>NC_079487.1:1270000-1587500 GCF_020520425.1 Spinacia oleracea | reverse complement strand
TTTCTATTTTTGACAACTTAGTTTATTTGAAAAGAATATACTTCGTATTTATTTTGATGTCAAAAATATTACTCCAACAACAAATATATTTCTTTTGATGTAAAAATAATACTCCAACAAATCTATATCTATCAAGAGTAGGTGTTAAGATTATCTTACTTCTGATGATATGGGGCTAGGATCTTTTGATTGTTTTCGGAAGCTGCTTTCATTACCCTTGCCATGTATTCACATGCTTCATCTATGTTCTCCGAACTTGCCAACAATGTAGTTGCTGAAATCAATTGCGGACACATGAATGTGATTGAGTCAACACTCAAGTTCTTGCATTTTTCGTGTAAGGCCCTAAACATATTGCACAAGAAAAAATAACCATTAGATATTAAAGTCCAGTTTTTATAACTATAACATAAAGCTATTAAAATTTAATAAAGAAGTTTAAGATATCTGACCTGATGAATATTTGTATGGTTGATATATTTAACCAAGCCCCACTGAGAAGTTGGACAACATCCTCCTTTGAGATATAGCTAGAAAAATTTTCCTTGTATCCGAATACCTCAGCATCTAATTGAAAAGATATGGATTCCACACCAGGGGGCAGATCAGTAAGAATATTAGCGAGTCGTTTGCATGACTCACTCAAATGCTTCATTACACTATGTGAAACAAGCGGCGTCCTTTCCATAGTGAACTCAACAGTGTTTTGAGTATCAACAATTTTTTCCTTATCCCGCTTGTCCTGTTAAGAAACGCACAATTTAATTAGGGAAATTTCCATTAGTACACTCCTACTATTGACTTTTACCAATAGTACACTCACTTCTAATTATATTGCCAATGGTACACTTAAACTATTTAGTTTCTTATTATCCTTACTATTTTCATTAAGTAGCTTAACTATAGTTAATTATTAGAAAATAAAAAAACAAATAAAAACCTAAAAAGTTGATGAACGAGAAACCTAGACACGTTTTCTTCCTCCCTGTACTCCTCTCTTCTTCCCCTGTCATCTAAAAACCTAGAAAAATTCTACAAGGTCTACACTTCTCTTTGGAATTGTAATCTTTAACAGCAAAATTGTTGGGAAATTATTCAACTTGACCTCAATTGGTGAATCAGTTTTTGGGGCAATTTTGTTGCCACTTTGATCGAGTATATAATTGAAGCGATCATTGACGGTGGAACAAGGAGGTGTGTTAATTACTCACTTTAATTCAAAAATTCTTTAAATTTGGTTATTATCTGTAACTTTGCACCTTCTATGTGATCAATTTCAATTTGTAACTTGATTCCCGGTTGTTAATTAGGTTTTGCAATTTCACTCTGTTTAAGCGTTGATAACAAATACTCCTTATGATATATGAATCATGTCTCAAGCAAGATACTACTGATGTTGCTTGAAGGTAATTTTGCTAATTCCATTTACGACACTTTTGATTATTACTAAAGCTCCTTATAAAAGGAACACATCAAGAAAAGGATTTTAAATCATGGAATTAGCAAAATAGATACTCGAATGATGAATGACTGATGTAACAATAATGTAAACGCATATAATAAACCATTAATAATCAGTAACAATTTTTGCAAAGGCCACATTCTAATACCATACTAATAACGTAATAGTAGAATATTAGGATTATACTAACATTTGTAGTTTAAGACTAGTCTAACTCTTATCTTAACAGTAGCCAACATCCATCTGATTGTCTCTTGCCAGCTCCATATTTTCATTCAGTTTATTGTTTGCTCTTGTATTAGCTACTCTGGGTTAACATGGGTATGCCAATCGGTTTTGAATTGTGTTATAAAACCATGAAACTATAAGATTGTCAGGACATTGTTTCCGGTATGTGTATAAAAGCTTGAGTTGTATTGATTGAGCAATGCTCATATTTATAGTACAAGAGTTGACGCAAGACAATCCTAAAACAATTAGGTATTGAACTCTAATGAATCCTATATAATAATACTACTGCCTACGTAACTTTAATCTAGGCTAACTAAACCACTAAGACTTAGGAATAGTAATATTAGTTAACCTCTAACTCTAAAACTTGTTCAGTTGCATTGGAATTATAATTATACCATAATTCTGCAACAGTATCTCTTAGGTAAGTGAATTTATGCTTGAGATAAAGTCCCAAATTCAGGAAAAAAAATCTGGTGTTTGACTATATGTGTGACAGTACCTATTTCAGGAAAGATAGGATGCAAACCCCTTATCTGAACTATCCCACCAATACAAACTCTCAATTACTTTGCCATATAGTAAACAAAGAAATTGGAATTCTAATTTAGAGTTGACCTTGAATGAGCCAACAAAACATATACATATACAAGTATACTACACCACCAAGGTCATTAACTTCTCTTTCCAGGTTGGTAGAAAAATAAATTTAGACACCTGATACATGTATATATTCTGCCAATACTTCACAGAATTCTCACATTCATAACCCCAGATAATTCTTCAATCTTACAGGATGGTGTGATTTATTTGATTAGCACCCATCTCTTAATGGAAGCAAACATATGAAATTATATGCAAAAACTGCTCATGCTCCATAAAATAATTTGGGGTTGCCTAAGAAACTAGAAACAGTGGCAATTATCTTTTTGTTTGCTATACTGATACATGATTTTCATTTTTTTTTTTTTTTTTTTGCAGAATGGATAATGATGGTAGAGTTTAAATAAATAAATCATACTCTATACCTGTACCTTCAACTTCATAGACGAATCAGGCTCCACAACGATATCACTACTAACAGCAACATTAATCGCTAACGGTTGGTCGCTACTCATCTTGCGTCGCGGAACAAACTCCTAATAAGAGGTCAAATTGTCATCATTTATGCTTCGAGATTAATATTAAAATTACATGAAATTAGAATATTAAACAAATTACCTTGTCCCCTATAATCAATTTTCTAGGCCATTGGACGAAACTTTTTACGGCTCCCCCAACATCCTTCATCTCTAAGTTGGGTACAGGTAGAGGTGCAGTTTCATAGCTAGGAACACATGAGTTCACACTAACTTTCAAATAACCAGGCTTCATTGCAGAATGGTGTACTACATCTTCAGCATTGAACGGATATGCTACACCCCTAGCCACGACTACTAATTGTTGGGAATCATCAAGTTGGCACAGACGACATGCTAAAGGACTCTAAAACATTATTCGACACCCAGCATTAGTAAAGTACTAAAGTACAGTAAAATACTATAGTGAATTTACGAATAATTTAATATACATATAATATATACTTTGTCCTTGACTAATGTCACTTTAACCAATTAGAAAAATATCATTTACAGCAATGACAACAGAAAAGGAGAAGTGCAACTTAGATCATACCTTCAACTCCGCAAATGGGTCAGAATTAGGCTCTAGCTCCACAGAAGGTGAGTTGCTACGACTCCGCGTAGTGGTTGTAGTGGTTGTGGTCTTTCCAATCTCCATCCCAACCGGCAATTTTAGACCTAATTTTGTCACCAAGTTAATGAATTTTTCCTCAACTACGACCTCCATTTTCTTTTCCATCATAGCTATAGTTTCCTTTCGCACTTGCTCTATTCTAGCCTCAAAATCGCCTTCAATCTTTTTTAGTTCGGCTTGTGAGAAATGATCATATTCTCCATTATTTCGAACCGGTTTCCCCCAATATGCTTGATGGCCGATTGTTCCTCCAACTGCAACCACACGTCCACGACGGTCTTTCTTTCCAAGGGAACGGGATAAGACATCATCTTGCCTATGTGGAGTCCAAATTCCTTGCTCGACTTCCTGAACCTCCTTGTCCTATTGACAAACACATGCATTTATTAAAGAATTACAAAAACACATTTTTTAGCAAGAAATAAATATATTAATCGACGAACAAAAGTGTATGTACAAAGGAAAAACTACCGCAACTTACTATTTTTTCACCAACCAGGCGTGCTTCATCTTTAGGGAAAACATATTCTCCTTTTTCGTTTTTCTTTTGCCGGCCAAAAATCCAATTTAGATGTCGTTTTCTCATGGTTGAATCTGTACTTCCGACTGAAGGGTATCTTCCTTCAACCTCCCATTCAGTTTCCTTCTGTGAATAGCTTTTTTGCCCCATAAAATGAGGATGCAGATTGTGCGACTGACTCTTCCGTGCCTTCTCGCTTATTTCCTATTAGAAAAGAAGAAATTAGTATGGCAGATTGTATATAAGTGTAGATGATTGAACATGATGAAGATTAGTGGGCAAGGTTGTTGGTGCATCTAATTACCGAATGCATAACAGTGTAATCATAATATATCATGCATTGAATTGTGTTTTACCTTAAATGTATCGGTGGTCTTAGCTGCAACAAATTGCTGCCATATTTCTTCAGTGATGGCTTCATATACAAGGTAAGGTGGTTTGGCATTAGGCGAGATTTTTCTTGTCTTTGTGATATGTCCACTTACCAACTTAGCTTTCCAATCCCTAAACCGGTCACTCAAGTGTGCCATTACATACTTTTTCTTCAGTGGATTGTTGTCAATATGATACATAGTCTACATGGTAAAACAATAATAATTAGACAATCATTAGTAGAAAACTTTCCACTAGTCATGTAATTGGATGATGCATATAATGTAACAGTTGATCTATTCTTACCTTAATGTAATCCCAAAGGGTGTCTTGAAGACCTTGAGGTACCTCTTCCCATTTGTTTGTCAAAATACTGACCTTAGTATGCACTGTCTTCCCAATTTGTTGCCTATAGTCCTTCAACCAATGACCAGTTGGTCGATTAAATGAATCCCATTCTAGGAATTTTGGCACATTAGGGGACTTTAACCCTTTTACTTCACCTCGATACCTTTTAGTGCCTTTTTGAGAAATATCATGCTCCGTCTCAGTTGGATGCTCATAACACAAGGGATCATTGTCCCTAGACATCCCATCATTATACAAGTCTTCTATATCCTCCATGCATAAAGACCTGCATTATTAAAAGAAAAAATAAATCATTAGAACAATACCCGACTTTTTAGGAGTTATCCTCCATGCATAAAGTTTCGTGATTCTAGCTATTCAACTTGCTCATTTGAGGGTTTTTAAATATTGTGTGCAAGTTTCGTGAACTATGCTGATTATATGTGTTCATTGGTTGTTAATTGATGTAATTAGTTTCCTTTGTTCGCATCCTTCTAATTTTCAATAATTTTAATTCAACTATGCTGATTTTGTTGCTGATGTTATACTTGATAGAATGCCAGCAATATCCAGCTTCAGAAAAACGCTTAATTGTTCTAATTCTTTGTTAATTTGATGGGATTTTTCTGGGTTTTTTCAGGGAGGAAGGAAATAAAATTATGCCGCGATATAAGGATGAACCTCTTGATGTTCGTGTATATACCGTCTGTGGTGAATCAAAGTTCGTATTTTTTTTGTTTAAATTACTTTCTTCTGGGTAGATTTTTTATTTAATTTTGCAGTTTTAGTTTAAATTTGAAGAAATTTCCCTCAACGTTTGCCTGATTTATTAATTATAGGAAATATCCAATTCCTTTTAGTAATTGGAATTGGTGGTTTTATTTCAGTTTTAGGGTTTTAATTCCAATTAGTAATTATCTCTTATTTTTAATTTTCTGGGTTTTATTTCAGTTTTAGGGTTTTATTTCCAATTCCAATTTTTTTTATTCAGTTTTAGGGTTGATTTCTTTAGTTTCATCCCTTTCAGCTATTATACTTTTGTCCATGTAATTCATAACCATCACCGCTGCACGGCTAGAAACACAAACAAATAGTCTGATTAAATCAATAATCAGACACTATGCACAATTGTGTACTTTCTTCAGCTAATGCAGTGTTACATTTAGTTATGATTTTACATTGTTTAGTTA
Source organism: Spinacia oleracea (assembly GCF_020520425.1). Taxonomy (NCBI): domain Eukaryota; kingdom Viridiplantae; phylum Streptophyta; class Magnoliopsida; order Caryophyllales; family Amaranthaceae; genus Spinacia; species Spinacia oleracea. Next base: position 1,581,622 of record NC_079487.1, on the reverse strand, counting down.
AGCTTAGTGCCTGTCAATGTTCCATGGCTTCTTGCTCTTCATTACGTTGCCCTTTGGCTTGCCCTTGACTACTTTCTGCTTGATCTTTTGATTATCCAGGGATGAACAACAATTTGGTCCAAAATGGAGCTCCACAAGGTGGTGCAGGAATGAGTATGGTTGGGTTGGGAGGAGGTGGGGCACTTGGTGTTCCTGATGTATCTCCTGCAGCTTTGTCATCTGATGGTCGTGGAAGGAGCAATGGGGATTGATCTTATGTTTCACCAGTTCCATATAAGTTTGAAGGTGGTCTTAGAGGGAGAAAAGGAATTCATGTTGTTGACAAAGTTGTTGAAAGGAGGCCGAGGAGAATGATAAAAAATAGAGAATCTGCTGCAAGGTTCTGAGCACAAAAACAGGTTTTACATATTGTCCTTTTCTTCTTTGCTTTACTATCATTTTAAAGACTGCTATGTTTTGCTTGCTTGGTTATATTTTTATTTATTTATGGTGTATCTTTAAGCTTTAAATGCAAGATATTCATGTTAAGGCTGATTGGTTAAACATTGGATGGAGTAGTTTGCAAGCATATTGCAGTTATCATAGTCCAACTTTGTATTATTATTCTCATATTAAGAGAAATTAATAGAATTTTAATTGAAATACTAATAGATTAAATTGTGTCTGTTTATGAAGATGTTATAGTTTGACATGAATCCTACGATCACTGTTTTTGGTATGTCAGTCTTTCCCTTCCCCGCTTCTTTTAACTTTTGAATGATTCTTTGATCATGTTTATGAATTTTGTGTTGGGAATTTGAATATAGTCTGTCTGGATGATTTGGTTAATTATATTTAGTGTTTGGAAAATTGTTGAAGGTTGTGTGTCTGGAGTATTTTTGTTGTAGAATTCGAGTAGGATCACTTATTCACGTTTGTATATTGTTTTGAAATTATACGAATCTGTCTGATTTTGTTTCTTTATTTTGTTTAATGTCGATGATCTCAACGAGATTTTAGATTTCTTAGTCATTGATTTGTTTTTAGTATGACTTTTGAAAAATAGTTAAGTGTTGCAATTAGATGGGCTGCTGTGGAATTTAAAATGAGTCAATGATAAACAGAAGGAAAGATAAACAGAGGGAAAGATCTGCTTGAAGTATAACTTAGTACATATATCTTTCCAGTAAGTCGGAAATGTAAACGGGCTTGCAGAGATGAAACACTCCCTTCCTACAATGAAAAATTCAAAATATATCCAAAAGGTTGTACAATTGATGACTATCTCCTTTTCTACTCATACAATGATACAGAGCCAAAACATCTATCATAGATGTTGATACATATGAAGTAAAAGGACTCAATTTCTGATGCTTATTCAACAACTTAGTCAATTCATGAAGTACCTCCATAAATCCAGTCAAATCAGTAAAGTGAACTGATTCACTTAAAATTTTGAACATATAATGCGTGCAGTCTTAAATAAAATCAAAAGATTAAATTGTGTCTTTTTATGCAGATGTTATAGTTGGTTGCTTACCTTGATATCCATCCTCAAATTTAATTATTGTACACCATTTTATATGCTTAATTTCTTTACTTTGACATTATAGTTTAGATTTCACTTCTCTAAAGGCACAATTAATTGAGTACAGGCTGGTAGCTTCTGCATCTGCCTTGCTGTTTTCAGATTGCATTCAGCTTTTCTTTTGGTCTTTTATGGACTAGGCTGCTGTTTGTTTGTTCTGGTGTATGCAGGGGGTTTGGACACCTCTGCTTCTGGTTGTAATTGTAGCTGTTACTTTCTCTACAGGCTGCTGCTATGGATCCTGTTACTTATGCAGGATGGTTCTATTGCTCTTGCAGTGTGGTTTGCAGGCACCTTCTCCGTGTTTCTGGTGTGCAGGCTCGCTCTGCGTGCTTCCTGTTTGTTGTGCCTTTGCTTTGAGTTTCCGTTAGGCTGGTTTGGTTATGCCGCTTGCCTCTGTGCAGGTTGGATGCTAATTTGCTGCTTTGTATTTTGTTTTGTTGAGGGTGCGGTTGTGCTCCCTTAACTGGTGTTTGTTGCTTCTATGGTTGGATTTTGATTATTTTCTACGTTTTGGTAATAAAGTTCGCTGTTTTACCCAAAAATACAAGGATGATGTATAATTTTTCTTTAGATGAACTTTGTGAACAATATTTGTGGCATATTATTTTTGGTGATTAGTTGCAATTACACAATTTAAAGTTCTTATATTATCTCGCACGCATCGCGTGCATATAAGACTAGTACTAAAAAATCAAAGACCATACATAATAGTAAACATGTAATTCAAAATCATTTGGATTTTTCAACCCATAAGCCTTCACAATGATCAGAACGCATATAATTTGCATCAAATGCATCTTCCCCGTTTGACTTAGGTAAGCCATTTGATAACGGCGGGTCCTCATCAAATTGATCATACTCTTCTTCGTCCTCCACATCACCAATACCAAGAATTCTTCTCTTTCCTTGAACAACAATAGATTTTTTTTTATCTTTGGGGTCAACAATGTAAAATACTTGCTTAACTTGTGATGCCATGATGAAAGGCTCATTTTGATGACCCAAACGCTTAAAATCAACTTGTGTATATCCATCCTCAACTCTTCGCACACCACGCCCATTGTCAACCCACTTGCATCGAAATAGAGGGATTCTAAATTTGGTGTAGTCAAGCTCCCAAATATCTTCAATCACCCCGTAGTATGGCATAGTTACTTCTAGAGGGCTAGTATCTTTAGCATTAGCGTACTCTATTGATGATGCAACCACACTTACACCACTATTTTGATTAACAGACTTGGCATCTTGGCGCTCCGTATAGAATGTATACCCATTGATATCATAACCTTCATATGAGTCAACTAGAAGCTCAGGACCATATGCAAGCCACTTAATCATTTCACAAACTACTTTTGGAGTTTTAGTGCGTTGAGACATAACCTTGACTTGGAACCATGCTATAAAAGTGTCATTGTGCTCCTTAGCTAACCACTGATCATCTTTCAAAGGATTCTTCTCCTTCAAATAAGCCATGTGATCATCTATATAGGGTTGAACCTTAGAAAGATGTTGTAGTACGTACAAATGAGCCTTAGCCTTCATCTTACGATCCACCACGATCCTTTTATGGCCAATTATACCATGACCTTCTAGCCTCTCTTCGTGGCGAGACTTCGAAAGTCCAACCGGTTCTAGCCCTGCTAGGTATTGAGCAACAAACCCCATAATCTCTTCAGCAATTGTGCCTTCAATAATACTACCTTCGGGATAGTATCGATTCCGGACTTTATCTTGTAAAGTGCCCAAATGTCTCTCAAACGGATACATGTTCCTCGCCCACACTGGACCACAAATCTTGATTTCTCGAACGAGATGCACGACCACATGTACCATGATATCAAAGAATGAAGGTGGAAAATACATTTCAAACTGACACAATGTGACGATAACTTCTGATTGCAGATCATCCAAAGTCGAAGGATCAATCTCCTTACTACATATAGCATTGAAAAAGAAACAAAGCCTCGTAATGGCATTCCTCACGTGCTTTGGCAATATCCCTCGGATCGCAATTGGAAGAAATTGTTGCATCATAACGTGGCAATCATGAGACTTCATACCCACCATTTTCAATTCGTTCTTGGACACGAGTCTTTTTATGTTGGACGAGTATCCAGATGGAACCTTTATGCCACGCAAACACTCAAAAAAACTTATTTTCTCATTCTTAGACATAGTGTAGCATGCTGGAGGAAGATATTTTCCTTTTTCCTTATCTTCAGGCGCCAGCTCTGGACGGATCTTCAATTTTTGCATGTCTTTCCTAACATTTTCACCATCCTTTGTCTTTCCCGTTATATTAAGCAATGTCCCAATAATACTTTCAAAAACATTTTTTTCAACGTGCATAAAATCGAGACAGTGCCTGACCTCTAAATGCCTCCAATACGGGAGATCCCAAAACGGGGACTTCTTCTTATAAAGGGCTCCTTTTACAGCCTTGTAAGGCTTTCCATAGACTGTGTTGATATCTTTGACCCGCTCGTACACCTCGCTTCCAGTAAGAGGAGGACGGGCAACTCGAACCTCTGTTTTCCCATTGAACGGTTTTTTCTTCTTTCGATAAGGGTGATCAAGAGGTAACAACCTACGAGTATGCCAGTATATGTTCTTCTTACAATGTTCTAAGTACTCTCCCACCATATCATCTTCACAAATCGGACATGCTTTTGCTCCCTTGTTAATATAACCCGATAAGTTTCCGTATGCCGGAAAGTCATTCACAGTACAAAATATCATAGCACGCAAAGTAAAGTTTGTTTCAGTGTAAGAGTCAAACACGGGAACACCTTCATTCCATAGCACTTTCAAATCATCAATAAGTGGTGCTAAGTAAACATCAATATCATTTCCCGGCTGTTTTGGCCCTGATATCAAAAGGGACAACATGATGTATTTTCGCTTCATACAAAGCCAAGGAGGGAGGTTATATATGGATAAAAGAACCGGCCAAGTGCTGTGTTGAGTACTAAGTGTGCCAAAAGGGTTCATTCCATCCGTGCAAAGACCGAGCCTTAAATTTCTCATTTCCTTACCGAAATCATCGAACTTCTCATCAAAATTCTTCCATTGTGGAGAATCGGCGGGATGTCTAAGATATTCATCTTTCTTTCTCCCTTCTTCGTGCCACCTTAAATTCTTTGCTTCCTTCTTATTCGCAAACAAACGTTTAAATCTTGGTATTATCGGAAGATACCACAACACCTTTGCCGGAGGTCCTTTCTCATCTGGTGTACCATCCACTTTCTTCCGCTTGTAGCGCGATAACCCACATCTTGGACACTTGTGGAGATCTTGATACTCTTTCCGATACAATATACAATCATTCGGACATGCATGTATCTTTTGGTACTCAATACCCATAGGACAAAGCATCTTTTTTGCTCGATAGTTAGATATCGGAATTTCATTCCCTTCCGGAAACATATCTTTCAAATCTTCCAATAGATAAGTGAAACTCTGATCACACCAGTTGTATTTTGCTTTCTTATTATACAGCTTCAACATAGCAGATAAGATGCTGTACTTAGAGCAACCAGGATACAATGGCTTACTCGCGGCACTCGATAAAGTCTCATACATACTAGGTTGATCATTGAGATAGTCTTCTACATCCTGCATCATCTCATTTATCTCATCATCCTCAACGTAGTCCAGCTCATCATTATCCATATCATCGCTACCATTATCGTCATCATGGATATCATTATCACCTCCGAAGTTGCTTCCTGAGTGCCCATAGTTAATATTGCACTCCCCATGGTTAACACTCTCACCATGCCATATCCACCTTGTATAGTTCAACCTAAAGCCACGACGAACTAAATGTTCCCTAATCTGATCAACATTACGAAACCTCCTAGAACAATCACAATTAGAACAAGGGCAAAGTATTGACTCGTCACCATTCTTCAACTGATACGCAACTGCACATGCGATGAACTCCTCAACCCCTAGAATGTATTGATTCGTAGTTCTTGAACCGTACATCCAATTGCGATCCATTTCTAACAACTAGAGGCAAACACAACAACCATATTAAACAGGCCCGACTATTAAGAGGCCTATCCGGAGAGGCCTATCCGGACCTACATCACAGGGCCCAATTATTTGGGCCCTAATTGGGCCCTAAAAAAATTTGTTGCAGTTTAATACAAAGGAAACGATTCTATTTCCTGAGTAATTACTCGTCCCTTGTGAAAAGACTACCCCATTACCAAAAATTTCAAGTTCTCAGTTTCTCACCGATTAATTGCTTAGTTATCTCTTCCATAAAAATCCTCTAGTCCATCAATTATGTTCATAATTTGACTAAAACTTGCATTTGCTAAACTAGCTTCACAAATACAAACTCAAAACTGATTCTAATCATGTAGGACTATTTATAGTTTCATAGTTGATGCAACAAGGAATAAAAGGGAATTTGTTCAAACAAGTTACATATATAGACAAAGACAATTAGACAACTACTAGTATTAGTTTGAAATTTTTGACATCTTATAGTAGGTGGTCCAAAAAACCTCCTTGTGCACTCGTACTTAATCAAATTCAACATAGGAGCTAAATAAGCCTTACTTTGCAACAAAACACAGGGGGGGGGGAATTTGAAATAATTGAAAATGGACATAAAATGAAGAATTTGTATTAATTGACCAATGGAACACCAATTTATAGTGTTGAAAGTGATTAAATATAGAAATTAACCATTTTTCAATTTCGACAAGCCAATCATTGAAATATATTCAAGTTCACTAACAACAAGAAATCAAAACTATAGGTCTGAAACTCGATGATAATCCAAAAAAATTACATACAAATATATACCCATGCAAAAAAAAATGGCATTAAAGAAAGAGATCAAAGAAAATAAAAATGTTACCTTAATCAACAAAGAATATCTATCTGCTACTACTAGTCACCAACACCTAAAACAAGAAGAAGAAAAAAACAACAAAAAGAACCCATTAATTAATATTCAAAATTTGAAAAAATAAACAAAAACGACATGAAATTAAAATCTTTAAAGGGTGCCCATACACGGGACGAAGTAAATTTTTTGTTGAAACATTAATTAAATGGTTTGGGCAAGTGGTTAAGATAAGGACAAATTATTTTTACCACCTTTTTTTCACCAAGTTAATTTGTAGTTAAGTTCAAAATTTGGTTCGAAAATGTGGAATTTTACCCTAAATATGACATAGAATGACCCAATTAGCCTTAAATATGGAATAATTGATTAGAACGAGTCTTAGAAAGTTATAACTATGCATATGAGACATGTAATAAGTTTGAAAACAATCCTTAGGTTGTTTAGTTCAAATTTGGGTTCGAAAACGCCATTTTAGCCTAAATATGACCAAGAATGATCCAATTGGCCTTAAATGGGGAATAATAGATTAGTACGAGTCTTAGAAAGTTATAACTATGCATATTAAACGTGTAATAAGTTTGAAAACATTTCTTAGGTTCTTTATTTCAAAGTTGGGTTCGAAATTTGCCTAAATATGACCTAGAACGACCCTATTACCCTTAAATGTAGAATAATAGATTGGAAAGAGTCTTAGAAAGTTATAACTATGCATGTTAAACGTGTAATAAGTTTGAAAACATTCCTAAGGTTCTTTAGTTCAAAGTTAGGTTCGAAAATGTCATTTTTGCCTAAATATGTACTAGAACGACTCAATTAGCCTTAAATGTGGAATAATAGATTGGAAAGAGTCCTATAAAGTTATAAATATGCATATTAAACGTATAATAAGTTTGAAAACATTCCTTAGGTTGTTTAGTTAAAAGTTGGGTTCGAAAATGTCAATTTTGCCTAAATATGACCTAGAACGACCCTATTAGCCTTAAATGTGGAATAATAGATTGGAAAGAGCCTTAGAAAGTTATAACTATGCATATTAAACGTGTAATAAGTTTGAAAACATTCCTTAGGTTCTTTATTTCAAAGTTGGGTCGAAAACGCCATTTTAGCCTAAATATGTACTAGAACGACCCAATTAGCCTTAAATGTGGAATAATAGATTATTACGAGTCTTAGAAAGTTATAATTATGCATATTAAAAGTGTAATAAGTTTGAAAACATTCCTTAGGTTCTTTAGTACAAAGTTGGGTCGAAAACGCCATTTTAGCCTTAGAGGGGGAATTCTTAGAGAATGTGCTGAGAATTACAACCAAGATGCTCAACTGTTTAATTCTAAGCTATCTGATGAACTTGATTCTTTTCACTCAAAAGCTTCCAAACCCAAAAATTGTTTATACTGACATCTACACCCCTTTGTTTGATATGTACTGTATCATTTATGTTCCTTCAATAAGAGAATGAAATTAGTAGTTTCTGTAAGTCTGTAACTACGTACCATGAATGCAAGAGTTGAATATTAATCTATTGTTGATCAGAACTGTGCAGATCAGTGCACGGAACTGATCAGTTCTGATCAAAACTGTGCACTGATCTGCACAGAAATGATCTGAGCTGTGCAGATCAGTGCACAGTTCTGATCAGAACTGATCAGTTCTGTGCACTGATTTGCAATGTTCTGATCTGAGCTGTGCAGATCAGTGCACAGAATTGATCAGTTCTGATCAGAACTGTGCACTGATCTGCACAGAACTGATATGAGCTGTGCAAATCAGTGCACAGTTCTGATCGAAGCGCAGAGTTTTAAAGGAGAAAGATAGTTTTGGGGTAAGGGATGGAAAAGGACTCTGTAATGGAAAATTAAAGGAGAAATTTTTGGATTTTCAGTGCTGAAGGAGAAAGTTTTAGGAGGAGAAATATTGGATTTTTCAGAAAATTAAAGGATTCATGTTTCTATTGCTGAAAATTCAGACACTTCTATAATATCTTTTGCAGAAAATTAAAGGATTCATGTTTTTATTGCTGAAAATTCATCTTCGCATATGTGTTTTGCCACAATCACAAACTCCAACACCCCAATATATGCAAACCGCCTTTTCTTGGATTCACATGCATCTTCTTTTGCAGAAACATGTGAAATACCCACTCTTAACAATTGCCAATTCTCATTCAAGATTATACTTTCACCTTAGACTTAGCTAATTGCCAAGAGTTTAAGTAGTTTGACAATTTACCATTTTTATATTCAGGAATACAAACAGACTGGATAATATCATAACACATTTGTTTCGTACTTTTTACACGACTTATTTTCACTAAACTTGACTTATTTTGGATACTCTGACCTATCTTATTTTGGATACTCCGGCCTAGCGACCAACCATTAACTAACTGATAATTATATTGACACTCCAAACTCTACAATAAAGTCTAAATAATACAAAATATAGCTAAAGTTTTTTTTTTGACAAAAAATATAACTATAGTTGAGTGCCACAATTCTCTTTAACCTATAACAACATGCTCCTTTGATAATCCAACTAACAAATATATGTTGTTGCTTTCACACATCTATTCTAACTTTCTAAGGCTAAGCTTGATTTAATACAAGCAATCATTCATACTCTTCACCATGAACTACAAGAAGGATATTAAACTACATTTATCAACTACCCTACTACTCCAACAGACCATACCAGCGACAACCAAACAGAACCAACACACCATCAGAAAGAATCCAGCAACCAGAAACCACCAACAACCAAACACTCAAAACGGAGTATAACAAATAATTCCAAATTAAATCGCAATAATTTCTAGTTAGGAATTGAGAGACATGAAGTTACTTAGAGCATTCAAGGTACATCAAATCACCAAGTCCTTTGAGAACAGAATAATGTTCCAATTTCAATGGACAAAAGGGGGAAACTGTTATGCGTGCTAACCTCTAGAATCTCCTTCGCTATGTCTGACTTGTTCACTTTGTCCAGGACAGGAACTTCTCAGCTAAAACTTCAACTTCTGAACCAACTTCAAAGGATAGCAGGAGCGCCCTTCTTTATCTGCGATATGAGTTTCAACAAATTATTAGTTTCCATCCTCTTTAAGCAATCAATCTAAAACAATTAAACCAAATTAAAATTCTAATTATTTTATACAAGTATAATCAGTTATGGTAAAGAAAAGCAGTAGTCATTTGCAATGAATACCTCACAACACCACCAACGCCATTGAAACAGACATTTGGTGGGCAAGAAACGCGAAAACCCCCCCTCAACTCCGACTAATTACATCATAAATAATAGGAAATTAAACCGGTAGTGCAACTAACCTTTCAATTCCGATGAATCTTCGAATGAATCTTCCAATTCCAATGAACTCGAGTGCAGAACCGATCGATGAAAGTAACAGCTTACTAGCAGCAACAATGGTGGGTGGTATATTTTGGTTGTTTTTTCTAATTTACTTTTTATGATTGAATTTTCTTGCGCATATGTATGATGTTCCATAGTGAATCACGTCGCCCTGTGACCGGAGAAGTGCGCCGTAGAGACCGGAGAAGTGCGCCGTGGAGACCGGAGAAGTGGAGAGAAGTGGGAGTTAGTAATGGAGGTTGCTCGTGGTTCTGTATTTTTGGGGAAGGAGGGGTAGAGGTCAGTCGTGGGTTAAGGTATACTGGTATAGTAATTAGTAATTACAGCTTGGAATGGGCCATCAAATGAATTGAACTTTCGCGTGGCCGATTCAATTGGGCCTGCGCAGCAACAATGCATCCAAGAATTTTATTGCACCGTTTATAAATAGGCCCGAAGCGTTTTCTTTTTGGCGGAAATATTAAATATTTTGGCGGATTTATTTCATTCTTAAATGCTTCGAACTCTATTAAGTCCGATGCAATATACTTGACAGAATCTCAAAATCTATCAAATGCTTCAATCCCAAAAATAGTACCGAAGCAAATGTAACTTAATGCTTCGAGCATGTTTAGGTTCAATGCATTTAAGGTGAAGCAACATGCATTTTTTGTACTAGTGTATGGCCCCGACTTCATCTTGAAGCTTTAATCTTCAAACTCCGTCTTGGAAATGGATTGGAAACTCCGTTCTTAAATTTCACCATGGGAGGCGCCATTTTCATCAAATACGATTTACAACAAATTAATGGTGCGCAGACCATATTTAAATAAAAAACCATGGTACATTTGACCATATTTTACATTCAAATTTAATGGTACGCATACCATATTTTCTATCCTCTTTGGGCCATATTAGTCACTTTCCGCAACCTGCAAAACAATATATTTACAATATACCATTCACCCATTCATTTATCAATGAATGACCCACTTAGCGAGTTAGCAGAAAATATGCATCACATTATAATTGCAACAACTAATTAAGGCACAAGAATCTACCAATTATTTAACCTTATTAGTTCTAATAGAGTTTATTAATCCCAGGGTAATAAGGACTTAATCAAGAGTTTTAACCAACGTGAATAAAAGCTCGAACTTAAACCAAGATTTATATGCTTTATTAATTTTAAACATAGAATGTCTTTCCAAGTCCAAGCGGAAACCACATATTTAATTAAAATTTAAAGCTCATATAATTATTTTATTTCCCTCAAACGAATTTTAGTTGATTAAAATGAATTAATTATAATTTATTCAAGGTTTTAATTTTATTAAATAATTAGTATAAAATTAATTTTAATAAATTAAACTAATAAAATTAAATTTCGAGAAAAATTTATAACCACGAAATTAAAATTTATTGAATTCATCGCTAAACGAAAAATAAAATCGAAAAGATCATTGGGACAAGGCAAGACAATGATCACGAAGCCCATCCTCCACCTAGGCCTCATATGCGCAGCAACAACTACGCTAGAGCGCAGTACAACAGCGACAGATCGCTCGCTGCCCCCTCAGCGCTCCCTGACCTGCATAGCATCGTCGCGCACAACATCGCAGCAAGCAGCAGCGCAGCCAGCGTTCGCTTGCTCGCGCGTTGGGCAGAAGGGCTAGGCGCTGCGCGCACGTGAGCTCCCTTGCTCAATGTGTCGCTCGCTCACCCCTTTGCTTGTCGCCCTCCTCTCCCACTCGCACAGGCATACACAACGCCTGCTGCGCGCACCCATGCATCTCGTCCACCACACAGTTCGGCTCACAACACGAGCATCCATCGCTCGCACGTTGTGCGCCCAAGGCAGCAACAACACCAATGAAGGGCTTCGTACGTTCGTGGCCCTTGCGGCTTTGTTCGTACGTGCAAGATTGTGAACTAATTATAAAATTACATGTTTATATATTTCAAAATTTATGAAAAATTAATAAATCATATTAATTTCATAAATATTTAGGCGATAAATCGAAAATTTCATTAATTAAAACAATTTTTCAATTACATGAACTTTACGGATTAAAATTAGGTTTCATAAAATTTTAAAGATTCAAACTTTAAATTTTAGGTGGTCTTTTAGTCATAAGATCCCAATTAAATTACTAAATAATTATGAAAATCAATACAAATACCGAATTATTTGAAATTCAATAAATTAATTATAATTACAAATTAGGTAGCATAATTAACGAATTTAAATCTTGAAATTGTTAACCATATGCAGTAGGTCATTTATTAACTCAAACAAGATTCGCAAATATTATTTTTTACAATCATTAAAATTATAATTATGCATTCGAAAAACAAAAACGTTCGAAAAGTCATATTTAGGCTTCGAATTTGAGACTTCTGTGTTTGGCTGAAAATGTACCATTTTTGTCAAAATTTTAAAACACCGTTTACATGTGGAATTCATTATACAAACATAATATTCCGCTCATTATTGACAAAACTGCCGAAAATCCAGCGAACATAGTATTAATTAATAATCGCATGAATTTGCAATTAATTATACCAAATTAATCCACCCTTTTAATTCTTTGCGAATTATAAGATTAATCCATATTAATTTAAATGATTATGAAATTAATTACAGACTCGTGATACCACTGTTAGGTTATGAACAATCTAATGTCATGCGGAAAAACCATAAATGTCAGAATCCAAATTAAATGCACATAATCATTTAGCATGATTTGGTGAACACACTTTATGATGCGTGCCTTCCCTTGCTGCTCCCGATCCGAACAAGAACAAGTTAGAACGCCAAACGTCATCCCTCTATAGAAAGTCCACAGTACTTCCGGATTCCCTTTAGATCGTACCAACTAGGATATAAAATAAGGTTTTATGATTTCGGGATTTTCACTTTTAGGTGATAGGAAAAGTGTATTGAATTGTGTTTCAATTGATATGTTTATTCATGACCATATGCCATGTATTTATAGGAAATAGGAAAAACCCTAGGAGCCAAAACCCTAGAACGTTTTAGGAAAGTTCTAGGAATTTACCAAAACCCAAAACTCTAAAGCACTCGGGTTGGCCGGCTGCTTGCAAAGCAAGCAAACCGACTGATCGTTGCCTTGTGCACACGGCCCAGCTGCGCTGGCCAAGCACAAGCCAGCAGCGCTGACCCGCGAGCAAGGCGCATCAATGCTTCCCCATGCGCACTGGTCAGCAACGTTGGCCTTATGGCTGGCACACTGTGCTAAGACCCATGAGCGATGGGTCATTTCCTCGTGCAATGGTCTGTCGCTCGTTTCGTGCTTCGATTCGTTTTTCTGATTCCGAAATTAATTCGAACAATATTTACGTTTCCGATAATATTTCCGATTCCGAAAATATTTCTGTTTCCGGTAATATTTCCGATTCCGACAATATTTCTATTTCCGATAATATTTCCGATACGAACCATATTTCGATAATATCTTCGACTTCGATAATATTTATATTTCCGTTATGAACCATATTTCCGTTTCCGCTGATATCTTCATTTCCGGCAAATATTCTTTCTTTGCCTTTTGACAGTTTGTTTAGCTCCCACTGTAACCAACATCCGTCATTTCCGAATATCCATAATTAGAGTATTTACTAAATATAATATTCACCTAAATACTTGTTCTGTTCACGTACTATTTGTGTGACCTACGGCAAATATTATAGTCAAGAGTAAGTTGTGGAATTGATGACATTAATTCCACATGAACTGAAGCGGCCTCTAGCTAGGCATTCATAACACTTGATTTCACTAAATAATTAATTTGCTTAATTAATACCGAACCGCATTTATTAGACTTAGAATTAAATGCATACTTGGACCAAAGACATTATTTCCTTCAGAAACATATGTACAATTCACAATATTAGGGAGATAACTAGTAGAAAAGAAGTTTTTAATAGCCTCAATGACACTATGACCAACCACATTCCAGGATTTCTTGAAAAAATATACATTAAAACCGTCCATACCTGGGGCTTTTTGTGAATCCATACCAAATAAAGGTGTCTGAATTTCCTGGCCAGTAAAAGGCTTCAAGAGGTTAGCATGTTATTGCGTAGAAAGAGTATCTCCCCTAGCTACAACAATTTTGTCCACCATAAGCAGATTGTCAACCGAGCTTTCCATGAGATTTTGATAAAATTGCTTGACTTCAAGGGTGATCTTAGCTTGGGTAATGCATCTTGACCCATCATTCTTGATAAGCATTTTGATTGCATATTGGTTTTTCCTCTCTTTAACAAAAGAGTGAAAAAAATTTATATTTGTATCACCCAACTTAAGCCAATCAATTCTAGCCTTTTGATGCCATATTTTCTCCTCGGTCGAGCTCCATTTCTCCAACTCATGTAGAAGCTTCCATTAAGTTTCTATCAAAGAGGAATTCAAATAATCATGTGCAAGTTGATCTTGAGTAAAAATTAAATCACCTCCGAGATTCTGAAGTCTGGAAGTTATACCTTGATAGTGTCTTGTGTTAAGCTGCTTGAGAGGAGTTTTCAGAGCTTTGAACTTATACCAACAATTCAACAAAGGATTAGAATGCATATTCTGCTCCCAGATCTATAACACAATATCTTCAAACTAATCATGATCAACAAGAACATGTATAAATCAAAATGGGGTATTTTTCTTAATCACAAGCTGCTCTAAATTAATAGCAATAGGACAATGGTCTGACACACCTTTCTCTAACACTTCTACAACCACATCAGCAAACTGCATTAACCACTCTATATTTGCAAAGCACCAATCGATTCTTAAGTGGATTATGTCAGCACCATCCTGGTTATTCACCCAGGTAAAGTAGCTACCTAACAATAGAAAGATGATTATCTTGTAAGAAACCAACAAAATCCCTTTATGTCATACTCAGTAATAGAATTACCCTGTAACCTATCTTTAGAAAAAAGAACAACATTAAAATCACCAATAAGCTTCAAAGGTCCATGAACTTGAGAACACACCTGATTTAGAAAACTCTAAAGATCCTTCCTTTGTTCCACTGTATTGTGGCCATAAACAACGACAAAATGAAACGACATTCCTGTAAAAAGGTCAATGACTTGACCAAAGATCCCTTGAGCATAAATTACCAAGACTGATATATTCACTTTCAAAGGGATCCAACAAAGCCAAATCCTCCCATTAATAGCATAAGATTAATTACAACATAACTCCCAATTTCTGAATTTTTTGTGAAATACTTTGTCAGCATTACGTTCCTTGACTCTAGTTTCTAATAAGGCACACATATCAACCTTCCTAGTTAGAAAAAAGGATTTAATCTACTTTTTCTTGAAGGTCTTGTTACAGCACCGCACATTCTAGGAGATTAATCTAATGATGAAACCAAGGGGGGAGGGCCCCCGCCCCTATCAGAAGGAATCAACTCGTTTGCAGGTTGGTGAGTCTCCTCTAGAATAGGTTCTTGATATATGCATTTTGTATAGAGTTTTTACCCCCGTCCCTTAGTACTTTTCTGTGTTAAATGAGCTCTTAGGAGTTGTGTAATGTGACTTGAGATTTTAGGTCGTTTAATGGGAAATTGGTCTTTTTAGGCCCGTTTCGTGATATTATGGGCCACTACACGATCCCGAGGAGATTCGGATGGTTATTGTCAATTCTTGGGAGCCAATGATGTGCATGTTAGAGCCCCAAGTGTTAGACTCGGTGGTTATGATGAAGAAGGACACGTGGAGCCGGTCTCCCAAGAACTAGAGGGCGAATGGAGACCAACCGGGCAATAAATAAGCTTAATGCACGCGCCTGATCGGGAGCCATCCGCTTGGTGTCCATCGGGCGGCCATCCTGCAGCAGCATTGAAGATATTTCATCCACCCGATCGGGCGGGTTACAAGCTGACCGCTCGATCAGGCGGCCCATTGCCCGATCGGACGACGACAACCTCTGGACGCGCTGATTAGTTTCTTTTTCCGTTTTTAATCGTTTTCTTTGGGCAAGACTATAATTACTAAGCCCTTAGTTTATTGTAGGCATCTTAATTTCTAGTATTGAGTACTTAGTTTATTTTTTCACTTAGTTATTCTCTCATAATTATTCCAAACACTTTTATTATTTCAATCAAAGTTCCAATCTTTCATTTATTCTTCCGTTTTTCGTTTAGGTAATAATTCAATTCCTAGCTTGTTTATTCAATTTCAATTTATTTCCTTTGTTTTATTTTATTGCTTCAAATCATGTTTCTATGGAATAATATTGTTTTTCTTAATTCAATTATGTGTGAGTAGTCTTATTCTAGGATTTGGGAATCCATGAACCAATATGAAGGGATGATTGAATGTTGTTAATGGTTGATGTTGTTGGTTAATTCCTATTGATTTTTTTCATTATACTTTGCGATTAGATTTGCGCAGATTTAATTGTATTAGTCTAGCAATATCAAGTTAAGATTCGAGAAATGCAATTTGATATTTAGGCTTGGTTCAATAGGTAGAATTGGGATTAATACATAGCGAGAGCCTGTTCATTTCAAGTCTATGATTAGTATTGATTCGAGAGAGCATGCTATTCTGATTAACTGCTTTATTGATTATTAGTATTGTTTATCATCCTGGATTGTTGTTCATTGGTGAACCTATGCCCTAGACCTTTTATTATCTAATTTATATCGTTGTAGTTTTATTATTCAAACTAAATCAATCTCTTGTTTCCCGATGGTCTAGAACTTATTTTAGTAATAGGAAGAATGCCATTTCCCTGTGGATTCAATCCTGACTTCCCTTGTTACCTGGTTAGTGGAATTAGGTTTATCTTTGATTAGGTGATACGTCTTTAGCCTGTCAAATTTTGGCGCTATTGTCGGGGAAATGAATTTATTTTCTGATATTAATTGTTTGTTCTAGATTATTTTTACTTCTCAAGGGACTCATATTCCTTGAGATCGGATGTCACACTTGTTTGTAGTTTCTTTGTCTATGCCCAAGACCGTAGGTACTAGTAATCTTACTCCGTTCGATCCTGAACCTGAAAGGACCTTTCGTAGACGAAGAAACTTTAACACACAGTGTGGGAATTACTCTGACTCTGATTTTGATCATATCATTGGCGATGTTTTTACTTCAGATACAAATACAATTTCAGAGATGGGTGATGAACCAGTTGAGCCGAGGCTTACAGAATATTCTAAGCCAAGTCTGTCCGTGCTACCTAAGGTGATCATGCCTTCTATTGCATTTGAGAGTTTCAGAGCCTGCTTTGATAAATATGATTGAGAGGCACCAATTCGGTGGGGAGAAGGGTGTAGACACCTACTTTTGTCCCCATTCCCGAAAGGGAAAGGTTCGATGATGAGAACGTAAATCTCCACTTGACAACGCATCTCCTATAAAATAACGAATCTCATTACCCCCTTTTCATTTCACCCGAAACTTGCTATTTATGGAAACCTGCTAAAAATAGTAACTGCCGTAATAGGTAGTTGTTAAAAGTGGCAAGTCATAAAAGATAGAAACCTGTCAGAATTAGGTATTGTACTCCAACATAAATCCTAAATGAGATAGAAATTGCGAGATAATCCTATTCCTAATATGATTCGAAAGTAAGAGTCACGTATTAATCCTAACGAACCTAGAGTTCGTAACGGGCCAGACGCATCCCGTCACAAGGTTAATACGCGCTAAAAGACTCAATTAAATCTCAAATACTCCGGATTCTAGGATTCCGAATCTGACTAAGAAAAACAGCCCAGACCCTATTTTCAACGCCTGGCTCTGGGCGCCGAAATCTTCGGCGCCCAGGCCTGGGCGCTGAAAACTACCTGGTACGTGTTTTTTCCTAATTCCTCGTGGATTAGAGTTCTGCAATTCTATCTTTCCACGAACTCTTTCCTATAAATATACCCTTAAGTTTGACGTGAAAAGGACACACAACAACATACAATTATATTCTG
This sequence comes from Spinacia oleracea, assembly GCF_020520425.1. Classification (NCBI taxonomy): domain Eukaryota; kingdom Viridiplantae; phylum Streptophyta; class Magnoliopsida; order Caryophyllales; family Amaranthaceae; genus Spinacia; species Spinacia oleracea. The sequence continues at coordinate 1,563,873 of NC_079487.1, read as the reverse complement.
AGTATTAACTCTAAACCCCTAAGCCTAAGCCTCACGCTGCAAAACTGATCACGCGTTCTGTCGCAATCGATCCATAAATCGAACAGAACGTATCCTGTCCCATAATTTGAGATTCGTTAAATAAAAGGAGAAATAGCAAAGTCAAAGTGGTTAGTTTTCTGAGAACCGTGACGCATCTCTCAAGGGTGCGTCGTAATGTGTCCCTTTTCCATGGTTTAATTGCTTTCCTCGCCCTTTTATGAACTGTTAAACTAACTAAAATCTGATTGTTCGATCACGCTTAATAAATATGATATTTTTGGGAAATTGGATTATCATGCTAGGTCCCTTAAAACAATCTAAATCAGATAATCGCCTTCGATCTAGTACTATATGTTGCATATTGATAAAATCAACTCAGATTAGTTTAATAGTTAACGCATGTCCCTTCAATTATTTATGCTGAGCTAGTAAGGATATCCTGCCTTTGGAGTTATCGAAGAGCGAGTACTCCTCTCGGTAGTTACAGTCCCCCGAACCCTCAATCTCTACCCTGCGGGTGTACGTTGAGCGATCCCCACCACCAGGGATCACAAGGGAACCTACGGCCGTCGTGGTCAAACATAATTGCACTCCCTTTATGTCACGATAACCGGGTTTTGTCAGTTTTTCTCATTGTCGTTAAAAACTGAATGACGACTCCTATATTACTAGTCAATTGGGTGTAAATTCACAGGAAATCCAATTACACTTGATTTGACAAAAAGAAGCGTCACACCCACGAGGGACGAGGTCACGCATTAGCCTCGTGCTTTTTCGACCCCCTCACAGTGGCGACTCCACTGGGGATAGTGAAGGAAATACTCGTGCTTGTAGGTAATCAAAATAGCCGAAGGGTGAAACGATCCTACCCCGCGTTTATTTCCCAATCAAGTTGGGACGACCTGAAAATCAGCATATTAATATGAACGGGCAGAACCGCATAACGAATCTCGGCTACCTCGGGAGTTGGGACTAAGGATACCTTAATTCGCCAATAGGGGGGTGCACACGCCGCGCATGTTTCCCACTCGGTACTTTTGCAGGTAGTACACCAATCCCGAACCCAATCGCTCGCCCATTAGGTCCCTCTCGCCTGCATGCCCCCTTGGCTTGCACTTGCGGGTTGGCCTCTTGAGCGAAATTCGTCTGCTGAAGACACTACCTCGACCTGGGCATGTGTTGGATCTACGATAGAAGCGGTACCAAGCCAGGCACAAATAACTACCCATAGAAACCAATCATAAACTACATGACATATTATTATTGCCTCATGATGGAATGTTAGTTATGTGTAGCGAAATATATGATTGTGTGTGACAAACTGTCCTAGAAAAACCGACGACCTTAAAAAATTGCCCAAACATTCATGAACCAATTTGCCAAAGAGTTATACCGAAACACGTGTTCCGCAAACCCGAACGATCGCCACAAAAATGAGCGACACTCAGGATGGCCTGTAACGAATCCCACAAACGCTGCACAACGCGTAAAGGACGTTATTGGGCAAGCACGCAAAATCGAAGTCGCGTAAACAAAAGTAGACGCAAACAGAAAACGAGAACCAGCCAGGGACGAATTTTCAACGCCCCTGGCTGGGCGCCAGAATTTCTCACGCCCTAAGTTGGGCGCTGAAGTTGCTGCTTGGCCTTTTGGTCAGGCGCAGCAGCCTCGGTGCCCGCGCAAAAGGAAAATACGTTGCTACGAGGGCGTAAGAAAAGCACTCGATTTCAAAAGCGACTCGTAAAAAATTAATAACTCTTTGCGTCGCTGTTAGGCCTCCTACGGCGACAATGCTCGGCACTAAAAACCGAACATGCAAATAATTATGGATGTCACACGGGCAAAGATTTTCGAAAATATAAAGAGTTCAAAGTGCACACATAGCAGTCCAAATATACTAGTCCTACTTAAGGGTAGTCATAGAATGTCTAAAAAAAACCGACTCACGAAACAAACTAATGTGTCTCCTACTCCACAACGATAATGCAGAGCCCCTGAATACCTACCCGTGATAGCCATCAAGGAACGCGATGGAAGAAGCATATCCCGAACATCTATACCTAGAGGACGCACAAACCCAAGAGATGCATGCTCTGGGACACGACCCTTTACGTTCTCAAAGGCCACTCGCCCCAAAGAATCGTGCTATGCCAAAAACGCTCCCCAACTCACATGCTTTCGGGCTATTGTTTGGGTTAAAAAAGAAAAGAGCGAAGAACGAAACAGAAATTATGGCATTAGCTCTTCAAGATGAAGTGTTCGATCCTACTAAATTGATCGCTCCATCACCCTCAAAAGATGACCAAATCCAACGAGGGTGGCGCAAGACTTTCAAATGGACTAATGCTCGTGGGATGAAGTTCAAGATATATGCGGGAGAGGGTCCGATGTACGAAGAATTAGAGTCTGAATCCGAGTCTGACTCCGAGTCCGAACCTAGCAAAATTGTAACCCCTCCCAAAAATAGTTTAGACCCGGAAATATCTACTCCGGGAGATCTTTTTGATGTAATGCTTCATGACTTTAATAAGATAAACAAAACTTTTGAGTATATGCCGCTTAAGAATCCGAGTAATAATGCAGAATGTCTCACCACTAATGAGCGCAAAAAAGAGCCAGAAGAGGAATGTACCGAACTAATAAAAGCTGTAAATGAACAAGAACTCAAAACTCTTATAATTGAGGACACATAATCGGTAAATATTGGAACAGAAGAAAATCCTAAAATCATTAAAATTTGCCTCACCTTAACTCCCACTGAAAAGGCCGATCTAATCTCCACTTTGCGGGAATTCGAGGGTGTCTTTGCTTGGTCCTACAAAGACATGCCAGGAATAGATCGAGAAATCGCTGAGCATAAAATTCCGCTAGATCCCAAAATGACGCCGGTAAAACAAAAGCTACGGCGGCTCAAACCAGAGATAGCCTTGAAAATAAAAGAAGAAGTCACTAAACAATTAGACGCCGGCTTTATAAAAGTCTCCAACTACCCAGAATGGGTGGCCAATATTGTCCCCGTAGCTAAAACAGATGGACGAGTGCGAATGTGCGTAGACTTTTGAGACCTCAACAAAGCCAGTCCCAAAGATGACTTCCCTCTACCTCACATTGACATACTAGTAGACAACACCGTAGAACACGCACTCCTCTCCTTTATGGACGGGTACGCCGGATATAACCAAATACTTATGGCAGAAGAAGACATGGAAAAAACAACTTTCATTACCCCTTGGGGTACATATTGTTACACTGTAATGCCTTTTGGTTTGAAAAACGCGGGGGCCACCTATCAAAGAACAGCCACCACGTTACTCCATGACATGATAGATAAAGAAATCGAGGTCTATGTAGACGACATGATCGTCAAATCTAAAGACCGGCACGGTCACCTCCCGGCACTTAGAAAATTCTTCACCCGAATCTTGAAATATAACATGAGACTAAATCCACAAAAATGTGTGTTCGGGGTAACCTCTGGAAAGTTGCTAGGATATGTTGTTAGTACGCGAGGAATCGAGATTGACCCATCCAAGATCAAAGCCATTAACGAAATGCCCCCACCGAAAACTGAAAAACAGATAAGGGGCTTCCTAGGAAAGCTGCAATACATTAGTAGGTTCATTTCCAAGCTTACTATGACTTGCGAGCCAATATTAAAAAAATTAAGAAAAGAGGAAAAAGCCGAATGGGATGAACAATCACAAATTGCCTTCGATAAAATCAAAGAATATCTAAGCAAACCACCCGTCCTTTCCCCGCCTTTGCCCGGAATCCCTTTACGCCTATACCTAACCGTCACGGATACTGCAGCAGGAGCTATGCTCTCACAGTGTGTACATGGATCCGAGCAAGCCATTTACTACTTGAGCAAGAAGTTCATATAGTACGAGACGAGATACACAAAACTTGAGAAAACCTGCCTCGCCCTCGTCTGGGCATCCAAAAAACTCAGACATTACCTATTGACCCACACTGTTCATATAGTGTCACAACTAGACCCCTTAAAATACATGTTCGAAAAGCCTGCCCTAAATGGTCGCCTGTCCAGGTGGCTAGTCATGCTCTCAGAATTCGACCTAAAATTCATGCCAGAAAAAACAATCAAAGGAAGAGCGGTAGCCGAGTTCCTGGCCGAGCATGCCACGAATGAGGAAACCACGGAAGCTTACCTCCTCCCCGACCAGGAACTTCTGATGATACGAGACGACTATTGGACACTATACTTCGATGGCGCGTCCAATCAGAAAGGATGCGGCGTCGGAGTTCTCTTAGTCAGTCCCGAAGGGGCCCATATACCAATTTCCGTCAAACTTGACTTCGTGGCCACAAACAACGCCGCCGAATATGAAGCCTGCATAGTTGGGCTAGAGGTCGCAGTCAGCCTCGGAGTCAAACATCTACAAGTCTTCGGGGATTCTACCCTAATAATCAACCATATATCCAAAAGATGGAAGGTCCGAAGCACTAGTCTCTCAAAATATCAAGCTCACTTACACCAAATAGTCGAGCAATTTGAAAAAATCGAGTATACGTACTTACCAAGAGACGACAACCAATTCGCGGATGCACTAGCAAAGCTAGCTTCAATTCTCAACATCCCGAATGAATGGGACGGAATGACCCTTCGGGTCGAGGGAAGGAAAGAGCCGGCTTATTGCTGTGCCATAGACTCCGAACCTGAAAACACCGAAGAAGAACCATGGTATACGGACATCCTTCGTTACAAAACAAGTGGGGAATTCCCCCCAAACACCTCCCCGCGAGCACAAAAGGCCCTACGCCTCCTCGCTTCACAATATAGCATAATTCTGGGGGAACTGTACAAATACACGCCGAATAAAATCAAGTTACTCTGTGTCCACCAAAACCAAGCCCAAAGACTAATGGAAGAATACCATAACGGCGTGTGCGGACCCCATATTAACGGAAAAATGCTATCCTGAAAAATATCCCGCTCGGGGTACTATTGGACCACTATGGAAACCGATTGCCATCACTTTGTAAAAACTTTCCCAAAATGCCAAATCTTCAGTAACCTTAACCACTTGCCTCCCTCAGAACTATACACCTTTACTTCTCCATGGCCCTTTTCAACCTGGGGTATAGATATAATCGGCAAAGTAACACCAACAGGCGTAGGGGGACACGAGTACGTTTTAGTCGCAATTGATTACTTCACTTAATGGGTAGAGGCAGTCTCCTATGCAAAATTAACGGCCAAACATGTCGCTCGATTCCTAGAAAAGAACATATTCTGTCGATACGGGGTTCCACATGAAATCATAAGTGACCAAGGTTCCCACTTTAGGGCCGAAGTCCAAGACCTGCTCGAAAAATATCATGTCAAACACCATAAATCCTCTCCCTACAGGCCGCAAATGAACGGCGCGGTAGAGGCGACCAACAAAAATATTAAAGTCATAATCAAAAAAATGGTCGAAAATTATAAGGATTGGCCCAACAAATTACACTTCGCATTATGGGGCTATCGAACCTCAATCCGCACCTCCATTGGAGTAACACCCTACTCCTTGGTATACGGAATGGAAGCAGTTCAACCGATCGAGTTAGAAATTCCCTCCCTCCGGATCGTCCTAGAAAGCAAGTTGCCCGAGGCCAATTGGGTTCAAGCTAGGTACGACGAGTTCGTCCTTTTAGACGAACGGAGGTTGAGAGCTTTACATCACGTGCAAGTGTATCAAAAGCGCATCGCAAGGCAATTCAACAAAAGAGTCAAACCTCGAAATATCAAAGAAGGCGATTTTGTGTTAAAAGAAGTCCGCGCACCTACTACGGACCCTCGAGGAAAATTCCGGCCTAACTGGACAGAACCATATTCTGTAAAGACCATCCTACCTGGTGGAGCAGTCCAACTAGCCGACATAGATGGAGCGGAATTCGCTAACCTCACGAATTTAGACCAATTGAAAAGGTACTATATTTAATAAAATTCAGTCCGGAGTTAAGGCATATAATAAAACACATTAAGACTCATAAGCAAGCATTCTGCACATTACTCTAAGCAAACGGTATAAAACTCGATAAAGTAGAAAAAGGCGAAGGACAAAGTTTCAACGCCCAGGACTGGGCGCTGCTATTTTTCACGCCCAGGCCTGGGCGCCGATATTACCTACGCCCGTGAATGGGCGTCATTCTCTCTTGCCACCTATCCTCCCGCTTCTACAAGTGTTCGTACTCCTTTTTCGAACCATCAAAAGAACCACGAACACTTGGGGGGGAAGCAGATGTGTAATGAATACCCCTTTCAAAAACATAAATTCAAAAGTCAAAGCTAGAACTACGCGCGACCTGATTCTGACAAGATACGTAGGCAATCCTTATCAAGGATTCGGTCCAATAAATATTAAAAAATAATAAAGTCATGCAACACATCAAGAAGAAAGGATATTACAAAGGGCACTATACCCCAACCCATGCACGGGCAAGGCCAAATAGAATGAAAACAAAGACACAAGAATTTTCAGGAACAAGCCCAACAAATGAGTATGGCACGAGTCGGCAAAAAGCGAAAAATAATAAACATGCATATGTAATACCCCAAGTAGTCGGCTAGTCTAAAAATATGTGTGAACTCTTGTATGAACTCATTATTTTTACGGAATTCTTTCTCTTTTCAAAATTCGTCGTTGGTTTAGAGAGCTAATATTGCTATAATATGTTAAGGCAAAGCCCATGGAAGGCTCAAAACATTCTTGCACCCAAAATTCGCAAAAAATAAAATATATATACATGCGGAATACAAGAATGAACATATACAAAACAGGAGGTAAGCCTAAGACTCGTCATCGGCTTCATGTCTCCAAGCCTCGCCGGTCCATCCACTCCACTCCCCGTGGTATGAGGACCCCCAGCCAGAATCACCCCAAAAATGAGGCTGTGACTGTAACTCGGGGCTAGCCTCTCGAGCCACCGACACGGAACGTCACCCACGCTCCGGCTCGGACCTCTCCCCGGAAGAACTCACCCCCACATCGGAACGGCGATGCCGTAGGGGCGAGTGTCGTGCCCTCTCTCTCTCCCCACGACCGCGTCCCCCTCCCGAGGGACCCGCGTCGTTGGCCCCGGCTCGTCCAGCCCCCGTCTACAAAAATAAAAGAGGGTGAGTAACGGAAAACCAAACAAAAGGTATAGATCAAAAGCAAAAGAGGGCACATTACCCGAGTGGAGTGGGGGCTCCTGCAAGAAAGTGCAGATCGGGCCCGAACCAACGCGGACTTCAACCGGTTGATAACCCCCACCATCGCGTTGGCCGTGCGGGCCGGAACCTGAAACAGGAATGTTAGTAACAAAAGAAAAAAAGAAAGATATAAGGAGAGTGCACAAATAAAAGGTGCACTCCGCCTGTACTCCCTCACGGAGCGGAGCATGGAAAACCCGGTCTTCCGGGAAAGTCTCCATAATCTCGGATCCACTCTCTCCGGTATACGAGATCCGAGCATCGGGAAGCACCCATCCCCCCAATGAAAGGTCAGGATACTCCTTCACAAAACACAGTAAACATAAACACATGGGCACGAGCATGAAAGCACTAAAATCAATACAAAAAGAGAGGGCAACTTACAGCGCCAGGCTCCGGGAGACGAAGAGAATCCTGGATAAACTGATAATAGCTAGCTCCCGGTATCACCAACTCCGTCTCCGGCACGCCAGTCCTCAAGTGGACCCTCCACGACTCGCCTATCGATCGAGTAGATAGCATGGTCGCAGGCGGAGGCCTAGGCACCTAAAAAGCCCCGACCGTCTGCATACGTACCCGCTCTCCCAGGTACCAGATAGGGTCCCAGCGGCCAACGAACAAGACCCGCATCTGGCTCAGGGCATAACTATCCCTGACCGAAGCATAAGTACCCCTAAAAGAGAGCCACGGGGTCCAAACCACCTGTTTTGTACAAACACGGTCAGATCTCGCACATAGAAAATAAAAAGAATGGCGAAATACGAGATAGAGGATAAGATTCTGCACATGCTCAGGGTTCCCGTCCCGAATGAGATCCCACACGGTATCGGGCGGTGGACGCACAGCCAGCTTCTTCTTCCAACCCCAACGACGACCGGCAGGGTACTCCAAAGGCCTCTGCCCCTTTCGGGGAGCCAGCCAAGGTAAGTGCTCAAAGGCCCACAGCTGCAAAAGGAAAAGACAATAAAACGTCAAAAAAAAAGGAGACCCGGTAAAAGCGAGAAAACAAAAGAAAGTTTAGGCACATACCTCGATCAAACGCGGCACTCCCGCCAATGTAATGACAAAGTGACGTCTACTCGGGTCCGAGTCGCGCACCGCCAAACTCATCTGGCCGACGAGCGTCGCATAGCCCAAATCGCCCCAGCAATAGTCACCCAGTGTAGACACGTCCTCCACCATGCCTATCCACCTCGGGTCAAAGGTGTCACTCGGACCCGATAGAAAAGTGGAAGTAATGAAATGGAGGTAGAACAGTCGAGCCTGTCTCGAAGATGACTCCTCTACCCCATGCTCCAAGGCCCACATCAGGTCAGCGAAAGGTATCCCACGGGGCTGGTACGAAGGCAATCTCATGCCCATCCACGAGCCCAGGAGCCTGGTACCCTCAGCAACGGTCGGCGGTGGGCCATCCGACCTCAGACGAACGGGGTTCCCTGTAAAGGTCAAGCCCGTCAAAGCCGTGTAGTCCTCGGGAGTAATCGTTATCTCACCCCAAGGAAAATGGAAAGTGTTGGTGGTATCCCACCACCACCTCGACCACCGGAAACAGTGAGCTCGCCCTTACCAAAGCCTGGGCGTCCGAGCTCAGGAAGCCAAAAACAGTCTCGCTCGTCGCTGCACCGTAGCCGCGAACCGTAGTCTCCCTCCTCGCGTGAAGGCGGGAAGTCACGTGGTGCTCTAGGTCGTAGTGCAGGTCCCGACCGTCGTAGAGCTCAGGACCCACCCATAGGGGTCCCGCGCCAGTAGACTGACACGTCATGCCACGCTCCTCGTGGCCACCAAAAGGAGGTGACGACTCGTCAGGCATGCTGATCAATAATACAATAAGGCATTATACCTTAACAAAACTGGCACTCACACCAATCACTAAAGGAGTGCATTTCACTCATAAAATGGAGTTATACAATTTTTGTTCCCTAAGACATGATACTAAGTTCATATTGAGCAAAAATTACCTAAGTAAAAATTTTAATTAACTCCAACAAAATGAAAATTCTTCCATAATTTGTCATTCATGAATTGTGAGGAACGCAAGCAATATACCAAAAACACCTACATTGTAAGAAAACACTAGAGTCGTAGGTATACTTGGGGGCTAGTATAAAAATGCCCAAATTCAACAAGAATCAACATACTTGCAAAAATTAACATGCACAAACTAATTAACATGTTATGTGGAACATTTCCAACTATCTAATTGAAGGAAAGGGGCACAAAATAAAAAACCCCCAAATCAATTTCATGCATAAAAATACTTGACAAAAATACTGAAATTGACAAAAAAGCTCAAAATTACTGAAAATCACTTACATTGGGAAGATTAGGAAGTGATTTGGAGTAGAACTCGTGAAGGAAAGTGAAGAAAACGAGCAAAAATAAGTAGAATGAAATGAAGAGTAAGAACGAATATGGCGGAAATGAGAAGAAAAAGAAGACGGTCGCGTCTTTTAAAGACCGTCCTCCCCTTCGCATTTTCAACTCCCAGCACTGGGCGTTAGAAATTCTCGCGCCCAGAGCTGGGCGCTGAAAGTGATTTCCAGACATCGAATATTCGCTGTCGGGCACGCACAATCCCCTATTTGTGTAAAATATCCGTTATCTTGATATTTCTTTCCCAAAAACGGTACTTTACAATATCGTTAACACAAAAAAAAAATATGCAGTGTGGGCCCACTTATAGGACACACCTAATCAGGAAATATTGCGACCCACCAACAGGTCGTAATCACAAAAAGCCTTTCCACACAGGCAAAATGAAAAGAAAGTAAGAAATTCAAAATGGGTTCGCCCACCTTCAACGGGCGGGGTCTGCGTCACTAGCCGCGCAGGTCCTCAGTTTTCGAAAAATAAAGTCTTCAAATTCAAAATAGGCTCGCCATCTTTAGCCGGCGGGGTCTGCGTCACAAACCGCGTAGGTCCTTATCTTCAAATTTCAAAAACAGATTCGTCCACTTCTATCGGACGGGGTGTCCACCCTTAGCGGACAGGCTCGCCATCTTTAGCTGGCGGGGTTTGCGTCACTAACCGCGCAGGTCCTTAGTCGCTGCAGCGATAACCTTTATCGGTTTTCCCTTTTTCCAAAAATTAAAGGATCGGTTTTCCCTTTTTCCAAAAATTAAAGGATCGGTTTTCCTTTTTTCCAAAAATTAAAGGATTGGTTTTCCGTTTTTCCAAAAAAGAACGATGAAATTGGTTATCCCTTTTTTCCAAAAATTAAAGGATTGGTTTTCCGTTTTTCCAAAAAAGAACGATGTGCTGGATTTTCCTTCGTTTTACGTCCCATAAAAACAAGGGGTTTTCTCGTTTAACTAGCCTTGAAAATGAGAATCTTTAAAAAACATTTTTACCTCGTGGTTGGGCTTGGCCAGGCCCAATTACACTTTATAGCTTTGATTTCGAAAACATCTGTAGCTACTCCCAATGACAAAGTGAGGGAGTTTCTACGCCTCTTTAGATACTTCCAATGACAAAGTGAGGGAGTATTCTATACTATCCGTTGACAAATCCCAATGACACGTGAGGGATATGTCGACATTTCAAGTGATGCCCCTTAAGTCAAATGTTATCACTCGGGGGCTCATGAGACCCTCGCAAAACAGGTCACATACACCATGGCTTGTGTGGCGCACTCCGTCCAGTACTTTGACCATCGTCTCATCCCGAGACTCAGTCAAAGTGGGGGCTAACTGTAGACACCTACTTTTGTCCCCATTCCCGAAAGGGAAAGGTTCGATGATGAGAACGTAAATCTCCACTTGACAACGCATCTCCTATAAAATAACGAATCTCATTACCCCCTTTTGATTTCACCCGAAACTTGCTATTTATAGAAACCTGCTAAAAATAGTAACTGCCGTAATAGGTAGTTGTTAAAAGTGGCAAGTCATAAAAGATAGAAACCTGTCAGAATTAGGTATTGCACTCCAACATAAATCCTAAATCCTAAAGTAAGAGTCACGTATTAATCCTAACGAACCTAGAGTTCGTAACGGGCCCAGACGCATCCCGTCACAAGGTTAATACGCGCTAAAAGACTCAATTAAATCTCAAATACCCCGAATTCTAGGAATCCGAATCTGACTAAGAAAAACAGCCCAGACCCTATTTTCAACGCCTGGCTCTGGGCGCCGAAATCTTCGGCGCCCAGGCCTGGGCGCTGAAAATACCTGGTACGTGTTTTTTCCTAATTCCTCGTGGATTAGAGTTCTGCGATTCTATCTTTCCACGAACTCTTTCCTATAAATAGACCCTTAAGTTCGACGTGAAAAGGACACACAACAACATACAATTATATTCTGAGTATTGACTCTAAACCCCTAAGCCTAAGCCTCACGCTGCAAAACTGATCACGCGTTCTGTCGCGATCGATCCATAAATCGAACAGAACGTATCCTGTCCCATAATTTGAGATTCGTTAAATAAAAGGAGAAATAGCAAAGTCAAAGTGGTTAGTTTTTTCTGAGAACCGTGACGCACCTCTCAAGGGTGCGTCGTAATGTGTCCCTTTTCCATGGTTTAATTGCTTTCCTCGCCCTTTTATGAACTGTTAGACTAACTAAAATCTGATTGTTCGATCACGCTTAATAAATATGATATTTTTGGGAAATTGGATTATCATGCTAGGTCCCTTAAAACAATCTAAATCAGATAATCGCGTTCGATCTACTACTATATGTTGCATATTGATAAAATCAACTCAGATTAGTTTAATAGTTAACGCATGTCCCTTCAATTATTTATGCTGAGCTAGTAAGGATATCCTGCCTCTGGAGTTATCGAAGAGCGTGTACTCCTCTCGGTAGTTACAGTCCCCCGAACCCTCAATCTCTACCCTGCGGGTGTACGTTGAGCGATCGCCACCACCAGGGATCACAAGGGAACCTACGGCCGTCGTGGTCAAACATAATTGCACTCCCTTTATGTCACGATAACCGGGTTTTGTCAGTTTTTCTCATTGTCGTTGAAAACTGAATGGCGACTCCTATATTACTAGTCAATTGGGTGTAAATGCACAGGAAATCCAATTACACTTGATTTGACAAAAAGAAGCGTCACACCCACGAGGGACGAGGTCACGCATTAGCCTCGTGCTTTTTCGACCCCCTCAGAAAGGGTGAGGACCCTAATCTTCATACTCATTCCTTCATTCAATATTGCTCTACTATCAAGCAGAAGAATGTGACAAAAGAACAGACTATAGATATGTTTTTCCCATTTTCTCTGAGTGGATAAGAGAAGTTGTGGATCAATGGGCTCAATTGAGCGGCTATGAAAATAATACACTAGGAATCTTTGGCCCTTGCGTTCTATGTGAAATATTTCCCACCTGAGAAGACAGCCCGTCTGAAGAGCCAGATTATTTCTATTACTCAAGAGACAGATGAGAGTTTGTTCGAAGTTTGGGAAAGGTTTAAAGATTTTCATAGAGAGTGCCCACACCATGGTCTACAACCGTGGTTCTTGATTCAACAATTCTATAATGGTCTGGGTAATGATTCTAGGCTTATTTTGGGTTCTACCGCTAGTGGGAGATTCATACAGCTTCCTGTTTCTAGATCCATGGAGGTAATTGAGGAGATGGCCATTCATAATGCCCAGTATGAGAATCTGATGAATCATATTTGTATAGGGTATTTTAGGCGCATTTAGGTTTCATTTCTAGGCATTCGTCTAATTTTAGTTGCATTTAGAGTCGCATTTGCATAAGTTGTCGTTGTTGTACTCTATTACGCCTCGTTCGTGTTTTCTTTAATATTTCAGGTGATTTTACGATCATTTGGATGCTTTCGGAGTGTTCAGAGTTGATTTGGATGATGAACGGATGGGATGTTGACTTGAGGATCATTACATGTCTCTAGGAATAATTTTGAGTCAACAACGAAGCTAAACGTTATTTTTCTAAGCATCAAAACGGACAAGCGTTCACTCCTTTGATGATATCTGAAGTTCTACATATCGGAATGAGACGATTTTGATTGGACTAGAAAGTAGACTTAAAGAGCTTTCCAACGATAGGTCACACGTCCCTAGGGAAATTGTATAACAAGAGTTATGACATAAACGCTTCGCCCAACAATGCAGCGAAGGATCACTCGCCTCCAGCGAGAGATGTCCCTTGCGCTAGTCCCCTTGCTGCCCACACCAACTCACCGCGCACCAGCAGCCAGCGAGCGATGCCTCGCCATCAGCGAGGGATGCCCGCACAGCCTTCGTCTCGCGCATCAACCCCCCAGGGAGCGCTCGATTGGCCCAGCGAGGGATCTCGCGCTCCCCTCTACCATTCTCGACACGCGCACACACAAGCTTGCCCAGGGAGGGATCCCCCGCCTACAGCGAGAGATGTGCCTACTACACGCCCACAGTGCTGCCCCGTCGTGCTACACTTCGCGTCTCTTGGATGGCTCGATCGCGCTCGGGTTTCATTGCCACGTCATCTTCCATCGACCAATCATTGACGACTTCCATCTTTATTTTCTTATTTATTTATTTATTTATTTATTTTATTTTAGAAAATAGGAGCATAGAAATACTCAAGGGAATGCTTTATTTCCTTTATGTTTTAATTCCCTTACAAGGCTATTTTCACGTTTTTTTTCTCTCTTCTAGTTTCAAGAACCCTAGTTTTTCGACATGCTCCATCAATGTAATTCTTTGAGGTATTATTGATTTTTTTCTTTATTTTATTTTACGCTTTTAATTATGTTTTTATTCCTAGACTTAAGTTTCATAATTTATTTCATGATTGAGTAGTTTGCGTTCTAGGGTTTGGGAATCCATGTTTATATTATGAATCTTTATTATTATTGTTGATGGTTTGATTATTCATTGATATTTCTAGTTGATTAGGTTTATATTGTTAATCTTTGCAATCTGATCAATTGTTTGATTAAATCATGCTAATAGGGTTTAGAATCGAAAGATCGAATTTTAGAGGCTTACCTACAACTAGCAATTCTGATTATGTTAGCGATCGTACTACTATGTTGAATTGAGAGTGTTAAGACCCGACCGTAGGATTAACTTGTTCTCAAGATAATTTGAATATTTGAATTGTCGATGATGTTTTGATTGATTTTGAACTATGAACATGGTGAACCATTGCCCTAGGTCTTTTAGTTTATTTTTCTTTATTTTAGTTTAAACATTCAATCCTAAATTTCGTGACATTGTTAGTTTCGCCATACCTTGAAAGCTATATTTAAATAGCCATCTCTCTGTGGATTCGACCCTGCTTACCCTACTACTTTGTTAGAAGGTTTCGTTAGGATTTTATTTGTGACGGGTGTACGACAGCCTATCAAATTTTGGCGCCGTTGCCGGGGAGACGGTTTTATTTTTCTTTTTAGCTTTTATTTTTGGTGAGGTTGCGTTGTATATATTTTTTTCGTTTGTGTATAAAATTTCCCCTTTTTTTAATATAAAATGGCTTCTATTTGTTTTCCTCAATTTGAGAATGAAGTGTTTTGGAGATATTATTATAGGGTAGGAGATTTTCTTAGTCCAAATCATATTTTTGAACAATGGGAACTATGTTTGGTGATTTATGAGGGATTGAATGAAGATACAAGATTGGTGTTTGATTCCATGAGTAGTTATATATTTGTGGAGAAGACTCCAGAAGAGTGTTGGAATTTGATTGAGAAATTAGGTAGAGATACATATGAGTGGGAGATGACAATGTTTGTTGAACCTACTCTGCAAAATTTCTCTTTTCCTATTCCTTAAACTCACACCCCTCCCCCGTATTATTGTTTTTGTTGTCATTTCCATGACCATGATATTTCTCTTTGTCCCAATAACGAGTCATATAGTAATACTGTCAACCCTTTCCTTCAATTTGATATGCAAAATTTCCAACTCGAACCATCTTATTGTGACATGAAAATCCTTTATCATGATGATGATGATGATGGTGGATTTGTTGAGGATGTTAGTTCATTAGAGGAAGGTTATCATTTGACTTTTGGTACTGATGAGGAAAAGTTGGATATAACGGAGATTTCGGAGGATGAAGAATCACTAATGGTTGTAGAATCGATGGTTGAAAAATCATTGGTTGCGAAACTTATGGTTGAAGATTTTAGTGACAAGTTTAATCACGAGGATGGAATTGTAGGTAAAAACATTAATGTTGAGCCTATATCTCCTCCCCCCTATGTCCCGTTCTCGCGGAGGCTTGATCTTGTTCCTTCATCCCCTATGTTAAGTCTTTCGTCCTTTCTCAATATGTCTGAATTCAATGATACATTTGACCTTGTCGACCTTGATGCTCATTCTAAAACGTTTACATTGCCGGAGGAGCAATTAGAGGGAAGTTGTAAATATTCTTCTTTTTCTTTTGATTTTTCTTCTCCTTCTTCTAATTGTTTTTCTTTTGATTTTTTTTCTTGTTTATCTAATACCCTAGTTGAGAGGATGAATGTGGTTTTAATTAAGCCATATGTAGTGCTCAATGACATGTTTGCAGGGGCATTTGATAAATTACTAAAAGCGTTGGATTCTTCTGATTAACAATTTGAGCAGGGTCGAGCGGGACCTTAAAAACCAACGCTTACAGGGAGGTGTAGACACCTACTTTTGTCCCCATTCCCGAAAGGGAAGGTTCGATGATGAAAGCGTAAACCTCCACTTGACAACGCGTCTCCTATAAAATAACGAATCTCGATCACCCCTTTTCATTTCACCCGAAACCTGCTATTTATAGAAACCTGCTATTTATGGAAACCTGCTAAAAATAGTAACTGTCGTAATGGGTAGTTGTTAAAAGTGGCAATTCATAAAAGATAGAAACCTGTCAGAATTAGGTGTTGCACTCCAACATAAATCCTAAATGAGATAGAAATTGCGAGATGAATCCTGTTCCTAATACGATTCGAAAATAAGAGTTACGTATTAATTAAAATCCTAACGAGCCTAGAGTTCGTAACGGGCCCAGACGCATCCCGTCACAAGGTTAATACGCACTAAAAGACTCAATTAAATCTCAAATACTCCGGATTCTAGGAATCCAAATCTGACTAAGAAGAACAGCCCAGAGCCTATTTTCAACGCCTGGCTCTGGGCGCCGAAATCTTCGGCGCCCAGGCCTGGGCGCTGAAAATACCTGGTACGTGTTTTTTCCTAATTCCTCGTGGATTAGAGTTCTGCAAATTCTATCTTTCCACGAACTCTTTTCTATAAATATAGCCCATGTTCGACGTGAAAAAAAGACACACAACACACAATTATTATTCTGAGTATTGACTTTGAACCCCTAAGCCTAAGCCTCATGCTGCAAAATCGATCACGTGTTCTGTCGCAATCGATCCATAAATCGAACAGAACGTATCCCATCCCATAATTTGAGATTCGTTAAATAAAAGGAGAAATAGCAAAGTTAAAGTGGTTAGTTTTCTGAGAGCCGTGACGCACCTCTCAAGGGTGCGTCGTAATGTGTCCCTTTTCTATGATTTAATTGCTTTCCTCCCCCTTTTATGAACTATTAAACTAACTAAATCTGATTGTTCGATCACGCCTAATAAATATGATATCTTTGGGAAATTGGATTATCATGCTAGGTCCCTTAAAACAATCTAAATCAGATAATCGCGTTCGATCTAGTATTATATGTTGCATATTGTTAAAATCGACTTAGATTAGTTTAATAGTTAACGCATGTCCCTTCAATTTTTTATGCTGAGCTAGTAAGGATATCCTGCCTCTGGAATTATCGAAGAGCGAGTACTCCTCTCGGTAGTTACAGTCCCCCGAACCCTCAATCTCTACCCTGCGGGTGTACGTTGAGCGATCCCCACCACCAGGGATCACAAGGGAACCTACGGCCGTCGTGGTCAAACATAATTGCACTCCCTTTATGTCACGATAACCGGGTTTTGTCAGTTTTTCTCATTGTCGTTAAAAACTGAATGGCGACTCCTATATTACTAGTCAATTGGGTGTAAACTCACAGGAAATCCAATTACACTTGATTTGACAAAAAGAAGCGTCACACCCACGAGGGACGAGGTCACGCATTAGCCTCGTGCTTTTTCGACCCCCTCACAGTGGCGACTCCACTGGGGATAGTGAAGGAAATACTCGTGCTTGTAGGTAATCAAAATAGCTGAAGGGTGAAACGATCCTACCCCGCGTTTATTTCCCCATCAAGTTGGGACGACCTGAAAATTAGCATATTAATGTGAACGGGCAGAACCGCATAACGAATCTTGACTCCCTTGGTGTTTCATCTCGGGAGTTAGGACTAAGGATACCCATCGCCAACCGGGGGGTGCATATGCTTTGAATGTTGTCCACTCGGCACTTTCTCTAGTAGTACACCCGTCCCAAACCCAATCGCTCGCCCACTAGGTCCCTCTCGCCTGCATGCCCCCTTGGCTTGCACTTGCGGGTTGGCCTTCTGGGGCGAAATTCGTCTGTTGAAAGCACTACCCCGACCGGGGCATGTGGTGGATCTGCGATAGAAGCGGTACCAAGCCAGGCGCAAATAACTACCCATAGAAGCCTATCATAAACTACGTGACATATTATTATTGTCTCATGATGGAATGTTAGTTATGTGTAGCGAAATATATGATTGCGTGTGACAAACTATCCTAGAAAAACCAACGACCTTAAAAATTGCCCAAACATTCATAAACCAATTTGCCAAAGAGTTATACCGAAATACGTGTTCCGCAAACCCGAACGATCGCCACAAAAATAAGCGACGCTCGGGATGGCCTGTAACGAATCCCACAAACGCTGCACAAAGCGTAAAGGACGTTATTAGGCAAGCACGCAAAATCGAAGTTGCATAAACAAAAGTAGACGCAAACAGAAAACGAGAACCAACCAGGGACCCATTTTCAACGCCCCTGGCTGGGCGCCAGAATTTCTCACGCCCTACGCTGGGCGCTGAAGTTGCTGCTTGGCCTTCTGGTCAGGCGCAGCAGCCTCGTTGCCCACGCAAAAGGAAGAAACGTAACACAAAAAACCGTTCGTAAAAAAAATTGCTACGAGGACGTAAGAAAAGCACTCGATTCTAAAAAGCGACTCATAAAAAATAAATAACTCTTTGTGTCGTTGTTAGGCCTCCTACAACGACAATGCTCGGCACCGAAACCGAACATGCTAATAACTATGAATGTCACACGGGCAAGTGTTTCGAAAATCCAAAGAATGACCAAAAGAAAGAACTAAAAGTGTACCAACAAAAGAAAGAGCGAAAAAACCAATAGAGAGAGTCGAAGTCTAGACTAAGTAATACTTGAAACTTTGGGACCTAAACTTTAGCTTATCTTATGCATAGGACTAGTCCTGCCACTTGGTGCCGATCAGGAAATCAACGGTTAGTGCGCCTCGAAGATACATCGCCAACACCAGGTTTAGTGACTCCAAGCTCCGTCCGTCATCCCTCATTTCAAGGATCTCCGCTTCCCCAACCTCGATTCGCACCCTCAAATATGTCCATCGAAGAATTGCGAGACCAGATGGCTCAAATGACCCAACTCATGGGCCAACTGAAAATGGAAAACGAAGCCTTAGCGGCTGCACTAGCCAAAAATGACCTCGATAACGAGAAGAGGATTGAAAAAATGGTCCTACAGCAAACCATGGGGAGCAAGTACTTCTCCCTCGATCCTGAACCTTTTCCTGGCAAAATACCAGAAAAGTTTAGTTCATCTGACTTACCAAAGTTTAAAGCCACGGACAATCCCCGTGATCATCTATTGAGCTTTGTGAATGCCATGAACTTGAAAGGCGTGGACAAGCCATGTACTTACCTGCCTTTCCTTTGTCCTTGGAACTTGTGCCGCTCAAATGGTACTATCACCAGGACCCTAAGCTCTTCCCCACTTGGGAAGACTTTGTCAATGTCTTCATCAAGCAATACTCGTCGAACATGGATTTTCAAGTCACCATGCGCGAGCTGGAAGTTCTCTTCCAAAAGAAAAATGAGGGTTTCACAACCTACTTTGCTAGATGGAGGGACCAGGCGGCCCAACTTATCAATAGGCCTCCCGAAACAGAATTAGTCCGAAAATTCATTGACAACCTGGACCCGGCTTACAGACAACACCTTAGGTACCTGGGACTTGACACTTTCAAAAGAGTTTATGATGTGGGAATAAAAATCGAGGATGATCTCACAAAAACAATACAAAGTAAACCCGCATACAAAAGCAACACCTACAACAGGGGCAACACATCCCAAGACCAAGAAGTCCATGCCGTAGAGGAGACTCCGGCCCGAAGAAGCCCTGGAAGATGGGCCCGAGACCGAAAGTTTGCCCCACTCGGGTCGACTTTGGTACAAGCCTTCGAAAGACTAACCAATTAAGGAAAGTTGAGAACTATAGGCCCCACCCGTGACCCTCCTGTCAAGAGCAAATACTGGGTCGAAGGTACTTATTCCAAGTTCCATCAAGGAAATGGGCATGACACCGAAAACTGCTGGAACCTAAAAAATACAATCCAGGATATGATAGAGGATGAAGTAATACCTCTCCCTAACGTTGGCAAACCCAACAACAACAAGAGCCCACTCGGCTCTTGTCACATCTCTCTCGACCAACCAGAAAATGAGAACTTCGACCCTACGGTGTACATTACACCTCAAGGTGCACCACTCGCTGTGGTCCCTATGGATCGAATCGAGAGAGAAGTGTGCGGTGTGTGGGATGATGATGCTGAAGATATTTACCTATCTCAAGTGTCGGGCCAGGACCTCTTTACTGAAACTTGGCCCGGGTATGCTCACATCGACACCACCCCTCAGGAGCCCGAGGTCGACAACCTCACCCGATCCAGAAGGATATACCAACCGGATATTCGCCCACCTCCTATGGACGATATCCCAGTTAGGAAAAATCCTGAGAATGGATGGCACACCACCGTCGCGGAAGTCATTAAAAATCCTATCTTGAAGCAACTAAAAAGAACCAAGGCCGAGATTACCATCTGGGATCTTATGTGTACTTCAAAGGAACATCGCGAAAAGCTTATTCGCTCACTTGACCTCATCTCGGTGCCTACAGATATCACACCTGACTCACTGGTTAGCCATGTCACGAGAGATGCCGGAGAAAAGGCCATAGTTTTCACTGACAAAGACTTGCCCAAAGAGGGGGGTGCTCACAATAAAGCCCTCTATCTAGTAGTTGGATGCAAAGGACAAAACATCCCCCTAGCGCTCGTAGATAACGGTTCGGCGGTTAATGTTTGCCCATTGCGAACCGCCCACTGCTTGGGGCTAGGAAACGATGACTTCCAAACCTCCACGCAAGGGGTACGAGCTTATGATAACTCCCGAAGGCCTGTGTTGGGAAAAATCAACCTTACCATACAAACCGGGCCTGTGGCACGCACCACAGAGTTTCAAATAATCGACATCAAGCCTACTTTCAACCTCCTCTTGGGGCGACCTTGGCTCCATGACTTAGGAGGTGTGGCTTCTACCTTGCACCAAATGGTTAAACTTAACCATAACGGGGTAATACTAGAAATCCGCGCCCCTCCTCTCGACGTCAGTTCTACTATGGTTGGAACGGCCGAAACTGCAGACGACCTTTACGGGTTTCAAATGGAAGAAGCAATCCAGTTCATCGAAGACTATGATCCAGCATTCCTAGACCCGCACGCATCCCGAGTCATCCCTAGGATGTTGTTAGCTCAAGGTTATTTCCCTGGAACCCCATTGGGCATAAGGAAGAAGGAATGCACATTCCATCCTTTACCCAACAAATCTACTCCCTTTGGCTTAGGCTATGAACCAACGGAGGAAGATATTGCTGACCGCCTGTCTAGGCTACGCCTTAACAAGGCCAAACAAACCACCCTCCTTCCCCCGTATCAAAGAACCCTTAACGGGATGTTCGTTCGGGAAGGAGAAGGACACCCATGCTGTGATTTCCCTGAACCCTTCGTTCAGGATGGCTTGCTAAAACCAGGATTTGAAATCTTCCATGACTGCCACACCTTGGATGAGGCACCCCACCTCACCAAGACTAAAACGGCTGAAATATTGGACGACCAGGCTCTATGGACATTGTTTAACGAATCGAGGCCTATGGAAGACGAGACTGTGATGACTACCCTAGCTTTACAAGATGAAGGTTTCGATCCAACTCGGTTAATCGCTCCTGCATCAACACTAGAAGAGATCGAGAACGGATGGGTGAAGACATATCAGTGGGTCAATGCAAAAGGAATAGAATTCAAGATGAGTACCGGTGAAGGACCAAAGTTTTACGAGACTAAACCCAAGGCTTGAGCCACATAGAGCACCTTGATAAAAAGCGCCTAGTAGTTCTTTAGATTGGTAGAAAAATAATAAAGACTTTAGATGGTCCTAAGACCCCTTAGAATATAGGTCAAGTTTATTTCAGTGTGTTTTCCTTACTTTCCAAATTAATAAAGGCGTAATATTTCTCCTAAAATTTTATTCTAACACTAAGTAAGCACCAAATGTACTTGCAAAATACAAAAATAAAGAGGCGGCCCACTCTAGGCCCAACAAACGAGGCCCACTCGGTCTTGAAATAGTGCCATGGGAACCAATTCCCAAAACCCACAAAATAAACCGCACCATCCCCTTCATATCCCCAAAACATAAAGGTCAACCAGTGTCATCATAAAAGTCAACCCATG
Organism: Spinacia oleracea; assembly: GCF_020520425.1. Classification (NCBI taxonomy): domain Eukaryota; kingdom Viridiplantae; phylum Streptophyta; class Magnoliopsida; order Caryophyllales; family Amaranthaceae; genus Spinacia; species Spinacia oleracea. The sequence continues at coordinate 1,542,023 of NC_079487.1, read as the reverse complement.
CAACCCAAAGAAATCAAAGGAAATCAAAATCCAAAACAAATGCAAATGTTGCTTAAAAAGGGAATTAATAAAATGTAACCCCATCATATCCTTCAAAAGCGACACGCACCTCAACCCACCCGAAAGCCTACACAAAGATCTTCATATCTTCCACACCCTAACTCCATTTTCAAAGCCGTTTCGTGTCACGGATAGAAAAAATTAATCCGGACAAAAATGCATCTCACGCTAATGGTCAAAAAAGCCTCCGAAATAGCCTCAAAATTGATTTTAAATACGAGTAAAAAAGCATAGCACTAAAACGAAAAAAAAGAAATAAATGCAAGAACACGTGGAGCAAAGCGTCAAAAACGACCGCCAGAAATCATTTTCAGCGCCCAGGGCTGGGCGCCGAAATCTTTGACGCCCCAGCCTGGGCGTTGAAACTCTCTGCCTGCCTAAATTTTTAGAAGTGCTCGTCATTTTATCCGCACATAACGGAAAAATAACGAACACTTGGGGGGTACAGCACGTATCCAAATAGGCTCACAAAAAATATAGCCATACAAAAAATAGTCGAATTTCATTTTTTACTCGACTTACGGCAAAAAAAAAAAAGGCAGACGAAAATAATGATAATACTTCACTCATTTGACCGGTTAAGTAATATGCTTCCACTTCAGGGCATATCTATTAAAATCCGGCATCTTAGAATTTATTCTATCTAGAACTACGCGCGACCTGATTCTGACAAGATACATAGGCAATCCTTACCAAGGATTCGGTCCAAATAAAAAATATATTCTTTGCAAAAAAGTGTTAGACATATAAAATACATAAAAAAAAGAGGAGAAACAAAAATAAATGAAAACTAAAAATACGCCTTTATTAAAATATAATAAGAAGGAAAACAAAGTGCTAAGAAATGAAAAAGCAAACACAACTGAAATAAATAAAGGGCACCTACACCCTAGCAAGAACTACACTACTCTAGTTCTTCCGGATCATCAAATAAAGTCTTGTAGAGGGCAATGTTCGCAGGATCCACCCCCACAGTCTTCTGCGCTGCCCCAATATCAATCTCCATAAGAACCGGCTCCTGGACACTAACTTCCAAAGATGCCAAGGCTTCAGAAACATTCTCAGTTATAGCCCGCTCAGCCTCAAGGGCACAGACAATGGTGGGAGAAGGATTATTATCATCAACTAGACTAGTCACTGTTTCTACAGGCGGCTGAGCCTTCCTAACCCATACATTGTTCCGGCGACGATCTCCGCGAGAGCTTGCATTTCTTTTAACAACAGCAGGCCCCTTCATGCTAGGCATCTTTTTAGGCCTGGAACTGGAACGGGGAGGAATTTCCTTTCGCTTTCGATCAGGACGAGCTTTCACAGTCTTAATACCATGGGTACGAGGTTTGGCAGAATCAGGACCCTCATACTTAACACGAATACGAGGTATCAAAAGCTCAGTCGGCTCCCCATTTCGAGCCTCGATCCTCACAGCTTTATCATCGGAGCTCATCCACAACTTGTAGTTTTCAGAAAGACCCACAAAGCCATTTGTAGCTACGGCCCAACGCAGGAGACCATCATAATACTTAGCCCACGCTTGAACCCGTGCTTGTGAAAAGGCCGCTACTTTAGGTGGTACCGTATCGGAAAAGGGGATAGTCTGCCTTAAACCATATTGACGCATGACTCGGTAAGGGAAAATATAAGTGGGCCGAGATAGCCCCAACAAAGAAACATAAACCGATACATCAGAACCCCCCGTCATAGTAGTCAAGCCCCACCATGGTACCACCCACTTAATAGAACAGATACCATGAGTAAAAAAGGAGGCCCACTCGGCCTCGTCCTGGCCTCGGTGCAAATATTTTCGGTTACCCAAGGCTATAGGGCGATAATGTTTAGGATCGGCAGGAGTTTCCAAGAGCCTAAGCCGTTCCACGAGCCAAATCTGCAAAAAAACGGGTACGATCAAAAAATAATAATAAAAGAAAATGGTTCCTGGGGCGCAGTTCAACGCCCAGGACCAGGCGCCGAAAATACCAGCGCCCAGCGCTAGGCGCTAAAACTCAGCCCCAAGGCAAGACGAATTAAAAATGTATATGCGAAAAAAAAACGTATACGTGCGCAAAAAAAATCGATTACCTGCAGTAATAGGGGGCTTCCCTTAAAATATCCAGATTTGGCATCCTTCTTCAGCTCATCCGCACTCAGTAAAGTCTCGGCAACAACCAACGGCATAATAGAATAGCAACTTTCCATCTGGCTAATCAAGGGGATCAACCTTATGTCACCGAACTCACCATTGTTATCCGACAACAAATAATGATTCAACAAGCAAAATACAAGGGCTCGAATATTCAATTTATGTTCGGTCATATTCTTACTAGGCCTAAAGTGGTGTTTTACAAGTTTTGCCAAATTAACCTCATCACCTACAACAACTTCAGCAAGCATGTTAGCATCTAGTCCTAGGAAAGCCCCTATGGTTGTTTTACTCTCTTCAATAGTGCCAGGAGTGGCAGGGGTAGCATTATTAGGATAACCAAGGATCGCAGCGAATTCATCTGGAAAAGGACATATTTCGTTGCCCCGAAAAACAAAAACATGATGATCGGAATCCCAAAAGCTTAGGGCTGAGTGCAGAAAATTATAGTCAATGTTAATTTGTTGTAAGCCTAAAAGTGCCTCTAAGTGGTATTCTTTCAACAAAGCCTTTTCTGTGGGATTAAGGGCCCGTAGGCAACGCCTGACAGCCCGTTGGAGTGAGAAAGTAGGAATCGACATGACGAAAGCAAGGAGTAACTAAGACACAGCAAAGAAAGAAGGAAATTGAGGGTAATGGAATATAGGGACGTATCTAGCCCCTATATATAGCTGAACGCATCAAGTGACATCCTGATCCCATTCGGAAACGCGTTAAGAAATCCGAAAGTCAAAATTCGCCAGGAAAGGACTGTAAGCGCCCGAAGCTGGGCGCCGGAATAATTAACGCCCAGCCTTGGGCGCCGAAAATGCAGCCCAAGGCCCAGATTTCACAAAACGCGGAACAGGAAAAGACTTAAAACCGTGTTGCTAGACACGAGGCCCTATGTGCAATTAAGATCAAGCCCAAAAGCACCTTTAAGCTCCCAAATAGCAAAAATGAATGGTAAAACTTGGTCCAGGAACATATATGTACACTTTTCAAAACAAATGTGAAATGTCAAGGTCATTCTTCGAAACACCAAAAAAAAAGTTGTTAAGTCGTTGGTTTCTCAAATAAAAAATGTTTGTCTGTCAAAAGATTAATCCGGGCCAAGATAAACCGGATGATATTAAACCTTGTCGCCCAAAGACTGAAGTTGCACCCCACGACTTCGCCAAAATAGCGCACCACTATGAAAGGTCGCTCGCAGATATGAGCACGACCCCAAACATGATTAAAAGACGCTATGAAGTATGCGAAAAATGACTAACAAAGCCCAAGTGCTTGGGGGCTCGCGGAAAGTATACTCCAACAAAAAGCGCGCAATCAAAATCACATTCCCGGACTGCGCTATACGCCGTCCCATTTTTGGGTATCTCAAAAGAACAGGTTCGACCGCAGAAAGGGTCGTCACGGACACTTGTACATAGTCCTCTGATCAAAGACCAAGTGGTGGCAAAAATCGAGCCGTAAAGACTAGCTCAAAACCACGAAAGCAGACGGTCGCAAGACAAAGGTCCGTCTAAATCCGTTGTCAACCCACGTTCAGGTTACAACTAAATCCGAGCTTCCCTCGGAAGAATTCGTTCCTATGAAGAATGGATAAAGAGGAAATCTCAAAAGAAATCACAATGAACAAAAAATAGAGACTTGCCCACCTCGATCAGGCAAGATCGCGCCACAAACCACGCGAGTTCCAAAACAAGAAACAACGAATTCAGGGATGTCCACCCTTAGCGGACAGGGCTCGCCCACCTTCAGCGGGCGGGGTCTGCGTCACTAGCCGCGGAGATCCTTAGTTTTCGAAAAATAGAATCTTCAAAAAACAAAATGAAACAGGCTCGCCATCTTCAGCCGGCGGGGTCTACGGCGCAAACCACGTAGGTCCTTATTTTCAAAAAATGAACACAAAACAAACTTCAAAATAGATTCGTCCACTTCTATCGGACGGGGTGTCCACCCTTAGCGGACAGGTTCTCCATCTTTAGCCGGCGGGGTCTACGTCACAAGCCGCGTAGGTCCTTATTTTCAAATTTCAAAAATAGATTCGTCCACTTCAATCGGACAGGGTATCCACCCTTAGCGGACAGGCTCGCCATCTTCAGCCGGCGGGGTCTGCGTCACTAACCGCGCAGGTCCTTAGTCGCCGCAGCGATAACTTTTTCTGGTTTTCCGTTTTTCCAAAAAATAACGATGTGAGTATCTTTCCCTTTTTCCAAAGATTGGTTTTCCGTTTTTTCCAAAAAAAGAGCGATGTGCAAGATTTACCTTCGTTTTACGTCCCATAAAAACAAGGGGGTTTTCTCGTTTAGCTAACCCTGAAAATGAGAATCTTTAAAAACATTTTTACCTCGTGATTGGGCTTGGCCAGGCCCAATTACACTTTATAGCTTTGATTTCGAAAACATCTTCTGTAGCTACTCCCAATGACAAAGTGAGGGAGTTTCTACGCACCTTTAGATCCTTCCAATGACAAAGTGAGGAAGTTTCTATACTATCCGTTGAAAAATCCCAATGACACGTGAGGGATATGTCGAGACTTCAAGTGATGACCCTTAAGTCAAATGTTATCACTCGGGGGCTCGTGAGACCCTCGCCAAAACAGGTCACCATGGCTTGTGCGACGCACTCCGTCTAATACTTTGACCATCGTCTTACTCCAAGACTCAGTCAAAGTGGGGGCTAACTGTAGACACCTACTTTTGTCCCCATTCCCGAAAGGGAAGGTTCGATGATGAAAGCGTAAACCTGCACTTGACAACGCGTCTCCTATAAAATAACAAATCTCGATCACCCCTTTTCATTTCACCCGAAACCTGCTATTTATAGAAACCTGCTATTTATGGAAACCTGCTAAAAATAGTAACTGTCGTAATGGGTAGTTGTTAAAAGTGGCAAGTCATAAAAGATAGAAACCTGTCAGAATTAGGTGTTGCACTCCAACATAAATCCTAAATGAGATAGAAATTGCGAGAAGAATCCTGTTCCTAATACGATTCAAAAATAAGAGTTACGTATTAATTAAAATCCTAACGAGCCTAGAGTTCGTAACGGGCCCAGACGCATCCCGTCACAAGGTTAATACGCACTAAAAGACTCAATTAAATCTCAAATACTCCGGATTCTAGGAATCCGAATCTGACTAAGAAGAACAGCCCAGATCCTATTTTCAACGCCTGGCTCTGGGCGCCGAAATCCTCGGCGCCCAGGCCTGGGCGCTGAAAATACTTGGTACGTGTTTTTTCCTAATTCCTCGTGGATTAGAGTTCTGCAAATTCTATCTTTCCACGAACTCTTTTCTATAAATATAGCCCATGTTCGACGTGAAAAAAAGACACACAACACACAATTATTATTCTAAGTATTGACTCTGAACCCCTAAGCCTAAGCCTCACACTGCAAAACCGATCACGTGTTTTGTCGCAATCGATCCATAAATCGAACAGAACGTATCCCGTCCCATAATTTGAGATTCGTTAAATAAAAGGAGAAATAGCAAAGTCAAAGTGGTTAGTTTTCTAAGAACCGTGACGCACCTCTCAAGGGTGCGTCGTAATGTGTCCCTTTTCTATGATTTAATTGCTTTCCTCCCCCTTTTATGAACTGTTAAACTAACTAAATCTGATTGTTCGATCACGCCTAATAAATATGATATTTTTGGGAAATTGGATTATCATGCTAGGTCCCTTAAAACAATCTAAATCAGATAATCGCGTTCGATCTAGTATTACATGTTGCATATTGTTAAAATCGACTCAGAGTAGTTTAATAGTTAACGCATGTCCCTTCAATTATTTATGCTGAGCTAGTAAGGATATCCTGCCTCTGGAGTTATCGAAGAGCGAGTACTCCTCTCGGTAGTTACAGTCCCCCGAACCCTCAATCTCTACCCTGCGGGTGTACGTTGAGTGATCCCCACCACCAGGGATCACAAGGGAACCTACGGCCGTCGTGGTCAAACATAATTGCACTCCCTTTATGTCACGATAACCGGGTTTTGTCAGTTTTTCTCATTGTCGTTAAAAACTGAATGGCGACTCCTATATTACTAGTCAATTGGGTGTAAACTCACAGGAAATCCAATTACACTTGATTTGACAAAAAGAAGCGTCACACCCACGAGGGACGAGGTCACGCATTAGCCTCGTGCTTTTTCGACCCCCTCACAGGAGGCAACCTGGTTTACTGTTTTAATTCCTTTATTTTATTACTAACCACCTAATGTGTGCTTAAGTGAAGAAATATCTCTCTAGGTACAAGCATTGTCAGGTTTCTTGGCTAGTTTCATTACCACATCATGGCAGTGACGTCAAAGCCTTTAGTGCTAAGCTCCTTGGTTGTGAGTTGTCCTTTTCCCTTATTCTCAATTTTTTTTATTTTTTTGCACCCTCTTTGTTCACATTGAGGACAATATGTTGTTTAGTTTGGGGAGGATATTTGTCATCATCGATTTGCGCATGTTAGTTGCATTTTAGTCTAGTTTTTTTTGTTTTGTTTTGTAGGTGTTGTGCGCTTTGTACCACTCACTAGGGGTGGGAGTTTACGTACAACGAAAAAAATGTACTGCTTTCCTAGTAATATTAATAAAATTAGTTGCATTTTTACTTGCATTCATATGTTTCTATACCCTACATTACGTATTTGAATTTCAAACCGTGTCTAGAATTTACTTGACTCTCCTGAGCTTCTTTTGAATTTAGCTATGATTCTGAAATTCAGTCGGTTGTGCTATACATTGATAACTGCTTGGCATTGTGTGAACCAATTGAATGGTATGCGGTAAGATGTTGGTCTCGTGTCAAGAATAGCTAGCCAATTATCTTGTAGGTCACCTTACTATGTGTTTGTGTGATTGATGTGACTTGTTATCCTATGATTTAGGCTTGAGATTCATTAGTAGTTTAGTTGAAACTCACGCATGCCACGTATGACAGAGGCCATTCTCTTAGGAAGCCTTCAGACGAATTTAGAAACATCAGTTCCTGCCTTTCATACCCATGTTGTAGCCTTGTCCGTTTATTCTTTTAACTCCACAAAATTGAGCCCTATTAGCCCCGTTGGTTACTTGTCCCGAGTCTAGCTTGGGGGAGCTTCAGTGTTCGTAATGGTTTCATTAGTGTTGATTGATTGGCACACTAAGCCAATAGTTCGTGGTTCGAGGCTATGTTTGGATGTGTGGTTCGAAAATGATGCATATTATTATTGGCACCCAAGCTTGTAACAGTTAGCATTAGTACTTATTTTTATACTTTCGTTTTTCATCAATTTATTTTATTTCATATTAGAAAAAAAAAAGAAAAAAAAACAAAAAAAATATAGAAAAAATGAGATATGTTATTCATTTTGTATATAGTTTGAAGGCAAGGAAATGGGATTGAAGAAAGATCATTGGCATTATATTATTTTGTTCTTCCCCTTGGTTATCATTTGGTTGATTGTTCGAGTTCATGGTTTGATGGAGTTGGATTTTCGGCATTATCACGCCGGCACATATAGTTCACCTTTGCTCCTCAAGTTGGACCTTACTCTCACTTTTTCCTAAATTATGTCCTACCCTTCCTTTTTACCTAGCCCCATTACAAGCTTATTATAAAGACCTCTTGATCGGCATGTTTGTTTTGTAATTGAGCGAAAATTGTTTCTTCCTATTGTCATCTTACCCCATGTTGCATCATATATTTATATTCTACAAGGTATGCGGCGACGACTAGCTTGATTGAGAACAGTTTGTGGCTAAGCTTGGTTGTTTCAATTGTGGATCATGATGCTTTGTGGTTCTATATGTATCTGAGCTAGACTTCTGTCTCAATAACTTTGTTTGATTGTTCTGTCTCATTTCTCTGTCTTCAGTTTAATGTTGCTTGGGGACAAGCAACAGTCTAGCTTGGGGGAATTTGATGAATCATATTTGTATAGGGTATTTTAGGCGCATTTAGGTTTCATTTCTAGGCATTCGTCTAATTTTAGTTGCATTTAGAGTCGCATTTGCATAAGTTGTCGTTATTGTACTCTATTACGCCTCGTTCGTGTTTTCTTTAATATTTCAGGTGATTTTACGATCATTTGGATGCTTTCGGAGTGTTCAGGGTTGATTTGGATGATGAACGGATGGGATGTTGACTTGAGGATCATTACATGTCTCTAGGAATAATTTTGAGTCAACAACGAAGCTAAACGTTATTTTTCTAAGCATCAAAACGGACAAGCGTTCACTCCTTTGATGATATCTGAAGCTCTACATATCGGAATGAGACGATTTTGATTGGACTAGAAAGTAGACTTAAAGAGCTTTCCAACGATAGGTCACACGTCCCTAGGGAAATTGTAGAACAAGAGTTATGACATAAACGCTTCGCCTAACAATGCAGCGAAGGATCACTCGCCTCCAGCGAGGGATGTCCGTTGCACTAGTCCCCTTGCTGCCCACACCAACTCACCGCGCACCAGCAGCCAGCGAGCGATGCCTCGCCATCAACGAGGGATGCCCTCACAACCTTCGTCTCGCGCATCAACCCCCCAGCGAGCGCTCGATCGGCCCGGCGAGGGATCTCGCGCTCCCCTCTACCATTCTCGACACGCGCGCACACCAGCTTGCCCAGCGAGGGATCGCCCGCCTACAGCGAGAGATATGCCTATTACACGCCCAGTGCTGCCCCACCGTGCTACACTTCGCGTCTCTTGGATGGCTCGATCGCGCTCGGGTTTCATTGCCACGTCATCTTCCATCGACCAATCATTGACGACTTCCATCTTTATTTTCTTATTTATTTATTTATTTTATTTTAGAAAATAGGAGCATAGAAATACTAAAGGGAATGCTTTATTTCCTTTATGTTTTAATTCCCTTAGAATTCTATTTTCACGTTTTTTTATCTCTTCTAGTTTCATGAACCCTAGTTTTTCGACATGCTCCATCAATGTAATTCTTTGAGGTATTATTGATTTTTTTCTTTATTTTATTTATCGCTTTTAATTATGTTTTCATTCCTAGACTCAAGTTTAATAATTATTTCATGATTGAGTAGTTTGCTTTCTAGGGTTTGGGAATCCATGTTTATATTATGAATCTTTATTATTATTGTTGATGGTTTGATTATTCATTGATATTTCTAGTTGATTAGGTTTATATTGTTAATCTTTGCAATCTGATCAATTGGTTGATTAAATCATGCTAATAGGGTTTAGAATCGAAAGATCGAATTTTAGAGGCTTACCTACAACTAGCAATTCTGATTATGTTAGCGATCGTACTGCATATGTTGAATTGAGAGTGTTAAGACCCGACCGTAGGATTAACTTGTTCTCTAGATAATTTGAGTATTTGAATTGTCGATGATGTTTTGATTGATTTTGAACTATGAACATGGTGAACCATTGCCCTAGGTCTTTTAGTTTATTTTTCTTTATTTTAGTTTAAACATTCAATCCTAAATTTCGTGACATTGTTAGTTTCGCCATACCTTGAAAGCTATATTAAAATAGCCATCTCTCTGTGGATTCGACCCTGCTTACCCTACTACATTGTTAGAAGGTTTCGTTAGGACTTTATTTTTGACGGGTGTACGACAGCCTATCAGAATCCTAGAGGTCTATCTAACAAGGGTGGTAAGCATGAGTTAAATTCCATTGAACAACTGACTGCCCAATTGACTACTTTACATTACAAGTTTGATAATATGCAAGCAGCAACGTCTCAATCCGCCCAACCTGCTAGTGTAGCTGCAATGAGTGCCCAATCTATGAATGTATGTGATAGATGTGGGATGCATGGCTATTATGCACAGGAGTGTAGAAGCTCCATCGAGCAATGTAATGCATTTTAGGCCTACAAGCAGAATAATCCATACTCCAATTCCTACAATTAGGGGTACAAAAATAATCCCCTATTGTCTTACAGGAGTATGAATATTCAGAACCCACATCAGGTTCAACATCCCCCGCCACCACAGCTACAATTCCAACCACGGAGCAACTATAATCAGCAGTCTGGTGGACCACCTGGGTTCTCTAGACAACATAAACAACCTCCAACCACAACCTCAAGCTACTCAGTCTGATTCTATGTTAGTGGAGATGCGAAACATGATGATGCAGATGCAAAAATCTCTGAATGAAAAGGATGCTAAAATTAAAGCTCTTGCCGCTCATAACAAGATCATTGATACTCAGTTGGCACAAATGGCTACTAGTCTTGCAAGGAGACCCCAGGAGAAACTTCCTTCACAACCTGAGAATAGAGAGACTGTAAATGTTATCACCTTGCGGAGTGGGCATGGGTATGAAGGCCCTTCTATGCCTGTTGATGTTGATTCTAGGTTGTCTGCCAGTGGTCTGATGGATAAAGTAACTGAGAAGGTAGTCTTGGAAGAGATACAAGCTGAAAAGGTAGTCTTTGAAAAAGGGGCTACACCTGAGGTTAAGAAGGGGACAAATATTCAAGTACCACCTATTGTACTCCCCTTCCCAAACCGTCAACTCAAGAGTAAGCTAGACAAACAGTTTGGCAAATTCTTGGATGTGGTAAAAGACTTGCAGGTAATGGTTCCTTTTACTAAATTGATTTTACAGGTTCCTGCATATGCTAAGTATATGAAAGATATTTTGACTAGGAAACGTGCTTTCTGTGAGGTAGAGACTGTAGCTTTTACTGAGGGATGTAGTGCTTTATTGCAAAACAAGTCTCCACCCAAACTTAAAGACCCCAAGAGTTTTTCCATCCCATGTAACATTGGAACCGTTTTTATTGATAAATCGTTGTGTGATCTAGGTGCTAGTGTGTTTGTTATGCCTTTGTCTATTTGCACTAAATTGAACATGGGTGAGTTTAAATTCACTAATATTACGCTACAAATGGCCAACCGTTCTGTGAAATACCCCTCAGGTGTTTTAGAGGATGTCCCTGTTAGAGTAGGTAAGTTTACATACCTGTGGACTTTGTTGTGCTAGACATGCAAGAGGATTCTCAAATTTCCATTATTTTAGGTAGACCCTTCCTTCATACGGCGGGGGTGGTCATTGATGTGAAAGGTGGGAAATTGACTTTGCCTGTGGGGGATGATAAGGTTACTTTTAATGTAAATAGTGCCTTAAAAAGTCTCATGCTAGAAGAAGAACAGTGTTATCGTATTGATGTGGTTGATTTTATTATGCGAGATAACGTCTCCCAAGTCCCGGAAAGGGATCCTTTGGAGGCAGTGCTTTGTTGTGAATCTTCTGCAGGTGATAGCGGTTCTTGGAGTGCTGAAGTGGATGCTCTAGAGTTGGCTCTTGATGGTGGAGAGCTTGAACCCGAGTAGAGCACCAAATTGAGGAGGTTAGTTCGGCTTGTTTGTTCTGTAAAAGAGGTAAAAAAACCCAAACTTAAGCCTCTTCCTGCTAATCTCAAATATGAATTTTTGGATGATGAGAAGCTTTGTCCTGTGATTGTCAGTATTGCACTTGATGCAGACCAGTTATCCCAACTTCTTATTGTGTTGAAAAATCACAAAAAGTCCATTGGGTACAGTATTGACGATCAGAAGGGTATTAGCCCGAATTTTTGCATGCATAGGATACACTTAGATGATAATAAAAAGCCATGCATTCAACCTCAACGTCGTCTGAACCCCATCATGCAAGATGTTGTGAGAGCTGAAGTTATGAAATTGCTTGATGCGGGTATTATTTATGTAGTGCCTGATTCTAAGTGGGTGAGTCTTGTCCATGTATTCCCAAAGAAAGGGGGGGCGACTGTGGTTAGAAATGAAAAAATGAGTTGATCCCAACTAGGGTAGTTACAGGGTGGCGCACATGTATTAACTATAGGCGTCTAAATGTTGCTACTAAAAAGGACCACTTTCCCCTTCCCCTTATTGATCAAATGTTGGAAAGGCTAGCCTGTCATAAGTTTTTCTGTTATCTGGATGGTTATTCTGGATTTTTCCAAATACCCATACATCTAGATGATAGGAAAAGACCACTTTTACATGTCCCTATGGTACTTTTGCATATCGTAGGATGTCCTTTGGTCTGTGTAATGCACCTGCTACATTTCAACGTTGTATGATGAGCATCTTTTCTGAGTTTATAGATTCTACCATGGAAGTGTTTATGGATGATTTAGGGTCTATGGTACTTCTTTTGATTCTTGTCTGATCAATTTGACTAAAGTGTTGAAAAGGTGTGAGGAATGTAACTTGGTCTTAAACTGGGAAAAGTGTCATTTCATGGTTACTGATGGGGTGGTCTTGGGACATTTGATATCTGATAAGGGCTTCAGGTGGTTTGAGCTATGGTCCAAGTGATTGAACAATTGCCCCCTCCAGTTAATGTGAAGGGGGTTAGAAGTTTTCTTGGTCATGCGGGGTTTTATCGCCGCTTTATCAAGGACTTTACTAAAATTGTTAAACCACTGACCCAGCTCCTCTTCAAGGATGCCCCATTTGTCTTGAGGCTTTTGACAGGATTAAACAGGCACTTATTTCGGCTCCTATCATTCGTTCTCCCGAGTGGGATCTCCCATTCGAGATAACGTGTAATGCAAGTGACTATGCAGTTGGGGCAATTTTGGGTCAAAGAAAGGACAAGGTCTTGCATGATATCTACTATGCTAGTAAGACCTTGGATGAAGCTCATGTTAATTATGCTACTATTGAGAAGGAGCTTCTAGCTATAGTCTATGCCTTGGACAAGTTCCATACCTATCTGATTGGGTCCAAGATGATAGTCTACACTGACCATGCGACCCTTAAGTATCTGCTCTCTAAGAAGGAAGCCAAGCCTAGGCTTATTCGATGGATACCAGTGCTACAGGAATTTGATCTGGAGATCCGCGACAAGAAAGGGGTTGAGAATGTGGTTGCAGACCACTTGTCTAGACTGAGATATGATGATGGTAATGTGTCTACACCGATCGATGATTCATTTCCTGATGATCATCTACTTGCGATTGCCAGTCAGTAACCATGGTTTGCAGACTATGCGAACTACATTGTGGGGGGTACTCTTCCGGCCGATATGACATACCAACAAAAGAAGTTATTGCACGATGTTCGGTTCTACTTTTAGGATGATCCACATTTGTTCCGCGAGACTGCTGAAGGGTTGTATAAGCGGTGTGTTCCAGAATGGGAAGTCTATGGTATAACCAATAGGTGTCATTCTTCGCCTTGGAGGTCACCATGGACCTTCCAAGACTCATGCCAAGTTATCACAGTGTGGGTTTTACTGGCCTACTATGTTTCAGGATGCATAGGCTTTCATTATGGCTTGTGATGCGTGCCAGAGGGCCGATACTATCTCGAGGAGGCATGATATGCCACGAAACCGAATACTTGAGGTAGAGGTCTTCGATGTCTGGGGATTAGCTACATGGGACCATTCCCATCGTCTAAGGGTAATTTGTATATCCTTGTTGTTGTAGATTATGTGTCCAAGTGGGTGGAAGCAGTTCCCTTGCCTACTAACGACGCTAAGACAACCCTCTCCATGTTCAAGAAGATTATTTTCCCTAGATTTGGAGTTCCCAAAGCGTTGATCAGTGATGGAGGTTCACACTTTCATGAGAGGCATTTGGATGCGCTCCTGCACAAATATGAAGTCTATCACCGCACCGGGCTAGCCTACCACCCTCAAACGAGTGGGCAAGTTGAGGTCTCTAATCGGGAGATTAAATCTGTACTTAAGAAGGTGGTGGCGGAATCTAGGAAAGACTGGAGCGACAATCTCGATGATACTCTGTGGGCATACCGACTGCTTTCAAGGCACCCATTGGTACTTCCCCGTACCGGTTGGTGTGTGGTAAGGCATGTCATTTGCCGGTAGAAATGGAATACAAGGATTTTTGGGAAATCAAGGCTCTTAACATGGATGCTAAGCTAGCCGATGAGAAGCGGCTACTACATTTTAATGAGCTAGACGAGTTTAGATTGCAAGCATATGACAGTTCCCGCATCTATAAGGAAAAGACTAAGCGGTGGCACGACAGTCACATTCTTCAAAGGGAGTTCGCAGTGGGCGAAAAGGTTCTATTGTTCCATTCTAGACTTAAGTTGAGTCTAGGTGGTCTAGGCCGTTCACTGTGACCATGGTTAGTAAGTTTGGATCAGTCGAGGTAGAAAATAATACAGGTGAAAGATTCAAAGTCAATGGGCAACGTCTGAAGTTGTACCACGAAGGGGCTACTGTAGGAGTGGTTGAGGTCCATCACTTCCACCCTTCCGCCCCATAGATGCATATTGAGGCAAAGAGGTCGAGTGGGACCTGAAAATAAACCAGCGCTTTGCGGGAGGCAACCCGTATTTTAGTGCTTACATTAGTGTAGTTTTGATTTTTTTTTTCGTACTTTTTGTGTGTTTTTAGTATAATCTATAGTATTGGAGAGGCGAGAAGAGGTAATTACACTCTTTACATGTTTAATGGTGTGTAGATTTGAGGCCCCAAGTTCGAAAAAGTGGAAAAATAGGCGAAACAAGGCCTTATGGCATCCACCCGGTGGATACCGGGCGAAGGGAGCCCGATCGGGCGCGCGTCAATGAGTTAAATGTTCAACATTTTCTCCCGACGGGTGAACGAATTTCCCGATCGACCTGTTTGCGAGCTAGTCGCCTGATCGGGCGAACAGCTGCCCGATCGGGCGGATTTCTACGGAGAATTTTTGAAGTTTTTGGGTGAAGAATTGGCTAAGGAAGGATTGGGAAGCATCAAGTCATCCACCCGGTGAAGACCGGGCGATTGGCGCCTGATGATGGCAACAAAAAAATTAATTTTTCCCGATCGGGCGAACATCTGCCCGATCAGGGGAACATCTACGCGATCGGGCGGAAATCTAGCTGATCGCCCTATCAGGCGGGTGGAGGTTATGCGGGAATAAACACGGATTTTCTTTTCCTTTCCTTTCTTCACTTCAATCATATTCTTCAAACTCTCTCTCTCACCATTAAACCCCAAATCCTCAAAACTTCAATCCCATATCTCACTCATTTCTCCACCAAATCCATCACTCTTTACATCAAATTCATACTCACACCATCCTCTTCAACCTCCACCCAATTAATTTCACCAACTCTCACTCTCCACAAAAACCCCCAAAAATCCCCAAAACTCAAAAATCTCAACCTCCTCTATTCTAATGGCTTCAAAACCGAAGAGGACTTGCACCGAGCTACAAGGAGACAACAAGAAGCGTTTACAAGTTAAGCACCAACACCACCACGGATTGATTCCGACCCGGATTTTCTGGGAATCATTCTCACGAGCGAGGAGCAACGTGAGCGGCTCGCCCACCTCAAAAAGAGGGAGATAATTCCTACTAGGTTTATTTGTCAAAAATCTTTACATGAAATGGGAATTGAGAATGATGTGAAAAGATTATTTTATGGTGTTGGTCTAAAATTGATGCATATCCTGTTGAATTGACATTTAGGAGATTAATATTGGAATTTTTGAGTTCGTTTAAGGGACATAAGAACGGTCATAAGGACATAGTACATGTGTTCTTTAGACTAATGAATCAAGATGTTCAAATGAACATTAGGGATTTTGGTAGGATCTTCGGATTAAATACTGAACATAGGAGATTCCCCGGGGAAGCTCATAATAATGCTACAATATGGGGGGAATTGACTGGGCTACCTGCACCTGTTAGTTTGCAACATTTATATGCTTTGAATGTTCAACACCCCGTCCCAATTATTTTCTTTCGGTTCTTAGGATTCACTATCTTTGGGAGGGACGAGCCCCAAAATGTTCAGAGTACGGAATTGGAGATTATTGGTGGGTATGTGCTTGAGGATGAGGATAGTTATATGATGAATTTAGCCCACCACTTAGCTAAGAATTTCAAGGCGGTGGCACTCTACCGATTCACCACACGTATAGGTCTTGGTGGGTTGATCACCCACATAGCAATGGCCACCGTGAATTTTGTTGAGGCAGAACATGTGCCGGTTAGGGGAAGTAACTTACTGGATTTGACATATTTTGCATCTTTGCGCCGACTAAAAAGCGAGCACCGGTTACTTCGCCCTGGTTCCATGTATTGGATGCTTGGGAGGGACAGACTTTTCCTTTTGCCTGATCCCGAGGGCCGCATCAGTTTTCGACCGAGTCAGCAACATTACCTTTATGTGGGTGAGAACATTGACCCCCTACCCCAGCCACAGGAGCCACAACAGCCCGAGCCTCAGCCCCGCGTCTACTTTTGTAGGGGAGGCCGTCATGAGAGAGAGGCGAGACCGCAACGTAGCCTAGATCCACAAGAGGAGCATCTCTCTTTGGAGGAGCGTATGGACAGGCTCGAGATTTGATCACTTTGATAGAGAGCCATGTTCCCCATTTATGATTACTTCGCTAGGAAGGGTGTTGTTGAAGGAAATAGTGCCCTTGGTCCAAGTATGCATATAATATTAAGTCTAATAAATGCGGTTCAGTATTAATTGACAAGTTAATAATTCAGTGAGATCAAGTGAGCTGAATGCCTAGCTAGAGGCCGCTTCAGTTCCAGTAGAATTAATTACATTAATCCACAGCTTACTCTTGACTAAACCCGTAGGGTCACACAAATAGTACGTAAATGGATCAAGTATTTAATGGAATTAAATACTCCATCTATGATTATTCGGAATCGACGGATCTTGGTTTCAGTGGGAGCTGAGATCGTCACAAGCAAGAAATGAATACTCCGGAAACGATGATATTGCCGGAAACGGAAATATGGATCGTATCGGAAATATAAATATTATCCAAGTCGTAGATGTTGCCGGAAACGGAAACATGGTACGTATCGGAAAATATTATCGGAAATGGAAATATTGCCGGAATCGGAAATATTGCCGGAAACGGAAATATTGTCAGAATCGGAAATATTATCGGAATCGGAAAATAATTCCGGAAACGGAAATATTAAATATTTGTTCGAAACGGAAATTAGTTCCGGAATCGAAAATATTAAATATTGTTCGTATCGGAAATGAATTCCGGAACCGGGAATTTAATCGGAAGCGCATCGTACGAATTAGCATCGGACGAGGCTTGCTAGAAGAAGGCCCAGAACGAAGCCAGGCCCACGCCCAGCAAGCCAAGCGCCCAACACGAAGGCCACGGCCTCGCCAGGCCCAGCGCAAGGTCAGGCCCAGCAAGGCCGTTGGAGCGCGCGCTTAGCGTGCTCGTTGGCTGCGAGCAGCGACTGCTCGTGTGGGCCGCAAGGCCTGCGCGGGTGGTGCGATGCTCGTGGTCGTGCGACACTCGTGTTCGTAACGAATCCTAATCCTATTGGAATTCGTGCATTGATTAAATCCTAATCCTAAAAGATTAAATTTATTATTTAGACTTCTAGTAGGATTCAAATTAATAAATTCATATCCTAGTAGGATTATAATTCCTTTCCATAAACTCTATAAATAGGTGCCTAGGGTCACATATTTACATCGAGATTTGAAGTATTCAAAAGGTAAGATTTTCAAGAAAAATCAGCCAAACACTTGCAACCCAATAGCCGAAATTCCTAGTAACCTTAAGGGCGATTCTAGTTGGTCAAGCTTAAGGCGGATCCGGACGTGCTGTGGACTATCTACGGAGGGACGACATTTGGAGTCATAAAGGCTTGTTCTTGTTCGGTTCGGGCGCAGCTAGGGAGGGCACGCTACAAAGTGTATGCATCTGAATTATGCTAAATGATTATGTGTAAATAATATGTTTCCTGGCTTTATGGTTTTTCCGCATGATTTATGTTTATTCATATGTATCATAACCTAACAGTGGTATCAGAGCCTCTTATTATTTTCATAATCTAAATTGCATAAACATGGTTAAATATTACAAATTTGCAAGGAATTAAAAGGGGTGATTAATTTTCGTAATTGTTAATTAATTGCAAATTGCGTTTATTTAATTATATGTACGCAGTTTTTCGGCAGAATGTTCGTTACTCAACCAAATCGAGTGATTTTTTTGTCAATTCCGCATGTAAAAGGCATTCTAAAATTTTGACAAAAATAGTACTATTCGCCGAAACCCAGAATTCCCAAATTCGAAGCCTAACTATGACTTTTCGGAGGTTTTAGTTTTTCGAACGCAAAATTTTGTAAATTTAAGATGTTAAATTAAATATCTGCGATTCTTGTTGATAAATCTTGAATCTTTGATTGACCTACAATATATGTTTAACAAGTTTGAATGCCTATGCTTGTTAATTATACAACCTAATTTGTAATTATGATTAATTTGTTGAAATTCGAATAATTTAGAATTGATTTGATTTTCATAATTAATTAATAATTTAATTAGGTACCCATGATTAAAAACCACCATAAAATTTATTAATTTGTGTTAAATTTTAAATTTTTATGACCTAGATTTGAATCCATGTTAATCGGAAATTAATTGATTAATAAATTTTCGATTTTTCGCCCTAAAATTATGAAATTAATATGATTTATTAATTTGTCATTAATTTTGGAAATAAAAGTTTTAATTTTTATGCAATTCGCTCATAAAACTTGCACGCACAAAGCAATGGACGCTACGTGTTACCCTTAAGGGGTGTTGTATAGTGCGGGCATGCGACGACGAGCAAGGGAGCTCGTCGCCCATGCGGTACGATGCAACGAGCAAGGGCCATGGCACACGAGCATAAGGCAGCACGCTGCCCTGTGTCGAGTGTTGTGCGCATGTGGGCGAGTGGGCAAGGGCGAAGGGCAAGGTGCAAGCCAGTGGCAGACGCATGTGGGCAGCAAGCATGGTGCGCCACAGCGCGCGCTGCCACGCCCAGCAAGCAAGCAGACGTAAGGCGACGAGCAAGCGGGCGCGCGCAGCGTGGCCTGCAGTGCTGCGTTGCGTGTGGCCTGCAGACGCGATGAGCGAGCAAGCGCGGGCGCAGCGTGGCCTGCAGTGCTGCGTTGCGTGTGGTTGCTTGTGTGTTGTTGTACGAACAATCAAGGGGCGCTAAGCCTCGTGCACTCGATGGGGCTTGGGCGCAAGCCCAAGTGCCTCGTCGTGTCTCGATTGAGTCGTTTCGAATTTAATTTTGAATTTTCAGTTCGGAAATAATTTTAATTAATTTAAAAATTAATAATTTAAATTGTTTTCTCGGATTTTAATTTTGAATATTATAATTATTATAAATTTTATTTATATTAATTATTTTACTAAAATTAAACCTTGAATTAATTTAAATTCGTTTAATTCAACTGAAATAAATTAAATTAATGGATTCGATTATAAATTTATATGAGCTTTAAATTTTAATTAAATTTGTATGTTTCCGGTTAAACTAGAAATACATTTTTATGTTTAAAATTAGTAAAGCATATGAATTTGTTGGTTTAAGTGGGAGCATTTTTAGTCATAAACTCTTGATTAGGTCTACAAATCCTTTAAGGTTAAACAACTTGATTAGAATTAATAAGGGTTGAATAATTGGTAGATTATTGGTGCCCTTGATTAATTGCTGCAATTAGGGGTGTTAATGAGCCGAGCCGAGACCGAGCTTAGGTAGGCTCGGCTCGAGCTCGAAACTCTTAAGCATAGGCTCGGCTCGAGCTCGAAGCTCGACGAGCCTGAAAAATTGAGCTCGAGCTCGAGCTCGGTACAAGGCTCGACTCAACTCGAGCTCGACTCCGCTCGAGCTCGAAACTCGACAAGCCTATAAAAACTCAAGCTTGAATCTTGTAGACCGCTTAGCTCAATTGCTTAATTCAGCCCAAGTAAAATTTTAAGGCCCAAAATTTTGCAATTGAAGCAGGTAGTTTGATTGCAAATGTATTGGTTATTTTATAACTTCTCATTTCTCTCACTTTTAGATATACAACCGATGTGGGACATGTTATTTTGTTTTTTTTAAGCAACTCTTGAATACTTTTTTCTATTTGCTACCTCTGTATGATTATTTTGTTTATGATAATCCATGAAGAACATAACACCAAAAAAATAAGAAATCTAAAGGTAATTAAACCATAATCTGCACGAAAAAAACTCAATAATTCAAATCACAAAATTACATTTTAACTAAACTGAACAAATAATTGTGCGCTGTTTTGGCAATTGAAGCACATTGATTTGCGAGAATCGGGTTTTCTATTTCTTCAGACATCAAGAATAAGAATTTTTTGGTTCATCAAAATCAAAATCAAAAGTTTTCATTGCTTACAAGACTGCAGTAATCAAAGAAGAAGGATACACAAAATCTTCAAATTCAAAATTTTAGGCAAAACCAATAACATTAATTGAAAAGATCATACTAAAGTTACTAGCAGGAGATAAAGGAAGAAAACATAGATGTTTATCAATCTATTTGTAATGAAGAGGTTGCCATTGATGCGTAAAGAAAAAGACATCTTTCTCTTTCACCAACTTGGTATACTAAGGAAGCCAATTACAAAGTGTATAACAAACTCCTAATAATCAAGAATAGGTAGAGATCTTGGGTAGATGTTAGATGATATGGATAACTGAGTAAGGAGAGGTCAAGCGAATTGGTGGAGGATAGAGTTAGGTCGGATGAAGGGATAGAAAATGAAGTGCAAAAAATGAAGAGACAAAAGATGGGCGTCTAAGAAAATGGTAGAATATTAGTGAGAGAGCTTAATTAAGGTTGTGGTTGCCGAGTTGTATCAATTAACATTATACTCACATGTAGACCGTAGTATAATAAATGAGTCACTCATCTATTAAAAATTGTGTTATGACTTATGATAAAGGTGCCTTATATATTCCACAAAACTTTTCAACATATGTATATCCACCGATGTGGGACTCTAAGTCACAAAATATTTTTACACTATAAACAAAGTCGAGCTTGTTCACGAGCTTTCGAGCCGAGCCATGGATAGCTCGGGCTTGGCTCGTTAAGATCTCGAGCCGAACTCGAACTCGAGTCGAGCCCACTCGAGCCGAGCTTTGACCGAGCTTTGCCGAGCCGAGCATCGAGTAGTTCACGAGCAGGCTCGGCTCATTAACACCCCTAGCTGCAATTATTTATGTGATGCACTAACCAGCTATGTGGGCCATTCATGATAATGAATGGATGAATGGTATATATTGTATATGTACTGTTTTGCAGGTTATGGAGTGACTAGTATGGCCCAAATAGGATAGAAAATATGGTCTGCGTACCATTAATTTGAATGTAATTGCTCTAATGCACCAAATGTGTTTTTCAATTTAAATATGGTCTGCGTACCATCAAATAGTTGTAATTAGTTTAATTATAGCTTATCCTATTTGAAGAAAATGGCGCCTCCCACGGTGAAATTCAAGACGGAGTTTTCAATCCATTTTCATGACAGACTTTGAAGTTGAAGCTTCAAGATGAAGTCGGGCCATACTAGATCACATTTATCTTATGCATGCTTTAAGTTATTTGTTGCTTTAAATATGTCTTAATTATGCATGAGATTGTGGCTTGATTATGTTGCATGATTAAGGATTTTAGTTCACTTAAAATCTAACCAACATAGTAAGAGCCTTAAGTCCCAAACTTAAAAATTGAGTTAAAAGGTGCCATGCCAAAATAAACACTTACTTGGATATCCTTTACATCAATCTAGTAATAGTTTTCGCTCAACGAGGTGTTACTTATTGGCCCTAAAGGGGTAAGGTACACAAATAATTGTGAGTACATGTTAGTTTTGGTGAACTCAACGATATAAGTAAGGAGTCCTTTTATGTCGTGGCAAAATCGATAGGTTTACCTAATAAGTTCTTAGACGTACCTATCAACCAAGAGTAGTTTCTAGACTATTAGCAAAAGGCTTTTGCTTACCTAAAAGATTTTAGAATTGAGTCTAAATACATAATGTGCTTAATTCTTCAATGGATTTTAGGATCTTGGAATCATTTTATTCACACCTTGCGGAACACATAAATTCGAATAAAATGCTAATAACTTGTTTGAATTGCATGATTGCTTTAATTTTCAAGTTATTATTCATGATAAATGTTCAGACTTTGCATGCTTCAATGTATGTTTTAATTATTGTTTATAATTAAATATCTTGCACTGCAATAAATCCTTTTAGAAAGGTAACAGTAAACTTCCTCGATTGGTAGTGAATCCAAGAACGATTCACGGAAATGAGAGAAATAGAGCAATTTAAAATGTACGTTTCTTTTAGCGACTTTTATGGTTGTTTTCAAGTATCAAAGTCGAATGGCAAACCTATTGGTGCTTGTGAATTCAAAATACAATGTAGTTTTGAGATCATAAAGCATTGAGTTTAAAACACTCAGCTTTACCAATGGTTAACAACCTAAAATCCTTTTTTCCATTTAATTCTCGAATGAGTCTAGTCCCTAGACATTCGAATAGATCGATGCTTAGAGAACTTTAGAAGCTTCTGGTAAGATCATCTAGTTGAAACGGAATATTCAACATAAATGGTAAGAACTTTGTTGGAGTGACATTGGACAAAGTATAAAAGTCAACACTAGAG
Organism: Spinacia oleracea; assembly: GCF_020520425.1. Classification (NCBI taxonomy): domain Eukaryota; kingdom Viridiplantae; phylum Streptophyta; class Magnoliopsida; order Caryophyllales; family Amaranthaceae; genus Spinacia; species Spinacia oleracea. Next base: position 1,519,436 of record NC_079487.1, on the reverse strand, counting down.
AATTCAATTCTTAAGGCTATTAGAAAGGGTACAAGAAAAACGAAAACAAAGGAACAAATGAAAGGAATTTACAATTCCGTTTCTACCTATAAGTTTATGTTTAAAGAGCAGTGACCTAGCAATCAAACTTCCTTGGTGTCATATACCGCTTGAGGTTCTTACTTCGGTAATAACACAAACAATGGAAGCTAGGATACACTAATGACCTACAAGTGGGAAATGAAGCATGGAAATGCTACATTAGTTGTAGGGTCATCTAGTTTGTTTTAAGTCCTTTCAAAGGCTGGAACTTAATGGCTATTTTGTTCCACAATCAGCATACCTAAATTTCTGTTTTCAAACACAGAAAGACTCACATTCAGAAGAACAAAAACAATGTTTGTTTGTTTATTTGAATGAAATGGTCATTTACGGGTTGAGTCAATATGCTTGATTAAAACAAACAAATCTTTAACAATAAAACTTTACTAGGATCAAATCAACCCCTTGATTTGAGTTCCACTAATCTTTGGCACTGTTGCTTAGACCATATCAACAAGTTAACATTCAAAAGCTCTATTTTTGATGGACTTTTGAAAGTTCATTGATTTCTAGATCAATTTAAGACAACTAGTCTTACTTGTTGAAAGTAACAAAAGATATGAACTATTGTTAGAACGCCTAGACAATAGAGTTCAAAGCTAAAGAAAGATTTTATGACTTTATTATTTCACCTAGATTTGAGTGAATATTGGTTTATTTACTCAAAGTGATATAAGTTTGAATCTGTTTGGCTAGTTCAAAGATTCAGAAGTATAAATCTCACTTGGCAAGAAATCATAAAGATCTAGATTAGATCATGACGATGATTACTTTAAGACCAAATATGATCATCAATGATTGTGTGTTGTAATTTCACGATCTAGCTCCATAAGATATGGCATATCTAAGTTGGAATGATCGAAGTCAATTAGTACTTGATTCGATCAATGATGAACCATAAAGACTTTTCCTATAATTTCTAAAACAAAATGCTCAACTACCACCAAACTAAACCAAATTCGTCAAACTATTGAAAGGTAATTTCAGAATATCTTTTCAATAATATATATACATGCATCTAAAGAGTTGCTAAACTCAGTGGGAGCTTAGTGTTTGTTATTCAACAAACTAAGGCCCAAGTATAGATATATGTTTCATTGTGATTTATTCAAATGAGACACAAGGGTATTGTTTTCTACCACGAATTTTTGAGAACATAATGGTTGTTTGCTCGAAATAATGTCCTTTTGGAAAATCGTTTCCAAAATGACAAGTGGGAGAAAATAGACCTCGAAAGTCTTCGAGGCGAACAACAAACATAAACGGACATTCTGGAGGCTTTTCGAAGTTCTTTAGAAGATCCGAACACTTATTCTTTAAGGACTTTAGAAGTGGCTTTAAAGAATAGACATCTTTTAGAACACTTTACAAGTGCTTCAAGGAGAACAGAATATTCAAAGGACTTTCAAGTGGCTATTGATTTTCTATTGTTTGATGTTCTATACCCAAGTAGGCATAGAGTTTAAGTCACTGAAACTATGAGATTCTTCTATTAGATAGTGAAGAAACATGGAGTTCAGGTCACTGAAGCTATGCGATTCTTCTATTAGATAGTGAAGAAACCTACAACTTGCAGTCAAACTATTATCATGTAGATTAATGAGTTTGTGACCTGTAAGAAAGCTATGACGAAACCCAGATTCCCTAAAGTGGTTAGAGGCCATATATAGACTCAAATGTTTTAAATGGTTAGAGACCATAAAACATACTCAATGTTTTGATGACAAAATTGAAATTTTGTTGATTTGCAAGAATAGTTTCACACCTATTAGTTACAAGTTGGTTTTAAGGATAAAAACCATCAAACATGGAATTGTGTTCACACACAAATCTAGATTAGTTGCTAAAAGGTTACAAGCAAATTCATGGCATGGATTGTGTTGAAACCTCATGCATAATCATAATGCTCAAGTCTATAAATCAAGCAATGATTGCATATTGGTACATATGGCAATTGGATGACAAAACGTATTCCTCAATCAAATGTTGGAAGAAACTATGTACATGGCATGTCATAGGATTTGTGGATCCAAATAAATGCTTGAAAAAGAAAGATAGCTTATGAAATCTAAGTACAGATTTAAGCAAGCAATTGGGAATTGGAATTGTATTTTAGTGAAGCTAATAAGAATTTTAGTTTCATAAAATGTACATGATTCTTATAGATGTATAAGAATTTTAGTGGGAGTACATAAAACTTAATTGGTCCTATGTGTATCACACACATATCTCTCTATTGTGAAATAACATTCAAATACTAATGACTTGGATTTGAAATTATTCATCAATGATGGACCATGGCGAAACTTAGTACATACTGGGTATTAAGATCTATTTACAGAGATCTTATGATATTGTTTTGGATTAAGTAGTGACATTTACTAAATCAAACACGAAAGACTCCATTGGAGATATTCGACCCATATGAATAAATCTAAGTAAAGGATGTTTGAACTATGTATAAGCATTTACTAAGTTAAACATCAAAGAGTCTAAATGAGATTCTTAAACCTATATTATATGTCAAAGAATTTAGCTGGATTCAGTATCTACTGAAATTTAATGAGCTAAAGTTACATGAATAGAATTCAATTGAGAATAATTCTGCAAAAGAATTTATCATGTATGATATAATATGAGGATCGCCAAAAATGTATCGTATGGCTTTAGGCATAACGAACAAATACCAATCTCTATTGATCTAAGTGAAGATCAACTAGATTAAGATCAAGAATACTTATGGTACTTGAAAAGGTACATAGGAATAGTTCTTGATTCAAGGAAATAAAGATATGCTAAATATTGATGCTACACGCATAAACACTAGGCAAAGGATCAAGCAAGATCCCTTGGAGTTAACCATTGACAAGGACGAGCTAAAGAGCATCGTATTTTGAAATGGCAACATGGATTGGACCATGAGTTGTTGCGTGAGAAATTAAATATTAATTTATATGTTCTAAGATACAGCTGGAAAGTCTTCCACATATCCGTGAACTGCTTGGATAAGTAAATCCAAACAAAGCATCACTAGCAACCTAGATAGTTGAAGTAAAAGTACCTACTGCCTAAGAAGCAATAAAACAGGGTTGTTTATGTTAAAGAGTTCTTCATTGAACTTGGGTAGATCACATGTTTGTTGACTTGATGGTTCTTCATTACAAAATGCGTAGAACCACTCTTGTAGCTAGAAAGAATAGATCACAAACTAAACAAAGTCAAAATATCTTATCGTCCTATCTCGAATAACATTCGATGAAAAGGATATTAAGATTGGAAAAGCATGATAACTAAACCTATGCAACAAGTGAGATACAACACTCACATTGTGGCACTGGAAATCAAGCATAACTTTGAGTTCCATCAGTTGTTTTAAATATGGGTTAAGGGCCCATGGTTGTAAAACATTGGGGTTGAACATTTATCATATATGAAATGTATTTTCATATTCCATTTTATCTTGGTTTAGTATTAAATGATGAGTCCCTTCAATTTGACGATATATTCAAGATAGACTATCAGGACCAGTCTTGTGACTAAGAAATGTCTATCAAGTGAACTTGAATGTCAAAAGTTGAAAAAGGTCTCTGGTCGGAGTTTTCTATAAAATTGGACGCATAGAAAACGTTAGACGACTAGAATGCAAGATGACTAGTAGTTCTGTTTCTTGAACTATGTGGACATGGCAATGTCATAATCATTTGCATAGATACTTACTTTGGGAAAACTAGTATCGGACAGACCTATGAAACTTTACTGTAAGAGATGAAAATCTGTCATAAGTAAATTTCATTAAAATTATTAGACACTAAATCCTCAATACCTGAGTGATTTGAGATTACTTGTCTGAGAACTGGTTACTTTGACGTTGACCAACCGTCGCACCGTAAAAGGAGGCTATAAAGGCAACGCTCAGGTAATCACCTATCAAACAAAGTCTAATCTCAAGATCGCAAGATTGGGATTGTCCTCCCATAAATCGGGATGAGATGCTGAAAGTTGTACAAGGCCACTCGGAGAGCTAGAAACTGTAAAATGCATGGCCGTGCTCAGATGAATCATAGGCTATGATTATCTGTTTTATTTGATCAGTTGAACTCTGAAACCGAGAAACACCTCTGGACATAATAAGGATGACAACTCTTACCTTATGTTCAAGAGCAAGCATCGAGCGACGATGGAATTAGGTAATGCACACTTGTCCCTAAGGACAAGTGGGAGACTGAAGGAAATAGTGCCCTTGGTCCATTTGTATGCATATAATATTAAGTCTAATAAATGCGGTTCAGTATTAATTGACAAGTTAATAATTCAGTGAGATCAAGTGAGCTGAATGCCTAGCTTAGAAGCCGCTTCAGTTCAACTGGAATTAATTACATTAATCCACAGCTTACTCTTGACTGAACCCGTTGGGTCACACAAATAGTACGTAAACGGATCAAGTATTTAATGGAATTAAATACTCCATCTATGGATATTCGGAATCGACGGATCTTGGTTTCAGTGGGAGCTGAGATCGTCACAAGCAAGAAATGAATACTCCGGAAACGATGATATTGCCGGAAACGGAAATATGGATCGTATCGGAAATATAAATATTATCCAAGTCGTAGATGTTGCCGGAAACGGAAACATGGTACGTATCGGAAAATATTATTGATAATGGAAATATTGCCGGAATCGGAAATATTGCCGGAAACGGAAATATTGCCAGAATCGGAAATATTATCGGAATCGGAAAATAGTTCCGGAAACGGAAATATTAAATATTTGTTCGAAACGGAAATTAATTCCGAAATCGGAAATATTAAATATTGTTCGTATCGGAAATGAATTCCGGAATCGGGAATTTAATCGGAAGCGCATCGTACGAATTAGCATCGGACGAGGCTTGCTAGACGAAGGCCCAGCACGAAGCCAGGCCCACGCCCAGCAAGCCAAGCGCCCAACACGAAGGCCACAGCCTCGCCAGGCCCAGCAAGGCCGTTGGCGCGCGCGCTGAGCGTGCTCGTGGGCTGCGAGCAGCGACTGCTCGTGTGGGCCGCAAGGCCTACGCGGGTGGTGCGATGCTCGTGGTCGTGCGACACTCGTGTTCGTAACGAATCCTAATCCTATTGGAATTCGTGCATTGACTAAATCCTAATCCTAAAAGATTAAATTTATTATTTAGAGTTCTAGTAGGATTCTAATTAATAAATTCATATCCTAGTAGGATTATAATTCCTTTTAATAAACTCTATAAATAGGTGCCTAGGGTCACATATTTATATCGAGATTTGAAGTATTCAAAAGGTAAGATTTTCAAGAAAAATCAGCCAAATACTTGCAACCCAATAGCCGAAATTCCTAGTAACCTTAAGGGCGATTCTAGTTGGTCAAGCTTAAGGCGGATCCGGACGTGCTGTGGACTATCTACGGAGGGACGACACTTGGAGTCCTGAAGACTTGTTCTTGTTCGGTTCGGACGCAGCTAGGGAGGGCACGCTACAAAGTGTATGCATCTGAATTATGCTAAATGATTATGTGTAAATAATATGTTTCCTGGCTTTATGGTTTTTCCGCATGATTTATGTTTATTCATATGTATCATAACCTAACAGTTGTACCTCAGGAGGCTCAGCACCCTTCATGGTTTGGCTATCCCCCAGAGGGATATGGAGTTCCTGGTGCTAGGGGTACCTTCACGCCCACTCACTACTACGGAGGGTATGGAGAGGGCACTAGCGGTCATGGTGGACGGGCAAATGATAAGGATGATGATGGAGAGGGCCATCAGTGATGATTGATGATGATGGTGGGTTCCATACCCCTTTGAGCCAATGAGGACATTGTCTGATTTAGCATGGGGGGCGGGGGGAGTGTTCATTTCCTTGTATATACTGATTTGAAAAGAAAATCGAAAAATACGTGCGATTGATGAGATTGAGACAATTAATTCCCTGTGCCCCTTTGGTTCAAAATTTTTATTTGATGATTCAAGGTGATAAGACAGGTGAGCATCATGGATTGACTATTTTTATATGAACTATGGTTGCATTGACTCTTGTTGAAGGTCAACTTTGTCCTACTTGTCATATGCATATTGTTGGATTGTGGTTAGCTGTGAGGTTTTGAGCCTAAATTCTTCTGTGTGCTTAATTCCTGGTGTTACATTGGTCTAAGTCTTTGGTTTTTGACTATTAGTATGCTTAATACACTTGTACTTTGCGCATGATGAAAGCACCGCAGTAGAGTTTAACCACCAAGTTCGGGTCGGCAAGAGGTACTGCGCCTCCTTTAACTTACCATTCTTTAGGAAGCCTCCAGACGATCATAGATACATTTTTTCCTGCTTTTTCTTTCCCATGCTTAGGTTTGACCGTTTTTTTGTTTAACTCCACAAAATAACCCTTATCAGCCCCGTTGGTTATTTGTCGCAAGTCTAACTTGGGGGAGCTATCATATGTTAGTATTGGTTCACTTTGTTGGGATGGTTGGCCTTCTAGGCCTATGATATTCAAGGTTGTGCACCTGTATTTTATGGGAAGTTAATAAGGAAGAGGTGAAATTACTAGTGGCGCCTAAAGCTTGTAGTTGCGGGTATTTTAGTTTGTATATATGTAATTTTTCATTTTCGTCGTTAATTTAGTTCAAAAAAAATCAAGAAAATAAAAAAAAAATGTCATTTATTTTTGTACTCCCTCCGTCCCACATTAGTTGTTACAGTTTCCTTTTTCGTCCGTCCCAGATTAGTTGTTACACTTCTAAATTATTAATGACCCCACAATTATTATATTGTCTCTCTCTTTCCACTAAATTTTTTTTGTCCCCACACCCTTTCTCATTCAATTAAAATAATACCCCACTAACTCCTATCACATCTACTTTTTCAATAAAATAACAATTGATAACCAAACAATCACTTATCACCTAAAACTTTGTGCAAAGGTAAGTGTAACAACTAATATGGGACGGAGGGGATAGTTTAGAAAGGCAAGGAAAATGGTAGAAGTTGGTTTATATTTCATATTGTTGGTTACTTCTTCCCTTATGGTCATATTATGGCTATTGATGAGTTTATAGTCTTTGGAGATGGGTTTCATTGGTTATATTTGCTCCCCGAGTTAGACTTTACACTCTCACATGTCCAAAATACTCCTTACCCCTTGTTTTTACCTGGCCAACATTACAAGCTTATATAAAGACCTTTTTTATCATCGTGCAATGTGTGTGCAAAATATGTTGAAATTAGTCGCTTATCAAGGGCCAAAGAGTATATGTGCATTTCGAGTCGACTCCGGCGTAGGTTGAGTGTTTAGGAGAACCTTCAAACACACTAGTGTTGTGAGTTGGGAGGGGCTACTACTCAGTTGATAGTATGCATGTTCATAATGGGAAAGTGAATGAACGGGCCACATTTGGTTTGCTTAGCCCGCCACATAATGAGAGGAGTGATTCACTTGGTGAGACCCAATATTGATTTTATGCGTATGCCTTGTGAGCCTTGTTTGTGATAGGTTATGATACATATGACAAAACATAAATCATGCGGAAAAACCTTAATGCCAGGAAACATATTATTTACACATAATCATTTAGCATAATTTAGGAGCATACACTTTGTAGCGTGCCCTCCCTAGCTGCGCCCGAACCGAACAAGAACAAGTCTTTAGGACTCCAAATGTCGTCCCTCCGTAGATAGTCCACAGTACGTCCGGATCCGCCTCAAGTTAGACCAACTAGAATCGCCCTTAAGGTTACTAGGAAATTCGGTTAAGTGTTTGCAAGTGTTTGGCTTATTTTTCTTTCAAAACTTACCCTTAGAATACTTTAATCCCGTGTGCATAAATTATGACCCTAGGCCCTTATTTATAGAGGTTTGGAAAGGGAATTGGAATCCTAGTAGGATACGATTTAATTAAACTTAGAATCCTATAAGGACTCTAATTAATTAAATAATCCTTTTAGGAATAGGAATTTAATCATACACCAAATCCTAATAGATTTAGGAATTGTGCATGGACACAAACACACACACGCACGGAGCCACAAGGGCGCCCGCACGCGTGCGATCGGCCCACGCAGCCCACGCTGCGCAGCCTTGCCTTGGCGCGCTGGGCCTGCCTTGCGGTGGGCCTGGCGCTGCCTTGGGCTGGGCGTTGGCGCGCGTCTTGCTTGCTGGGCGATGGCCTGGCTTCGTGTTGGGCCTTCGTCCGGCAGGCCTCGTCCGATGCTTATTCGTACGATACGCTTCTGATTAAATTCCCGGTTCCGAAATTCATTTCCGATACGAACAATATTTAATATTTCCGATTCCGGAATTAATTTCCGTTTCGAACAAATATTTAATATTTCCGTTTCCGGAACTATTTTCCGATTCCGATAATATTTCCGATTCTGACAATATTTCCGTTTCCGGCAATATTTCCGATTCCGGCAATATTTCCATTTCCAATAATATTTTCCGATACGAACCATGTTTCCGTTTCCGGCAACATCTACGACTTGGATTTATATTTCCGATACGATCCATATTTCCGTTTCCGGCAATATCATCGTTTCCGGAGTATTCACTTGCTTGTGACGATCTCAGCTCCCACTGAAACCAAGATCCGTCGATTCCGAATATCCATAGATAGAGTATTTAATGTCATTAAATACTTGATCCGTTTACGTACTATTTGTGTGACCCTACGGGTTCAGTCAAGAGTAAGTTGTGGATTAATATCATTAATTCCACTTGAACTGAAGCGGCCTCTAGCTAGGCATTCAGCTCACTTGATCTCACTGAATTATTAACTTGTTAATTAATACTGAACCGCATTTATTAGACTTATCATTGAATGCATACTTGGACCAAGGGCATTATTTCCTTCAGTCTCCCACTTGTCCTTAGGGACAAGTGTGCATTTCCTAATTCCTTTGTCGCTCGATGCTTGCTCTTGAACATAAGGTAAGAGTTGTCATCCTTATTATGTCCAGAGGTGTTTCTCGGTTTCAGAGTTTAACTGATCAAATAAACAGATAATCATAGCGTATGATTCATCCGAGCACGGCCATGCATTTCACAGTTTCTAGCTCTCCGAGTGGCCTTGTACAACTTTTAAGCATCTCATCCCGATTTATGGGAGGACAATCCCAATCTTGTGATCTTGAGATTATACTTTGTTTGATAGGTGATTACCTGAGCGTTGCCTTTATAGCCTCCTTTTACGGTGCGACGGTTGGTCAACGTCAAAGTAACCAGTTCTCAGACAAGTAATCTCAAATCACTCAGGTATTGAGGATTTAGTGTCTAATAATTTTAATGAAATTTACTTATGTCAGATTTTCATCTCTTACAGTAAAGTTTCATAGGTCTGTCCGATACTAGTCTTCCCAAAGTAAGTATCTATGCAAATGATTATGACATGGCCATGTCCACATAGTTCAAGAAACAGAACTACTAGTCATCTTGCATTCTAGTCGTCTAACGTTTTCTATGCGTCCAATTTTATAGAAAACTCCGACCATGGACCATTCTCAACCTTTGACATTCAAGTTCACTTGATAGACATTTCTTAGTCACATGACTGGTCCTGACAGTCTATCTTGAATATATCATCAAATTGAAGGGACTCATCATTTAATAAACCACAAATTAAATGGAAAAATGAATTCTATTCATTTATTGTGAATGATTAATCAATAATGTTTTACGAAGATTTAAACTCTAAAACTTTAAAACATTAAATAAGGACATCAAAGCCATTCTCCAATATGCTTGATTCCCATAGCTGCAGTGTGCGAGTTGTGCTTCGCCTGCGGCAGAGGTTTAGTCAATGGATCTGATATGTTGTTATCAGTTCCAATCTTGCTTATCTCGACTTCTTTTCTTTCAACGAACTCTCGTAGAAGGTGAAATCTACGAAGTACATGCTTGACTCTTTGGTGGTGTCTAGGCTCCTTTGCCTGTGCAATAGCTCCATTATTATCGCAATACAGGGCTATTGGTCCTTTAATGGAGGGGAATACACCAAGTTCACCTATGAACTTCCTTATCCATATAGCTTCCTTTGCTGCTTCATGTGCAGCAATGTACTCCGCTTCAGTTGTAGAATCCGCAATGGTGCTTTGCTTAGCACTTTTCCAGCTTACTGCACCTCCGTTGAGGCAGAAGACAAACCCAGACTGTGATCTGAAATCATCTTTGTCGGTTTGGAAACTTGCGTCCTTATAGCCTTTAACAATTAATTCATCATCTCCACCATAGACCAGGAAGTCATCTTTGTGCCTTTTCAGGTAGCTCAGAATATTCTTGGCAGCAGTCCAATGTGCCTCTCCTGGGTCTGACTGGTATCTGCTCGTAGCACTGAGTGCGTACGCAACATCCGGGCGTGTACATATCATAGCATACATTATTGAACCAATCAATGATGCATATGGAATCTCATTCATTCGTCTACGCTCATCAAGTGTTTTTGGGCACTGAGTCTTGCTTAGAGTTATTCCATGAGACATGGGTGTGAGGGGGTCGAAAAAGCGCGAGGCTAATGCGTGACCTCGTCCCTCGTGGGTGTGACGATTCTTTTTATTCAATCAAGTGTAATTGGATTTCCTGTGAGTATACTGTTAGGATATGATACATATGACAATTCATAAATCATGCGGAAACAACCATTTAGCCAGGAATACATATTATTTACACATAATCATATAGCATAGTTTAGATGCATACTCTTTGTTGCGTTCCTTCCCTAGCTGCGCCCGAACCGAACAAGAACAAGTCTTTAGGACTCCAAGTGTCGTCCCTCCGTAGATAGTCCATAGCACGTCCGGATCCGCCTTAAGATTGACCAACTAGAATCGCCCTTAAGGTACTAAAATTTTCGGCACTCTTAGGTAAGAAATATGACTGAATTTTTCTCTCAAAACTCACTTTGAATACTTGAATTTTCCTCTCTAAAATATGTGACACTAGGCACGTATTTATAGAGTTATGGAAAGGGAATTGGAATCCTAGTAGGATACGAATTAATTAAACTTAGAATCCTACAAGAACTCTAATTAATTAATTTATCCTTTTAGGAATAGGAATTTAATCATATACTAATTCTAATAGTTTTAGGAATCATGCATGAACACAAACTCACACACACACGGCAGCCACGAGGGCCGCCCATGCGTGTGCGTGCGAGCAGCAGCCCACGCAGCGAGGCCATGGCCTTGGCGCGCGCTGGGCCTGCCTTGCGGTGGGCCTGGGCGCTGCCTTGGCTGGGCGCGCGTTTGGCTTGCTGGGCGATGGCCCGACTTCGTGCTGGGCCTTCGTCCGGCAGGCCTCGTCCGATGCTAATTCGTACGATACGCTTCCGATTAAATTCCCGGTTCCGGAATTCATTTCCGATACGAACAATATTTAATATTTCCGATTCCGGAATCAATTTCCGTTTCGAACAAATATTTAATATTTCCGTTTCCGGAATTATTTTCCGATTCCGATAATATTTCCGATTCTGACAATATTTCCGTTTCCGGCAATATTTCCGATTCTGGCAATATTTCCATTTCCGATAATATTTTCCGATACGTACCATGTTTCCGTTTCCGGCAACATCTACGACTTGGATAATATTTATATTTCCGATACGATCCATATTTCCGTTTCCGGCAATATCATCGTTTCCGGAGTATTCATTTCTTGCCTGTGACGATCTCAGCTCCCACTGAAACCAAGATCCGTCGATTCCGAATATCCATAGATGGAGTATCTAATGCCATTAAATACTTGATCCGTTTACGTACTATTTGTGTGACCCTACGGGTTCAGTCAAGAGTAAGCTGTGGATTAATATCATTAATTCCACTTGAACTGAAGCGGCCTCTAGCTAGGCATTCAGCTCACTTGATCTCACTGAATTATTAACTTGTTAATTAATACTGAACCGCATTTATTAGACTTAACATAGAATGCATACTTGGACCAAGGGCATTATTTCCTTCAGTCTCCCACTTGTCCTTAGGGACAAGTGTGCATATCCTAATTCCTTTGTCGCTCGATGCTTGCTCTTGAACATAAGGTAAGAGTTGTCATCCTTATTATATCCAGAGGTGTTCCTCGGTTTCAGAGTTCAACTGATCAAATAAACAGATAATCATAGCCTATGATTCATCCGAGCACGGCCATGCATTTCACAGTTTCTAGCTCTCCGAGTGGCCTTGTACAACTTTTAAGCATCTCATCTCGATTTATGGGAGGACAATCCCAATCTTGCGATCTTGAGATTAGACTTTGTTTGATAGGTGATTACCTGAGCGTTGCCTTTATAGCCTCCTTTTACGGTGCGACGGTTGGTCAACGTCAAAGCAACCAGTTCTCAAACAAGTAATCTCAAATCACTCAGGTATTGAGGATTTAGTGTCTAATAATTTAATGAAATTTACTTATGACAGATTTTCATCTTTTACAGTAAAGTTTCATAGGTCTTGTCCGATACTAGTCTTCCCAAAGTAAGTATCTATGCAAATGATTATGACATTGCCATGTCCACATAGTTCAAGAAACAGAACTACTAGTCATCTTGCATTCTAATCGTCTAACGTTTTCTATGCGTCCAATTTTATAGAAAACTCCGACTAGGGACCATTTTCAACCTTTGACATTCAAGTTCACTTGATAGACATTTCTTAGTCACAGGACTGGTCCTGACAGTCTATCTTGAATATATCGTCAAATTGAAGGGACTCATCATTTAATACTAAACCAAGATTAAATGGAATATGAAAAATACATTTCATATATGATAAATGTTCAACCCCAACGTTTTACAACCATGGGCCTCTAACCCATCTTTAAAATATTTCATAGAATTCAAAGCTATGCTTGATTTCCAGTGCTACAATGTGAGTGTTGCTTCTCACTTGTTGCATAGGTTTAGTTATCATGCTTTGTCAATCTTAATATCCTTTTCATCGAATGTTCTTCGAGATATGATGATAAGATCTTTTGAGTATGTTTATTTTGTGATCTAGTCTTTTCTTGCTTCAAGAGTGGTTCTACGCATTTTTTTTTTTCAATGAAGAACCATCAAGCCAGCAGACATGTGATCTACCCAAGTTCAGTGAAGAACTCTTTAACATAAACAACCCTGTTTTATTGCTTCTTAGGCAATAAGTACTTTTACTTCAACTTTTTAGGTTGCTAGTGATGCTTTGTTTGGATTTGCTCATCCAAGCAGTTCACAGATATGTGGAAGACTTTCCAGCTGTATCTTAGAACATAGAAATTAATATTTTAATTTCCCACGCAACAACTCATGGTCTCCAATCCATGTTGCCATTTCAAAACACGATGCTCTATAGCTCGTCCTTATCAATGGTTAACTCCAAAGGGTCTTGCTTGATCCTTTGCAAGTGTTTATGCGTGTAGCATCAATATTTAGCATATCTTTATTTCCTTGAATCAAGAACTATTCTTATGTACCTTTTCAAGTACCATAAGTATTCTTGATCTCAATCTAGTTGATCTTCACTTAGATCAATAGAGATTGGTATATGTTCGTCATGCCTAAAGTCATACGATACGTTTTTGGCGATCCTCATATTATATCATACATGATAAATTCTTTTGCAGAATAATTCCCAATTGAATTCTATTCATGTAACTTTAGCTCATTCAATTTCAGCAGATACTGAATCCAACTAAATTCTTTGACATATAATATAGGTTAAGAATCTTATTTAGATCCTTTGATGTTTAACTTAGTAAATGCTTATACATAGTTCAAACATCCTTTACTTAGATTTATTCACATGGGTCGAATATCTCCAATGGAGACTTTCGTGTTTGATTTAGTAAATGCCATTACTTAATCCAAAACAATATCATAAGATCTTTGTAAATAGATCTTAATACCCAGTATGTACTAAGTTTCGCCATGGTCCATCATTGATGAATAATTTCAAATCTAAGTCATTAGCATTTGAATGTTATTTCACAATAGAGAGATATGTGTGTAATACACATAGGACCAATTAAGTTTTAAGTACTCCCACTAAACTTCTTATATATCTATAAGAATCATGTATATTTTATGAAACTAAAATGCTTATTAGCTTCACTTAAAATACAGTTCCAATTCCCAATTGCTTGCTTAAATCTGTACTTAGATTTTATAAGCTAGCTTTCCTTTTCAAGCATTTATTTGGATCCACAAATTCTATGACATACCATGTACATATTATATTCCAACATTTGATTGAGGAATACGTTTTGTCATCCAATTGCCATATGTACCAATATGCAATCATTGCTTGAATTATAGACTTGAGCATTGCGATTATGCATGAGGTTTCAACACAATTCACACCATGAATTTGCTTGTAACCTTTAGCAACTAATCTCGCTTTGTGTGTGAACACAATTTCATGTTTGATGGTTTTTATCCTTGCAACCAATAGGTGTGAACCTATTCTTGCAAATCAACAAAATTTCAATTTTGTCATCAAAACATTGAGTATGTTTTATGGCCTCTAACCATTTAAAACATTTGAGTCTATATATGGCCTCTAACCATTTTAGGGAATCTAGGTTTTGTCATAGCTTTCTTACAAGTCACAAACTCATTAATCTATATGATAATAGTTTGACTGCAAGTTGTAGGTTTCTTCACTATCTAATAGAAGAATTGCATAGCTTCAGTGACCTGAACTCCATGTTTCTTCACTATCTAATAGAAGAATCTCATAGTTTCAGTGACTTGAACTATATGCCTACTTGGGTATAGAACATCAAACAATAGAATATCAATAGCCACTTGAAAGTCCTTTGAATATTCTGTTCTCCTTGAAGCACTTGTAAAGTCTTCTAAGAGATGTCTATTCTTTAAAGCCACTTTCTAAAGTCCTTAAAGAATACATGATCGGATTTTCTAAAGAACTTCGAAAAGCCTCCTGAATGTCCGTTTATGTTTGTTGTTCGCCTCGAAGACTTTCGAGGTCTATTTTCTCCCACTTGTCATTTTGGAAACGAATCTCCAAAAGGACATCATTTCGAGCAAACAAACATTATGTTCTCAAAAATTCGTGGTAGAAACAATACCCTTGTGTCTCATTTGAATAAATCACAATGAAACATATATCTATACTTGGGCCTTAGTTTGTCGAATGACAAACACTAAGCTCCCACTGAGTTTTGCAACTCTCTAGATATATTTTATGAAAAGTTATTCTGAAATTACTTTTCAATAGCTTTGACGAATTTGGTTTAGTTTGGTGGTAGTTGAGCATTTTGTTTTAGAAATTATAGGAAAAGCCTTTATGATTCATCATTGATCGAATCAAGTGCTAATTGAGTTCGATTATTCCAACTAAGATATGCCATATCTTATGGACCTAGATTGTGAAATTACAACACACAATCATTGATGATCATATTTGGTCTCAAGTAATCATCAACATGATCTAACCTAGATCTTTATGATTTCTTGCCAAGTGGATTTTATACTTCTGAATCGTTGAACTAGCCAAACAGATTCAACTTATATCACATTTGAGTAAATAAACCTATATTCACTCAAATCCATGTGAAATAATAAAGTCATAAAACCTTTCTTTAGCTTTGAACTCTATCGTCTAGGCGTTCTAACAATAGTTCATATTCTTTGTTACTTTCAACAAGTAAGACTAGCTTGTCTTAAGTTGATCTAGAAATCAACCAACTTTCAAAAGTCCATTAAAATAGAGCTTGTGAATGTTAACTTGTTGATATGGTCTGAGCAACAATGCCAAAGATTAGTGGAACTCAAATCAAGGGGTTGATTTGAACCTAGTAAAGTTCTTTAAAGAGTTGTTTGTTTTAATCAAGCATATTGACTCAACCCGTAATTGACCATTTCATTCAAATAAACAAACAAACATTGTTTTTGTTTTTCTTGAATGTGAGTCTTTCTGTGTTTGAAGCAGAAATTTAGGTATGCTGATTATGGAACAAAATAGCCATTAAGTTCCAGCCTTTGAAAGGACTTAAAACAAACTAGATGACCCTACAACTAATGTAGCATTGCCATGCTTCATTTCCCACTTGTAGGTCATTAGTGTAGCCTAGCTTCCATTGTTTGAGCTTTTACCGAAGTAAGAACCTCAAGCGGTATATGATACCAAGGAAGTTTGATTGCTAGGTCACTTCTCTTTAAACATAAACTTATAGGTAGAAACGGAATCGTAAATTCCTTTCATTTGTTCCTCGTTTTCCTATTTCTTGTACCCTTTCTTATAGTCTTAAGAATTGAATTCTTTAGTGTTGACTTTTATACTTTGTTTAGACATGTCCAATGTCACCCCAACAAGGTTCTTACCATTTAATTTATGTTGAATATTAAGTTTCAACTAGATGATCTTACCAGAAGCTTCTAAAGTTCTCTAAGCATCGATCTATTCGAATGTCTAGGGACTAGACTCATTCGAGAATTAAATGGACAAAGATATTAGGTTGTTAACCATTGGTAAAGCTGAGTGTATTAAACTCAATGCTTTATGATCTCAAAACTACAGTGTATTTTGAATTCACCAGCACCAATTGGTTTGCCATTCGACTTTGATGTTCGAAAACAACCATAAAAGTCGCTAAAAGAAACGTACATTTTAAATTGCTCATTTTCTCTCATTTCCGTGAATCGTTCTTGGATTCACTACCAATCGAGGAAGTTTACTGTTACCTTTCTAAAAGGATTTATTGCAGTGCAAGATATTTAATTATAAACAATAATTAAAACATACATTGAATCATGCAAAGTCTAAACATTTATCATGAATAATAACTTGAAGATTAAAGCAATCATGCAATTTAAACAAGTCATTAGCATTTTATTCGAGTTTATTGTTCCGGCAGGTGTGAATAAAATGATTCCAAGATCCTAAAATCATTGAAGAACTAAGCACAGTTTGTCGACTTAATCCTAAAACATCTTAGATAAGCAAAAGCCTTTTGCTAATAGTCTAGAAACTATTCTTGGTTGATAGGTACGTCTAAGAACTTATTAGGTAAACCTATCGATTTTGCCACGACATAAAAGGACTCCTTACTTATATCGTTGAGTTTCACCAAAACTAACATGTACTCACAATTATTTGTGTACCTTGCCCCTTTAGGACCAATAAGTAACACCTCGCTGAGCGAAAACTATTACTAGATTGATGTAAAGGATATCCAAGCAAGTGTATATTTTGGCATGGCACCTTTTAACTCAATTTTTAAGTTTGGAACTTAAGGCTCTTACTATGTTGGTTAGATTTTAAGTGAACTAAAATCCTTAATCATGCAACATAATCAAGCCACAATCTTACGCATAATTAAGACATATTTAAAGCAATAAATAACTTAAAGCATGCATAAGATAAATGTGATCTAGTATGGCCCGACTTCATCTTGAAGCTTTAACTTCAAAGTCCGTCTTGAAAATCTCCGTGGGAGGCACCATTTTCTTCAAATAGGATAAGCTATAAATAAAACTAATTACAACTATTTGATGGTACGCAGACCATATTTGAATTGAAAAACAACTTTGGTACTTTAGACCAATTACATTCAAATTAATGGTACGCAGACCATATTTTCTATCCTATTTGGGCCATACTAGTCACTTCATAACCTGCAAAACAGTACATATACAATATATACCATTCACCCATTCATTATCATGAATGGCCCACATAGTTGGTTAGTAAAACACATTATGCATCACGTAAACATTTGCAGCAATTAATCAAGGGCACCAATAATCTACAAATTATTCAGCCCTTATTAATTCTAATCAAGTTGTTTTAACCTTAAGGATTTGTAGACCTAATCAAGAGTTTATGACTAAAAGGGCTCCCACTTAAACCAATAAATTCATATGCTTTACTAATTTTAAACATAAAAATGTATTTCAAGTCTAACCGGAAACATACAAATTTAATTAAAATTTAAAGCTCATATAAATTTATAATTGAATCCAAAAGTTTAATTTAATTTCAGTTGTATTTAAATTAATTCATGATTTTAATTTTAGTAAAATAATTAGAATAAATAAAATTTATTATAATTACAATATTCAAAATTAAAATCCAAGAAAATAATTTAAATTATTAATTTTAAAATTAATTAAAATTACGTAAACTGAAAAATTTCAAATTAAACATTCAAAACGATCTAATCGCAACGCAAACACCCTACGCATTGCACGCCCATGGGCCGCACGCACACAGCCATCGCTGGCCATGTGCGCGCAGCCCATGCGCTCGTCGCATAGCTGCTGCATCTTCCATCGCAAGCCATCGCACGCTATGGTGCTCGCTGCGCGCGCGCCAGCACTCGACGCACGCGAGCCATCGCTCGTTGTGCGCGCTCGCCAGCGCTCACTGCGCGCGAGCCATCGCTCGCTGTGCGCGCGAGCCATTGCTCGCTGTGCGCGCGAGCCATCGCTCGCTGTGCGCGCGAGCAATTGCGCGCGATCAATCGCTGGGCGCAGCGCTCGTGGCACGCGAGCTTGCGCTCGTGGCACGCGAGCTTGCGCTCGTGGCACGCGAGCTTGCGCGCGCTTGCGCGAGGCAGTGCGCGTCGTGGCGCAGCTCGCTTGCTGTCCACACGCGACTGCCTTGGCTTGCCTTTCGCCCATGCCCATTTGTTCATAGCTCGTGGCCCACGACACAAGGCAGGGCTGCTGCCTTGTGCTCGTGCACCATGCCCTTGCTCATTGCATTCGTGCCGCACGGGCGACGAGCTCCCTTGCTCGTCGTCGCATGCCCGCACTATACAACACCCCTTAAGGGTAACACGAAGCGTCCATTGCTTTGTGCGTGCAAGTTATATGAACGAATCGCATAAAAATTTAAAATTTATATTTAAAATTAATGACAAATTAATAAATAATATTAATTTCATAATTTTAGGGCGAAAAAATCGAAAATTTATTATTCAATTGATTTCCGATTGTCATGGATTCAAGTCTAGGTCATAAAAATTTAAAATTTATCATAAATTTACAATTTTTATGGTGGTTTTTAATCATAGGTTTCTAATTAGATTATAATTAAATATGAAAATCAAATTAATTCTAAATTATTCTAATTTTCAACAAATTAATCATAATTACAAATTAGATTGCATAATTAACAAGGCTAGGCATTCAAACTTGTTAAACATATACTGTAGGTCAATCAAAAATTCAGGATTTATCAACAAGAATCGCAAATATTTAATTTAACATCTTAAATTTACGAAATTTTGCATTCGAAAAACTAAAACCTTCGAAAAGTCATAGTTAACCTTCAAAATTTTAGAATGCCTTTTACATGCGGAATTGACACAAAAATCACTCGATTTGGATGAGTAACGAAGAAACTGCCGAAAAACTGCGTACGTATAATTAAATAAACGCAATTTGCAATTAATTAACAATTACGAAAATTAATCACCCCTTTTAATTCTTGCAAATTTGTAATATTTAACCATGTTCATGCAATTTAGATTATGAAAATAATAAGGGGCTCGTGATACCACTGTTAGGTTATGATACATATGACAATTCATAAATCATGCGGAAACAACCATTTAGCCAGGAATACATATTATTTACACATAATCATATAGCATAGTTTAGATGCATACTCTTTGTTGCGTGCCTTCCCTAGCTGCGCCCGAACCGAACAAGAACAAGTCTTTAGGACTCCAAGTGTCGTCCCTCCGTAGATAGTCCACAGCACGTCCGGATCCGCCTTAAGATTGACCAACTAGAATCGCCCTTAAGGTACTAAAATTTTCGGCACTCTTAGGTAAGAAATATGACTGAATTTTTCTCTCAAAACTCACTTTGAATACTTGAATTTTTCTCTCTAAAATATGTGACCCTAGGCACGTATTTATAGAGTTATGGAAAGGGAATTGGAATCCTAGTAGGATACGAATTAATTAAACTTAGAATCCTACAAGAACTCTAATTAATTAATTTATCCTTTTAGGAATAGGAATTTAATCATATACTAATTCTAATAGTTTTAGGAATCATGCATGAACACAAACTCACACACACACGGCAGCCACGAGGGCCGCCCATGCGTGTGCGTGCGAGCAGCAGCCCACGCAGCGAGGCCATGGCCTTGGCGCGCGCTGGGCCTGCCTTGCGGTGGGCCTGGGCGCTGCCTTGGCTGGGCGCGCGTTTGGCTTGCTGGGCGATGGCCCGACTTCGTGTTGGGCCTTCGTCCGGCAGGCCTCGTCCGATGCTAATTCGTACGATACGCTTCCGATTAAATTCCCGGTTCCGGAATTCATTTCCGATACGAACAATATTTAATATTTCCGATTCCGGAATCAATTTCCGTTTCGAACAAATATTTAATATTTCCGTTTCCGGAATTATTTTCCGATTCCGATAATATTTTCGATTCTGACAATATTTCCGTTTCCGGCAATATTTCCGATTCTGGCAATATTTCCATTTCCGATAATATTTTCCGATACGTACCATGTTTCCGTTTCCGGCAACATCTACGACTTGGATAATATTTATATTTCCGATACGATCCATATTTCCGTTTCCGGCAATATCATCGTTTCCGGAGTATTCATTTCTTGCCTGTGACGATCTCAGCTCCCACTGAAACCAAGATCCGTCGATTCCGAATATCCATAGATGGAGTATCTAATGCCATTAAATACTTGATCCGTTTACGTACTATTTGTGTGAC
This sequence comes from Spinacia oleracea, assembly GCF_020520425.1. Lineage (NCBI taxonomy): Eukaryota > Viridiplantae > Streptophyta > Magnoliopsida > Caryophyllales > Amaranthaceae > Spinacia > Spinacia oleracea. The sequence continues at coordinate 1,498,676 of NC_079487.1, read as the reverse complement.
CCTACGGGTTCAGTCAAGAGTAAGCTGTGGATTAATATCATTAATTCCACTTGATTTGAAGCGGCCTCTAGCTAGGCATTCAGCTCACTTGATCTCACTGAATTATTAACTTGTTAATTAATACTGGACCGCATTTATTAGACTTAACATAGAATGCATACTTGGACCAAGGGCATTATTTCCTTCATATACACCCAATTGACTAGTAATATAGGAGTCGCCATTTAGTTTTTAACAACAATGAGAAAAACTGACAAAACCCGGTTATTGTGACATAAAGGGAGTGCAATTATGTTTGACCACGACGGCCGTAGGTTCCCTTGTGATCCCTGGTGTGGGGATCTCTCAATATACACCCGCAAGGTAGAGATTGAGGGTTCGGGGGACTGTAACTACCGAGAGGAGTACTTCGATCGTCGATAACTCCAGAGGCAGGATATCCTTACTAGCTCAGCATAAATAATTGAAGGGACATGCGTTAACTATTAAACTAATCTGAATTGGTTTTAGCAATATGCAACATATAACACTAATTCGATCATGATTATCTGATTTAAATAACATTAAGGGACCTAGCATGATAATCCGATTTCCCAAAAATATTATATTTGTTAGGCGTGATAGTACAATCAGATTAGTTAGTTTAACATTTCATAAAAGGGGGAGGAAAGCAATTAAATCATAGAAAAGGGACACATTACGACGCACCCTTGAGAGGTGCGTCATAGTTCTCAGAAAACTAACCACTTTGACTTTGCTATTTCTCCTTTTATTTAACGAATCTCAAATTATAGGACGGGATACGTTCTGTTCGATTTATGGATCGATTGCGACAAAACACATGATCGGTTTTGCAGCGTGAGGCTTAGGCTTAGGGGTTCAGAGTCAATACTCAGAATAATAATTGTGTGTTGTGTGTCTTTTTTTCACGTCGAACATGGGCTATATTTATAGAAAAGAGTTCGTGGAAAGATAGAATTTGCAGAACTCTAATCCACGAGGAATTAGGAAAAAACACGTACCAGGTATTTTCAGCGCCCAGGCCTGGGCGCCGAAGATTTCGGCGCCCAGAGCCAGGCGTTAAAAATAGGATATGGGCTGTTCTTCTTAGTCAGATTCGGATTCCTAGAATCCGGAGTATTTGAGAGTTAATTGAGTCTTTTAGTGCGTATTAACCTTGTGACGGGATGCGTCTGGGCCCGTTACGAACTCTAGGCTCGTTAGGATTTTAATTAATACGTAACTCTTATTTTTGAATCGTATTAGGAACAGGATTCTTCTCGCAATTTCTATCTCATTTAGGATTTATGTTGGAGTGCAACACCTAATTCTGACAGGTTTCTATCTTTTATGACTTGCCACTTTTAACAACTACCCATTACGACAGTTACTATTTTTAGCAGGTTTCCATAAATAGCAGGTTTCTATAAATAGCAGGTTTCGGGTGAAATGAAAAGGGGTGATCGAGATTCGTTATTTTATAGGAGACGCGTTGTCAAGTGCAGGTTTACGCTTTCATCATCGAACCTTCCCTTTCGGGAATGGGGACAAAAGTAGGTGTCTACAGTTAGCACCCACTTTGACTGAGTCTTGGAGTAAGACGATGGTCAAAGTATTAGACGGAGTGCGTCGCACAAGCCATGGTGACCTGTTTTGGCGAGGGTCTCACGAGCCCCCGAGTGATAACTTTTGACTTAAGGGTCATCACTTGAAGTGTCGACATATCCCTCACGTGTCATTGGGATTTGTCAACTGATAGTATAGAAACTTCCTCACTTTGTCATTGGAAGGATCTAAAGGTGCGTAGAAACTCCCTCACTTTGTCATTGGGAGTAGCTACAGATGTTTTCGAAATTAAAGCTGTAAAGTGTAATTGGGCCTGGCCAAGCCCAATCACGAGGTAAAACATTTTTAAAGATTCTCATTTTCAGGGCTAGCTAAACGAGAAAACCCCCTTGTTTTTATAGGACGTAAAACGAAGGAAAATCCAGCACATCGTTCTTTTTTGGAAAAACGGAAAACCAATCCTTTAATTTTTGGAAAAAGGGAAAACCGAAAAAGGTTATCGCTGCAGCGACTAAGGACCTGCGCGGTTAGTGACGCAGACCCCGCCCGCTGAAGGTGGGCGAGCCTGTCCGCTGAGGGTGGACGCCCCGTCCGATAGAAGTGGACGAATCTGTTTTGATGTTTTGAAAATAAGGACCTACGCGGTTTGTGACGTAGACCCCGCCGGCTGAAGATGGCGAATCTGTCCGCTAAGGGTGGACACCCCGTCCGATAGAAGTGGACGAATCTATTTTGAAATTTATTTTGCTTTTTTTGAAAATAAGGACCTACGTGGTTTGCGCCGTAGACCCCGCCGGCTGAAGATGGCGAGCCTTTTTTTAAATTTGAAGATCTTATTTCTTTCGAAAACTAAGGACCTGTGCGGCTAGTGACGCAGATCCCGCCCGCTGAGGGTGGGCGAGCCCTGTCCGCTGAGGGTGGACGTCCCTGAATTCGTTTTCTTTTTGATTTGGGAACTCGCGCGGTTTGTGACGCGATTCTTGCCTGACTAAAGATGGGCAAGTTCCTATTTCTTTGGTTCTTTGGATTTCTTTTGAGAATTTCTTTTATTCATTCTTGCAAGAGCGAATTCTTTCGAGGGGTGCTCGAATTTAGTTGTAACCTGAACGTGGGCTGACAACGTGTTCAGACGGATCTTTGTCTTGCGACCGTCCGCTTTCGTGATTTTGAGCTAGTCTTTACGGCTCGACTTGGTCTTTGATCAGAGGACCGTGCACAAGCGTCAGTGACGTCCTTCGATGAGGTCGAACCTATTGTTGTTCTTTTTTTTGAGATATCCAAACATGATATGGTGTATGGCGCAGTCCGGGAATGTGATTTTGATCGCGCGCTCCTCGTTGGAGTCTATTTTTTTTCGCGAGCCCCCAAGCACTGGGGTTCGTCGGTTGTTTTTCGCATCTTGTAATCATGTTTGGGGTCATGCTCGTATGTGCGAGCGACCTTCTATAGTAGTGTGCTACTTTAGTGAAGCCGTGGAGTGCGACTTTAGTTTTCAGGCGACATCCGGTTTTAGCTTGGCCCGGATTAACCCTTTGACAGACAAACATTTTTTATTTGGAAAACCAATGACTTGACGACACATATTTTTGGTATTTCGAAGAATGACCATGATATTTAACTTGCTTTTTTTTTGAAAGTGTACACAAGCATTTTCTGAGACGAGTCTAAGTTTCGACCAAGTTTTAATGTTATTATTTTTTTTTTGTGCTTATTTGGGAGCTAAAGGTGCTTTGGGCTTGATCCTACTTGCAATAGGGCCTCGTGTTTTAGCAACACGGTCTTAAGTCCTTTCCTGTTCCGTGTTTTGTGAAATCTGGGCCTTGGGCTGCATTTTCAGCGCCCAAGTTCAGGCGTTAAATATTTCGGCGCCCAGAGGTGGGCGCTGAAAGTCCTTTCCTGGTAATATTTGATTTTCGGATTCCTAACACGTTTCCGAATGGCATCAGGATGTCATTGGGTGCGTTCAGCTATATATAGGGGCTAGATACGTCCTTATTTTCCACCACTCTCAAATTCTTTCTCTTCTTTTGCTGTGCTCTAATTATTCACTGCTTTTGCCATGTCAATCCCTACTTTCTCACTCCAACGGACTGTTAGGCGTTGGCTACGGGCCCTTACTCCCACAGAAAAAGCTTTGTTAAAAGAATACCACTTAGAGGCACTTTTAGGCTTACAACAAATTAATATTGATTATAATTTTCTGCATGCTGCCCTAAGCTTTTGGGACTCCGATCATCATGTTTTTGCCTTTCGGGGCAATGAAATATGTCCTTTGCCTGATGAATTTGTTGCGATCCTTGGTTATCCTACTAATGCTACTCCTGTTACCCCTGGCACCGTTGAAGAGGGTAAAACAACCATAAGGGCTTTCCTAGGGCTAGATGATAACATGTTTGCTGAAATTGTTGTAGACGATAAGGTTAACTTGGAAAAACTTGTAAAACATCATTTTAGGCCTAGTAAGAATATGACCGAACAAAAATTGAACATTCGAGCCCTTGTATTTTGCTTGTTGAATCATTACTTGCTGTCGAATAATAATGGTGCGTTCGGTGACATAAGGTTGATCCCCTTGATTAGCCAGATGGAAAGTTGCTATTCTATTATGTCGTTGGTTGTTGCTGAGACTTTGCTGAGTGCGGATGTACTGAAGAAGGGCGCCAAATCTGAATATTTTAAGGGGAGCCCCCTATTGCTGCAGGTAATCGATCTTTTCCTTGCGCACATGTATGTTTTTTTTTTGCACATATTTCCTTCTGCCTGGGGCTGAGTTTCAGCGCCCAGTGCTGGGCGCTGGAATATTCGGCGCCTGGTCCTGGGCGTTGAAACTGAGCCCCAGGAACCTTTTTTTTCTTTCTTTTCATTCTTTTGATTCGATCGTACCTGTTTTTGCAGATTTGGCTTGCGGAACGGCTTAGACTTTTGGAAGCTCCTGCCGATCCTAAACATTATCGCCCTATAGCTTTGGGTAACCGAAAATACTTGCACCAAGGCCAGGACGAGGCCGAATGGACCTCCTTTTTTACTTATGGCATTTGTTCTATTAAGTGGGTGGTACCATGGTGGGGTTTGACTACTATGACAGGGGGTTCTGATGTATCGGTTTATGTTTCTTTGTTGGGGCTATCTCGTCCCATTTATATTTTCCCTTACCGAGTTATGCGTCAATATGGTTTAAGGCAGACTATCCCCTTTTTTGATACGGTACCACCTAAGGTAGCGGCCTTTTCACAAACACGGGTCCTAGCGTGGGCCAAGTATTATGATGGTCTCCCGCGTTGGGCCGTAGCTACAAATGGCTTTGTGGGTCTTTCTGAAAACTACAAGTTGTGGATGAGCTCCGATGACAAAGATGTGAGGACCGAGGCTCGTAATGGGGAGCCGGCTGAGCTTTTGATACCTCGTATTCGTGTTAAGTATGAGGGTCATGATTCTGCCAGACCTCGTACCTATAGTTTTAAGACTGTGAAAGCTCGTCCTAATCGAAAGCGAAAGGAAGTTCCTCCCCGTTCCAATTTCAGGCCTAAAAAGATGCCTAACATGAAGGGGCCTGATGTTGCTAAAAGAAATGCAAGCTCTCGCGGAGATCGTCGCCGGAACAATGTATGGGTTAGGAAGGCTCAGCCGCCTGTAGAAACAGTGGCTAGTCTAGTTGATGATAATAACCCTTCTCCCACCATTGCCTGTGCCTTCGAGGCTGAGCGAGCTATAATTGAGAATGTTTCTGAAGCCTTGACATCTTTGGAAGTTAGTGTCCAGGAGCCGGTTCTTATGGAGATTGATATTGGGGCAGCGCAGAAGACTGTGGGGGTGGATCCTGCGAACATTGCTCTCTACAAGACTTTATTTGATGATCCGGAAGAACTAGAGTAGTGTAGTTCTTGCTAGGGTGTAGGTGCCCTTTATTTATTTCAATCGTGTTTGTTTTTATTTTTAGCACTTTGTTTTCCTTCTTATTATATTTTAATAAAGGCGTATTTTTAGTTTTCATTTATTTTTGTTTCTCCTCTTTTTTTTATGTATTTTATATGTCTAACACTTTTTTGCAAAGAATATATTTTTTATTTGGACCGAATCCTTGGTAAGGATTGCCTATGTATCTTGTCAGAATCAGGTCGCGCGTAGTTCTAGCTTTAGAATAAGTTCTAGTATGCCGGATTTCGGTAGATATGTCCTGAAGTGGAAACATATTACTTAATCGGTCAAATAAGTGAAGTATTTATCATTATTTTCATCTGCCGTTTTTTTTTTTTTTTTTTTTGCCATAGGTTGCGTGAAATTCGACTAATTTGTATAGCTATATTCTTGGTAAACCTATTTGGATACGTACTGTACCCCCCAAGTGTTCGTTATTTTTCCGTTGTGTGCGGATGAAATGACGAGCACTTTCAAAAAGAAAACTTTTGGCAGGCAGAGAGTTTCAACGCCCAGGCTGGGGCGTCAGAAATTTCGGCGCCCAGCCCTGGGCGCTGAAAATGAATTGGGCGGTCAATTTTTGACGCTTTGCTTCACATGTTCTTGAGTTTATTTCTATTTCTTCTTTTTTTTTTTTTTTGTGCCTTGATATTTTGCTTCGTATTTAAAGTTAATTTTGAGGCTATTTTGGAGGCTCTTTTGACTGTTAGCGTGAAACGCATTTTTGTCCAGATTAATTTTTTCTATTGGTGACTCAAAACAGTTTTGAAAATGGAGTTAGGGTGCGGAATTTATGAAGAACTTTGTGTAGGCTTTGAGGTGCGTTGTTAGTGAAGGGTATGATGGAATCTATGTTTTATGAATCTGTGTTTTTGGTAACATTTGCATTGTTTTAAATTTTGATTTCCTTTGATTTTGGGTTGCATGGATTGGCTCTTATGATGACTGGTTGGCTTTTTAGGTTTTGGGGATATGAATGGGATAGTGTGGTTTATTTTGTGGGTTTCGGGAATTGGTTCCCATGGCACTATTTCAAAACCGAGTGGGCTTTATTTGTTTGGGCCTAGAGTGGGCCGCCTCTTTATTTTTGTATTTGCAAGTACATTTGGTGTTTATTTGGTGTTAGAATAAAATTTTTAGGAGAAATATTACGCCTTTATTGATTCGGAAAGTAAGGAAAACACACTGAAATAAAACTGACCCATATTCTAAGGGGCCTTAGGACCATCTAAAGTCTCTATTATTTTTTCTATCAATCTAAAGACCTACTAGGCGCTTTTTACTAATTGTGCTCTATGTGGCTCAAGCCTGGGGTTTAGTCTCATAAAACTTCGGTCCTTCACCGGTACTCATCTTGGATTCCATTCCTTTTGCGTTGACCCACTGATATGTCTTCACCCATCCGTTCTCGACCTCTTCTAGTGTTGATGCAGGAGAGATTAACCGGGTTCGATCGAAACCTTCATCTTATAAAGCTAGGGTAGTCATCACAGTCTCGTTCTCCATAGGCCTCGATTCGTTAAACAATGTCCATAGAGCCTGGTTGTCCAATATTTCAGCTGTTTTAGCCTTGGCGAGGTGGGGTGCCTCATCCAAGGTGTGGCAGTCATGGAAAATTTAAAATCCGGGTTTTAGCAAGCCATCCTGAACGAAGGGTTCAGGAAAATCACAGCATGGGTGTTCTTCTCCTTCCCGAATGAACATCCCGTTAAGGGTCCTTTGATATGGGGGAAGGAGGGTGGTTTGTTTGGTTTTGTTAAGGCGCAGCCTAGATAGGCGGTCAGCAATATCTTCCTCCGTTGGTTCATAACCCAAGCCAAAGGGAGTAGATTTGTCGGGAAAAGGATGGAATGTGCATTCCTTCTTCCTTATGCCCAATGGGGTTCCTGGAAAATAGCCTTGAGCTAACAGCATTCTACGGATTACTCGGGATGCATGCGGGTCTAGGAATGCTGGATCATAATCTTCGATGAACTGGATTGTTTCTTCCATTTGAAACCCATAAAGGTCGTCTGCAGCTTCAGCCGTTCCAACCATAGTACAACTGACGTCGAGAGGAGGGGCGCGGATTTCTAGTATTACCCCGTTATGGTTAAGTTTAACCATTTGATGCAAGGTAGAAGCTACACCTCCTAAGTCATGGAGCCAAGGTCGCCCCAAGAGGAGGTTGAAAGTGGGCTTGATGTTGAAAGTGCCACAGGCCCGGTTTGTATGGTAAGGTTGATTTTTCCCAATACAGGCCTTCGGGAGTTATCATAAGCTCGTACCCCTTGCGTGGAGGTTTGGAAGTCATCGTTTCCTAGCCCCAAGCAATGGGCGGTTCGCAATGGGCAGACATTAACCGCCGAACCATTATCTACGAGCGCTAGGGGGATGTTTTGTCCTTTGCATCCAACCACTAGGTAAAGGGCTTTATTGTGAGCACCCCCCTCTTTGGGTAAGTCTTTATCAGTGAAAACTATGGCCTTTTCCCCGGCATCTCTCGTGACATGGCTAATCAATGAGTCAGGTGTGATATCTGTAGGTACTGAGATGAGGTCAAGTGAGCGAATAAGCTTTTCGCGATGTTCCTTTGAAGTACACATAAGATCCCAGATGGTAATCTCAGCCTTGGTTCTTTTTAGTTGTTTCAGGAGAGGATTTTCAATGACTTCTGCGACGGTAGCGTGCCGTCCATTCTCAGGAGTTTGCCTAACCGGGACGTCGTCCATGGGAGGTGGGTGAATGTCCGGTTGGTATATTCTTCCGGATCGAGTGAGGTTGTCGACCTCGGGCTCCTGAGGGGTGGTGTCAATGAGAGCATACCCGGGCCAAGTTTCAGTGAAGAAGTCCTGGCCCGAGACATGAGATAGGTAAATATCTTCAGCATCATCGTTCCACACACCGCACACTTCCCTCTCGATTCGATCCATAGGGACCACAGCGAGTGGTGCACCTTGAGGTGTAATATACACCGTGGGGTCGAAATTCTCTGGTTGGTCGAGAGAGATGTGACAAGAGCCGAGTGGGCTCTTGTTGTTGTTGGGTTTGCCAACGTTAGGGAGAGGTATTACTTCATCCTCTATCATGTCCTGGATCGTATGTTTTAGAGTCCAGCAGTTTTCAGTGTCATGCCCATTTCCTTGATGGAATTTGCAGTAAGTACCTTCGACCCAATATTTGTTTTTGACAGGAGGGTCACGGGTGGGGCCTATAGGTCTCAACTTTCCTTGATTGGTTAGTCTTTCAAAGGCTTGTACCAAAGTTGACCCGAGTGGGGCAAACTTTCGGTCTCGGACCCATCTTACAGGGTTTCTTCGGGCGGGAGCCTCTTCTACAGCATGGACTTCTTGGGCTTGGGATGTGTTACCCCGATTATAGGTGTTGGTCTTATATGTGGGTTTGCTCTGTATGGTTTTGGCGAGGTCGTCCTCGATCTTTATTCCCACATCATAAACTCTTTTGAAAGTGTCGAGTCCCAGGTACCTTAGATGTTGTCTGTAAGCCGGGTCCAGGTTGTCAATGAATTTTTGGACCAATTCTGTTTCGGGAGGCCTATTGATTAGCTGGGCCGCCTGGTCCCTCCATCTAGCAAAGTAGGTTGTGAAACCCTCATTTTTCTTTTGGAAGAGAACTTCCAGCTCGCGCATGGTGACTTGGAAATCCATGTTCGACGAGTATTGCTTGATGAAGACATTGACAAAGTCTTCCCAAGTGGGGAAGAGCTTAGGGTCCTGGTGATAGTACCATTTGAGCGGCACAGGTTCCAAGGACAAAGGAAAGGCAGGTAAGTACATGGACTTGTCCACGCCTTTCAAGTTCATGGTATTCACAAAGCTCAGTAGATGATCACGGGGGTTGTCCGTGGCCTTGAACTTTGGTAAGTCAGATGAACCGAACTTTTCTGGTAATTTGCCAGGAAAAGGTTCAGGATCGAGGGAGAAGTATTTGCTCCCCATGGTTTTCCGTAGGACCATTTTTTCAATCCTCTTCTCGTTTTCGAGGTCATTTTTGGCTTGCGCTGCCGCTAAAGCTTCATTTTCCATTTTCAGCTGGCCCATAAGTTGGGTCATTTGGACCATCTGGTCTCGCAAATCTTCGATGGACATGTTTGAAGGTGCGAATCGAGGTTGGGGAAGCGGAGATCCTTGAAATGAGGGACGACGGACGGAGCTTGGGGCTACTAAACCTGGTGTTGGTGATGTATCTTCGAGACGCACTAACCGTTGATTCCCTGATCGGCACCAAGTGGCAGGACCAGTCCTAGGCATAAGATAAGCTAAAGTTTAGGTTCCCAAAGTTTCAAGCATTACTTAGTCTAGACTTCGACTCTCAAATTGGTTTTTCACTCTTTCTTTTGTCGGTACACTTTTTGGTTTTTTTTTTTATTTTGGTCATTCTTTGGATTTTCGAAACACTTGCCCGTGTGACATTCATAGTTGTTAGCATGTTCGGTTTTGGTGCCGAGCATTGCCGTCGTAGGAGGCCTAACAACGACACAAAGAGTTATTAATTTTTTCACGAGTCGCTTTTTTTGAAATCGAGCGCTTTTCTTACGCCCTCGTAGCAATTCTTTTGATGAACATTTTTTTTTTGCGCTACGTATTTTCCTTTCGCTCGGGCACCGAAGCTGCTGCGCCTGACCAGAAGGCCAAGCAGCAACTTCAGCGCCCAGCTAGGGGCGTGAGAAATTCTGGCGCCCAGCCAGGGGTGTTGAAAATGCGTCCCTGGCTGGTTCTCGTTTTTTGTCTTCTGTTTATGCGACTTCGACTTGCGTGCTTGCCTAATAACGTCCTTTACGCGTAACAGCGTTTGTGGGATTCGTTACAGGCCATCCCGAGCGTCGCTTATTTTGTGGCGATCATTCGGGTTTGCGGAACACATGCTTCGGTATAACTCTTTGGCAAATTAGTCTATGAATGTTTGGGCAGTTTTTAAGGTCGTTGGTTTTCTAGGATAGTTTGTCACACACAATCACATATTTCGCTACACATAACTACATTACAAACATGGATTTGAAAATTAAATATGCCACGTAGTTTATGATAGGCTTCTATGGGTAGTTTATTTGCGCCTGGCTTGGTACCGCTTCTATCGTAGATCCAACACATGCCCCGGTCGAGGTAGTGTCTTCAACAGACGAATTTCGCTCAAGAGGCCAACCCGCAAGTGCAAGCCAAGGGGGCATGCAGGCGAGAGGGACCTAATGGGCGAGCGATTGGGTTCGGGATAGGTGTACTACCTGCACAAGTACCGAGTGGGAAACATGCGCGGCGTATGCACCCCCTTATTGGCGAAAAAAGGTATCCTTAGTCCCAACTCCCGAGGGAGCCGAGATTCGTTATGATGTTCTGCCCGTTCACATTAATATGTTGATTTTCAGGTCGTCCCAACTTGATGGGGAAATAAACGCGGGGTAGGATCGTTTCACCCTTCGGCTATTTTGATTACCTACAAGCACGAGTATTTCCTTCACTATCCCCAGTGGAGTCGCCACTGTGAGGGGGTCGAAAAAGCGCGAGGCTAATGCGTGACCTCGTCCCTCGTGGGTGTGACGATTCTTTTTATTCAATCAAGTTAATTGGATTTCCTGTGAGTATACACCCAATTGACTAGTAATATAGGAGTCGCCATTCAGTTTTTAACGACAATGAGAAAAACTGACAAAACCCGGTTATCGTGACATAAAGGGAGTGCAATTATGTTTGACCACGACGGCCGTAGGTTCCCTTGTGATCCCTGGTGTGGGGATCTCTCAATATACACCCGCAAGGTAGAGATTGAGGGTTCGGGGGACTGTAACTACCGAGAGGAGTACTTCGCTCGTTGATAACTCCAGAGGCAGGATATCCTTACTAGCTCAGCATAAATAATTGAAGGGACATGCGTTAACTATTAAACTAATCTGAATTGGTTTTAGCAATATGCAACATATAACACTAATTCGATCGTGATTATCTGATTTAAATAACATTAAGGGACCTAGCATGATAATCCGATTTCCCAAAAATATTATATTTGTTAGGCGTGATAGTACAATCAGATTTAGTTAGTTTAACAGTTCATAAAAAGGGCGAGGAAAGCAGTTAAATCATCGAAAAGGGACACATTACGACGCACCCTTGAGAGGTGCGTCACGGTTCTCAGAAAACTAACCACTTTGACTTTGCTATTTCTCCTTTTTATTTAACTAATCTCAATTATGGGACAGGATACGTTCTGTTCGATTTATGGATCGATTGCGACAGAACGCGTGAACAGTTTCGCAGCGAGAGGCTTAGGCTAAGGGTTGGAGTCAATACTCAGAATATAATTGTGTGTTGTTGTATGTTCTTTCACGTCGAATTTAGGGGCCTATTTATAGGGAAGAGTTCGTGGAAAGATAGAATTGCAGAGTTCTAATCCACAAAGAATTAGGAAAAAACACGTACCCAGGTATTTTCAGCCCCCAGGCCTGGGCGCCGAAGATTTCGGCGCCCAGAGCCAGGCGTTGAAAATAGGGTCTGGGCTGTTTTCTTTAGTCAGATTCGGATTCCTGAAATCCGTAGAGTTTGAGATTAATTCGAGTCTTTTAGCGCGTATCAATTTTATGACGGAATGCGTCTGGGCCGTTACGAACTCTAGGCTCGTTAGGATTTTAATTAATACGTAACTCTTATTTCTGAATCATATTAGGAATAGGATTCTCGCAGTTTTCTATCTCATTTAGGATTTATGTTGGAATGCAACACCTAATTCTGACAGGTTTCTATCTTTTATGATTTGCCACTTTTAGAAGCTGCCTTTTACGGCAGTTACTATTTTTAGCAGGTTTCCATAAATAGCAGGTTTCGGGTGAAATGAAATGGGGAATCGAGATTCGTTTATTTTATAGGAGATGCGTTGTCAAGTGGAGATTTACGTTTTCATCATCGAACCTTTCCCTTGCGGGAACGGGGACAAAAGTAGGTGTCTACAATGGGTAGCTAGCCTCGCTTGGAGTCTGCCATCTTGAACCTATCAAGCACCTTATTGATATAAGTGCTTTGACTAAGTCCAATCATCTTTTTAGATCTATCTCTGTAAATCTTGATGCCCAATATGTACTGTGCTTCTCCTAGATCCTTCATCGAAAAACATTTCCCAAGCCAAATCTTGACAGAGTTCAACATAGGAATGTCATTTCCGATAAGTAATATGTCGTTGACATATAATACTAGGAAAGAAATTTTGCTCCCACTGACCTTCTTGTATACACAAGATTCGTCTGCGTTCTTGATGAAACCAAAGTCACTGACTGCTTCATCAAAACCTATATTCCAGCTCCTGGATGCCTGCTTCAATCCGTAGATTGATTTCTTTAGCTTGCATACCTTTTTAGCATTCTTTGGATCCTCAAAACCTTCAGGCTGTGTCATAAACACAGTTTCTGTTAAAACGCCGTTTAAGAAAGCGGTTTTGACATCCATCTGCCATATTTCGTAATCGTAATATGCAGCGATTGCTAACATTATCCGAATAGACTTTAGCATTGCAACTGGTGAAAAGGTTTCATCGTAATCCACACCGTGTACTTGCCTGTAACCTTTTGCAACCAATCTAGCTTTGAAAACTTCAAGTTTCCCATCCTTGTCCTTTTTCAGTTTGAAAACCCATTTGCTTCCAATGGCTTGGTAGCCATCTGGCAAATCGACCAAATCCCATACTTGGTTTTCTGACATGGAGTCTAATTCAGATTGCATGGCTTCTTGCCATTGCTTGGAGCTAGGGCTCGTCATAGCTTGTTTGTAAGTCGCAGGTTCATCACTTTCAAGTAATAGAACGTCATAGCTCTCGTTCGTCAAAATACCTAAGTACCTTTCCGGTTAAGATCTATATCTCTGTGATCTACGCGGGGTTAAATCTCTAGGTTGACCATGATTCTCACCAGATTCTTCTAAAGATCTCTGAGTTTCATCCTGAATGTCATCTTGAGCATTCTCTAGAGTTTGTTGTTCGACTCGAATTTCTTCGAGGTCTACTTTTCTCCCACTTGTCATTTTGGAAATGTGATTCTTCTCCAAAAAGACACCATCTCGAGCAACAAACACCTTGTTCTCAGATGTATTGTAGAAGTAATACCCCTTTGTTTCCTTTGGGTAGCCCACAAGGATACATTTGTCAGATTTCGGATGAAGTTTGTCTGAAATTAATCGTTTGACGTATACTTCACATCCCCAAATCTTAAGAAAAGACACTTTTGGAGGCTTTCCAAACCATAACTCATATGGATTCTTTTCGACAGCTTTAGACGGAGCTCTATTTATAGTGAGTGCGGCTGTATTTAGTGCATGTCCCCAAAATTCTAATGAAAGTTCGGCCTGACCCATCATTGACCTAACCATGTCTAGCAAGGTTTTGTTCCTCCGTTCCGACACACCATTCCATTGTGGTGTTCCAGGAGGAGTCAATTCTGATAGAATTCCACATTCTTTCAGATGGTCATCAAATTCATAGCTCAGATATTTACCGCCTCTATCAGACCGCAGTGCCTTAATCTTCTTTCCTAATTGATTCTCTACTTCACTCTGAAATTCCTTGAATTTGTCAAAGGATTCAGACTTATGCTTCATTAGGTTGACATAACCATATCTACTGAAGTCATTAGTGAAAGTGATAAAGTAGCTGAAACCACCTCTAGCATTTGTACTCATTGGTCCACATACATCTGTATGGATTAAACCCAATAGTTCAGTTGCTCTTTCTCTAACTTTAGAGAAAGGTTGCTTTGTCATTTTGCCAAGTAAACATGATTCGCACTTACCATAATCCTCTAAGTCAAATGGTTCTAGAATTCCTTCCTTTTGAAGTCTTTCCATGCGTTTCAAGTTAATATGGCCTAATCAACAATGCCACAGATAGGTGCGATCTGAATCATCCTTTTTGGCCTTTTTGGTATTTATGTTATAAACTTGTTTGTCGTGATCTAATAAATAAAGTCCATTGACTAATCTAGCAGATCCATAAAACATCTCTTTAAAATAAAACGAACAACTATTGTCTTTTATTAAAAAGGAAAATCCCTTAGCATCTAAGCAAGAAACTGAAATGATGTTTTTAGTAAGGCTTGGAACATGGAAACACTCTTCCATTTCCAAAACTAGCCCAGAGGGCAACGACAAATAATAAGTTCCTACAGCTAATGCAGCAATCCGTGCTCCATTTCCCACTCGTAGGTCGACTTCACCCTTGCTTAACTTTCTACTTCTTCTTAGTCCTTGTGAATTGGAACATAAGTGTGAGCCACAACCTGTATCTAATACCCAAGAAGTTGAATTAGCAAGTATACAGTCTATAACGAAAATACCTGAAGATGGAACGACTGTTCCGTTCTTCTGATCTTCCTTTAGCTTCAAGCAATCTCTCTTCCAATGCCCCTTCTTCTTGCAGTAGAAGCATTCGGATTCAGAAGTGGGTTGACTGACCTTCCTCTTTTCAGACTTGGCGCCAGTTTTCTTAGTTGGGCTGGCCTTGTTGCCACCTTTCTTAGCATTCCTCTTCTTTCCAGATTTCTTGAACTTGCCCCCACGCACCATAAGCACATCTTGCTTATCACTTTTGAGCGTCTTTTCAGCGGTATTCAGCATACCGTGAAGCTCAGTGAGCGTTTTGTCCAGACTATTCATACTGTAGTTCAGTTTGAACTGATCATACCCGTTATGAAGAGAATGGAGGATGGTGTCTACAGCCATTTCCTGAAAGAATTGCTGATCCAGCCGACTCATATTCTCAATGAGTCCAATCATTTTGAGAACATGTGGACTTACGGGCTCGCCTTTCTTAAGTTTGGTCTCAAGAATTTGCCTATGAGTCTCGAATCTTTCGACTCGAGCCAGATCTTGGAACATGTTCTTCAACTCACTGATGATTGTGAAAGCATCTGAGTTGATGAACGTTTTCTGCAGATCTGCACTCATGGTGGCGAGCATTAGACATTTCACATCCTTGTTGGCATCAATCCAACGATTGAGGGCTGCTTGAGTGACCCCTTCGCCTGCGGCTTCGGGCATCGCCTCTTCCAGGACATACTCCTTTTCTTCCTGCATAAGAACTATTTGCAAGTTCCTTTGCCAGTCAAGGAAGTTTTTCCCGCTCAACTTCTCCTTTTCGAGAATTGATCGAATGTTGAATGAATTGTTGTTTGCCATAATTAAAACTACAATTGAAAAGAATAAACAAATAAATAATCATTCACAGCTTCTCTTAATAAACTTAAATTCTAGCATACATGCATAATTCAATGTTCATTAAGCATTTTATTCAAATTATGTGTTCCGGCAGGTGTGAATAAAATGATTCCAAGATCCTAAAACCATTGAAGAATTAAGCACAGTTTGTCGACTCAATCCTAAAACATCTTAGGTAAGCAAAAACCTTTTGCTAATAGTCTAGAAACTATTCTTGGTTGATAGGTACGTCTAAGAACTTATTAGGTAAACCTATCGATTTTGCCACGACATAAAAGGACTCCTTACTTATATCGTTGAGTTTCAACAAAACTAACATGTACTCACAATTATTTGTGTACCTTACCCCTTTAGTATCGACAAGTAACACCTCGCTATGGCGGAAAACTATTACTAAGATCGATGTAAAGGATATCCAAGTAAGCGTTATTTTGGCATGGCACCTTTTAACTCAATTTTTAAGTTTGGAACTTAAGGCTCTTACTATGTTGGTTAGATTTTAAGTGAACTAAAATCCTTAATCATGCAACATAATCAAGCTTTGATCTCATGCATATTTAAGACATATTTAAAGCAATAAATAACTTAAAGCATGCATAAGATAAATGTGATCTAGTATGGCCCGACTTCATCTTGAAGCTTCAACTTCAAAGTCCGTCTTGAAAATCTCCGCGGGAGGCGCCATTTTCTTCAAATAGGATAAGCTATAATTAAACTAATTAAAACTATTTGATGGTACGCAGACCATATTTGAATTGAAAAACAATTTTGGTACTTTAGACCAATTACATTCAAATTAATGGTACGCAGACCATATTTTCTATCCTATTTGGGCCATACTAGTCACTTCATAACCTGCAAAACAGTACATATACAATATATACCATTCACCCATTCATTATCATGAATGGCCCACATAATTGGTTAGTTAAAACACATTGTATGCATCACATAAACATTTGCAGCAATTAATCAAGGGCACCAATAATCTACAAATTATTCAATTCATTCCTTATTAATTCTAATCAAGTTGTTTTAACCTTAAGGATTTGTAGACCTAATCAAGAGTTTATGACTAAAAGGGCTCCCACTTAAACCAATAAATTCATATGCTTAACTAATTTTAAACATAAAAATGTATTTCTAGTATAACCGGAAACATACAAATTTAATTAAAATTTAAAGCTCATATAAATTTATAATTGAATCCACATATTTAATTTATTTTCAGTCGTATTTAAATTAATTCATGATTTTAATTTTAGTAAAATAATTAGAATAAATGAAATTTATTATAATTATAATATTCAAAATTAAAATCCAAGAAAACAATTTAAATTATTAATTTTAAAATTAATTAAAATTACATAAATTGAAAATTTCAAATTAAAATTTTAAAACGATCTAATCGTAACACAAGGTACGCAACATCACCATACAACGCATAGCCATAGGCCACACGCACGCAGCCATTGCTGGCCATGTGCGCGCAGCCTATGTGCTGCGTCGCATCTGCTGCTGCTCACCTTCGCAAGGCATCATCGAAGCACGCTCGCTGCTCACCATCGCTGGGCGCGCGCCAGCGCTCGTCGCACGCGAGCCAGCACTCGCTGCGCGCGAGGCTTCGATGCAGGCGTAGCGCTCGTCGCACGCGAGCCAGTGCTCGCTGCGCGCGAGGCTTCGATCGCTGCGCGAGGCAGTGCGCGTTGCACGCGACTGCTCGCTGCCTTGCTCTCGCCCTTGCCCACTCGCCCATCGCACATAGCACACGACACAAGGCAGGGATGATGCCTTGTGCTCGTGCACCATGGTCTTGCTCGCTGCATTCGTACCGCATGGGCGACGAGCTCCCTTGCTCGTCGTCGCATGCCCGCACTATACAACACCCCTTAAGGGTAACACGTAGCGTCCATTGCTTTGGGCGTGCAAGTTATATGAGCGAATCGCATAAAAATTAAAAATTTTATTTTCAAAATTAATGACAAATTAATAAATCATATTAATTTCATAATTTTAGGGCGAAAAATCGAAAATTTATTAATTAATTGATTTCCGATTAATATGGATTCAAGTCTAGGTCATAAAAATTTAAAATTTAACACAAATTTACAATTTTTATGGTGGTTTTTAATCATAGGTATCTAATTAAATTATCAATTAATTATGAAAATCAAATTAATTCTAAATTATTCCAATTTTCAACAAATTAATCATAATTACAAATTAGATTGCATAATTAACAAGGCTAGGCATTCAAACTTGTTAAACATATACATTAGGTCAATCAAAAATTCAAGATTTATCAACAAGAATCGCAAATATTTAATTTAACATCTTAAATTTACAAAATTTTGCGTTCGAAAAACTAATACCTCCGAAAAGTCATAGTTAGGCTTCGAATTTGGGAATTCTGGGTTCGGCCGAAAAACACTATTTTTGTAAAAATTTTAGAATGCCTTTTACATGCGGAATTGACACAAAAATCACTCGATTTGGATGAGTAACGAAGAAACTGCCGAAAAACTGCGTACATATAATTAAATAAACGCAATTTGCAATTAATTAACAATTACGAAAATTAATCACCCCTTTTAATTCTTGCAAATTTGTAATATTTAACCATGTTTATGCAATTTAGATTATGAAAATAATAAGAGGCTCGTGATACCACTGATAGGTTATGATACATATGACAAAACATAAATCATGCGGAAAAACCTTGATGCCAGGAAACATATTATTTACACATAATCATTTAGCATAATTTAGGAGCATACACTTTGTAGCGTGCCCTCCCTAGCTGCGCCCGAACCGAACAAGAACAAGTCTTTAGGACTCCAAATGTCGTCCCTCCGTAGATAGTCCACAGTACGTCCGGATCCGCCTCAAGTTAGACCAACTAGAATCGCCCTTAAGGTTACTAGGAAATTCGGTTAAGTGTTTGCAAGTGTTTGGCTTATTTTTCTTTCAAAACTTACCCTTAGAATACTTTAATCCCGTGTGCATAAATTATGACCCTAGGCCCTTATTTATAGAGGTTTGGAAAGGGAATTGGAATCCTAGTAGGATACGATTTAACTAAACTTAGAATCCTAGAAGGACTCTAATTAATTAAATAATCCTTTTAGGAATAGGAATTTAATCATACACCAAATCCTAATAGATTTAGGAATTGTGCATGGACACAAACACACACACGCACGGAGCCACAAGGGCGCCCGCACGCGTGCGCTCGGCCCACGCAGCCCACGCTGCGCAGCCTTGCCTTGGCGCGCTGGGCCTGCCTTGTGGTGGGCCTGGCGCTGCCTTGGGCTGGGCGTTGGCGCGCGTCTTGCTTGCTGGGCGATGGCCTGGCTTCGTGCTGGGCCTTCGTCCGGCAGGCCTCGTCCGATGCTTATTCGTACGATACGCTTCCGATTAAATTCCCGGTTCCGGAATTCATTTCCGATACGAACAATATTTAATATTTCCGATTCCGGAATTAATTTCCGTTTTGAACAAATATTTAATATTTCCGTTTCCGGAACTATTTTCCGATTCCGATAATATTTCCGATTCTGACAATATTTCTGTTTCCGGCAATATTTCCGATTCCGGCAATATTTCCATTTCCAATAATATTTTCCGATACGTACCATGTTTCCGTTTCCGGCAACATCTACGACTTGGATTTATATTTCCGATACGATCCATATTTCTGTTTCCGGCAATATCATCGTTTCCGGAGTATTCACTTGCTTGTGACGATCTCAGCTCCCACTGAAACCAAGATCCGTCGATTCCGAATATCCATAGATAGAGTATTTAATGCCATTAAATACTTGATCCGTTTACGTACTATTTGTGTGACCCTACGGGTTCAGTCAAGAGTAAGCTGTGGATTAATATCATTAATTCCACTTGAACTGAAGCGGCCTCTAGCTAGGCATTCAGCTCACTTGATCTCACTGAATTATTAACTTGTTAATTAATACTGAACCGCATTTATTAGACTTATCATTGAATGCATACTTGGACCAAGGGCATTATTTCCTTCTGTTTGAACTTTGTACAGGTTGATGTGTGACTGTGGGGACTAGAGAATTCAATCATGATATATGCATACCTTGATTTAATCTTTGTATTATCGTCTACCTTTTTACATTTATCTTGGGGTGAGTTAATCGTCCATGTCTCATTGATTCTCTTTGCTTAGGGACAAGCAAAGGTTTAGCTTCGGGGATTTTGATATATGCATTTTATATGGAGTTTTTACCCCCGTCCCTTAGTACTTTTATGTGTTAAATGAGATCTTAGGAGCCATTTTGAGTACTAATATGCTTTGTGTAATGTGTCTTGAGATTTCAGGTCGTTTAATGGGAAATTGGTCTTTTTAGGCCCGTTTCGTGATATTATGGGCCACTACACGATCACGAGGAGGTTTGTGACAGCTATTGTCAACTCTTGGGAGCCTAGGATGTGCATGTTAGATCCCCAAGTGTTATACTCGGTGGTTATGATGACGAAGGACGCGTCGAGCCGGTCGCCCAAGAACTAGAGGGCAAATGAAGACCAACCGGGCAAGAATTTAGCTTAATGCACGGGCCCGATCGGGAGCCATCCGCCCGGTGTCCATCGGGTGGCCATCCTGCAACAGCGTTGAAGATATTTCATCCGCCCGATCGGGCGGCCCATTGTCCGATCGGGCGACGACAACCTCTGGACGCGCGGATTAGTTTCTTTATCCGTTTTTAATCGTTTTCTTTAGGCAAGACTATAAATACTAAGCCCTTAGTTTATTGTAGGCATCTTAATTTCTAGTATTGAGTACTTAGTTTATTTTTGCACTTAACTATTCTCTCATAATTATTCCAAACACTTTTATTATTTCAATCAAAGTTCCAATCTTTCATTTATTCTTCCGTACTTCGTTTAGGTAATAATTCAATTCCTAGCTTGTTTATTCAATTTCAATTCTTTTCCTTTGTTTTATTTTATTGCTTCAAATCATGTTTCTATTGAATAATATTGTTTTGCTTAATTTAATTATGTGTGAGTAGTCTTATTCTAGGATTTGGGAATCCATGAACCAGTATGAAGGGATGATTGAATGTTGTTAATGGTTGATGTTGTTGCTTAATTCCTATTGATTGTTTTCATTATACTTTGCGATTAGATTTGCGCAGATTTAATTGTATTAGTCTAGCAATATCAAGTTAAGGTTCGAGAGATGCAATTTGATATTTAGGCTTGTTTCAATAGGTAGAATTGGGATTAATAATATACATAGCGAGAGCCTGTTAATTTCAAGTCTATGATTAGTATCGATTCGAGAGAGCATGCTATTCTGATTAACTGCTTTATTGATTATTAGTATTGTTTATCATCCTGGATTGTTGTTCATTGGTGAACCTATGCCCTACACCTTTTATTATCTGATTTATATCGTTGTAGTTTTATTATTCAAAACTAAATCAATCTCTTGTTTCCCGATAGTCTAGACCTTATTTTAGTAATAGAAAGAACGTCATTTCCCTGTGGATTCGATCCTGGCTTCCCTTGCTACCTGGTTAGTGGAATTAGGTTTATCTTTGATTAGGTGATACAGCTTTAGCCTGTCAGTTCATCCAGAGATAAAAACCCATACATGTTACCAATCTATAGAGATGTAGACCTGTTAGTCACAGGAGCAAGTCTAGGAACCGACCTTCAGGGAACAGACCAACCAGTTGCAGAAGTCGTAGGCTCAAGAACCATAGTGGCAGCATGGGTAGGAACAAGAGGAAGCTTCTGAAATGATACGTTAGGCACCCATTTTTTCTTTGTAAAAGTTCTCTTCTCACCAATCTTGGTCTTGCTATAGCCATGACCCACTTGTTGGCACTTCAGGCAGTAACTCGGAACCCAATTATACTCCACTTTTTGCTCAAAACTCCTACCATCAGGTGCCTTAACCATACTCATGCAAAATTAGACAAGTGACATCAACTTCCACAAGCATTCTTGCATAAGATATCCTAGCTAGTTTGGGTCGAAGTACATTCATTAGTGAAAAAGGGAGTACCTAAAGTACTACCTATTCTACTTAGAGAATTCATACCCCTACAACTAAGAGGTAAATTTGGTAGTTTCACACATACAGGAACAATTCTCAATACCTCATCCTTAAAACAAAAATCTGGTTCCCAAACTTTGACAACAACAGGTTTATTTGCAATGTATGGTCCCGAATACAAAACCCCATTGCGCTCAGCCATTGATGAAAACCGAATCACAAAAATTCCCTCACTATGAAAGAAAATGTATGGAGCATAATTAACACTCCACTGTTTAGAAATGAAAGTACTGAAGTATTTAATTGTGGGAGTATCACCAATAACATACAAGATAATTGCAAATTTCCATTTAGCAGATTCATTATCAACATCATCTTTGAGCAAACAAGTTGTAGGATTACCCCTTTTAAAGTTGGAGCAATAAAAGAAAGTTGCATACCCTTGATTGAAGATCGATTAATCTCAAAACCAGATGGTCCGGGGATAATCTTCGATTCACTACTGGTCTGCTAGTCGTAGTCTCAATCGGCACTAGAGTCTCTATCATCGGCAACAGAATCGAACTATTCCCCCCCCCCCCCATTATACTGCTTCCACCAATATGAGAATTTGAGGATGAACCCTTCCCCAAACCACCACCACTAGTGGCAGAAGCAACTGGTGTCGCCTTCTGAGCAGATTGATGAACATGTTGCTTCCCAGGTCTCCCTCGTTTAGCCATCAATGGCAGCGGTTTACGTTAGGAAATTGACGCTAGCTAACTGAAGGAAATAATGCCCTTGGTCCAAGTATGCATTCTATGATAAGTCTAATAAATGCGGTTCAGTATTAATTAACAAGTTAATAATTCAGTGAGATCAAGTGAGCTGAATGCCTAGCTAGAGGCCGCTTCAGTTCAAGTGGAATTAATGATATTAATCCACAGCTTACTCTTGACTGAACCCGTAGGGTCACACAAATAGTACGTAAACGGATCAAGTATTTAATAGCATTAAATACTCCATCTATGAATATTCGGAACCGACGGATCTTGGTTTCAGTGGGAGCTAAGATCGTCACAGGCAAGGAATGAATACTCCGGAAACGATGATATTGCCGGAAACGGAAATATGGATCGTATCGGAAATATAAATATTATCCAAGTCGTAGATGTTGCCGGAAACGGAAACATGGTACGTGTCGGAAAATATTATCGGAAATGGAAATATTGCCAGAATCGGAAATATTGCCGGAAACGGAAATATTGTCGGAATCGGAAATATTACCGGAATCGGAAAATAATTCCAGAAACGGAAATATTAAATATTTGTTCGAAACGGAAATTAATTCCGGAATCGGAAATATTAAATATTGTTCGTATCGGAAATGAATTCCGGAATCGGAAAATTTAATCGGAAGCGCATCGTACGAATAAGCATCGGACGAGGCCTGCCGGACGAGGCCCAGCACGAAGCCAGGCCATCGCCCAGCAAGCCAAGCGCGCCGCACAAACAGCAACGCCAGGCCCAGCGCAAGGCCAGGCCCAGCAGGCTGCGCGCAGCGCGCGCGGGCGCTGAGTGGGCTGCTGCTCGCGCGCACGCATGGGGCCCATCGTGGCTGCCGTGCGTGTGTGTGCAAGTGTTTGTGTTCGTGCACGTTTCCTAAAACATGCAGAGTTCGGTTAATGATTAAATTCCTAATTCTATTTGATAAATATATTAAATTAGAGTTCTTGTAGGATTCTAGGTTTAATTAATTTGTATCTGAATAGGATTTCGATTCCCTTTCCATACCGCTATAAATATGAGGCTAGGGCTCACAATTTATAACACAAGTTTCAAAGTATTCAAAGTGAGTTTTTGAGAGAAAAATTCAGTCACACATTTGCCTATAAAGTGCCGAAAATAATAGTACCTTAAGGGCGATTCTAGTTGGTCAATCTTAAGGCGGATCCGGACGTGCTGTGGACTATCTACGGAGGGACGACACTTGGAGTCCTAAAGACTTGTTCTTGTTCGGTTCGGGCGCAGCTAGGGAAGGCACGCAACAAAGAGTATGCATCTAATCTATGCTAAATGATTATGTGTAAATAATATGTTTTCCTGGGTTTATGGTTTTTCCGCATGATTTATGAATTGTCATATGTATCATAACCTAATAGTGGTATCACGAGCCCCTTATTATTTTCATAATCTAAATTGCATGAACATGGTTAAATATTACAAATTTGCAAGAATTAAAAGGGGTGATTAATTTTCGTAATTGTTAATTAATTGCAAATTGCGTTTATTTAATTATACGTACGCAGTTTTTCGGCAGTTTCTTCGTTACTCATCCGAATTGAGTGATTTTTGTGTCAATTCCACATGTAAAAGGCATTCTAAAATTTTGACAAAAATAGTATTTTTCTGCCGAACCCAGAATTCTCAAATTCGAAGCCTAACTATGACTTTTCGAAGGTTTTAGTTTTTCGAATGCAAAATTTCGTAAATTTAAGATGTTAAATTAAATATTTGCGATTCTTGTTGATAAATCTTGAATTTTTGATTGACCTACTGCATATGTTTAACAAGTTTGAATGCCTAGTCTTGTTAATTATGCAATCTAATTTGTAATTATGATTAATTTGTTGAAAATTAGAATAATTTAGAATTAATTTGATTTTCATAATTAATTGTAATTTAATTAGAAACCTATGATTAAAAACCACCATAAAAATTGTAAATTTACGATAAATTTTAAATTTTTATGACCTAGACTTGAATCCATAACAATCGGAAATCAATTGGATAATAAATTTTCGATTTTTTCGCTCTAAAATTATGAAATTAATATTATTTATTAATTTGTCATTAATTTTAAATATAAATTTTAAATTTTTATGCGATTCGTTCATATAACTTGCACGCACGAAGCAATGGACGCTTCGTGTTACCCTTAAGGGGTGTTGTATAATGCGGGCATGCGACGACGAGCAAGGGAGCTCGTCGCCCGTGCGGCACGAATGCAATGAGCAAGGGCGTAGTGCACGAGCACAAGGCAGCAGCCCTGCCTTGTGTCGTGTGCCACGACCAATGGACGAATGGGCATGGGCGGAGGGCGAGACAAGGCAGTCGCGTGTGGGCAGCAAGCGAGCTGCGCCACAACGCGCGCTGCCTCGCACAAGAGCGCGCAGCCTCGCGCGCAGCGAGCGCAAGCTCGCGTGCCACGAGCGCTGCGCCTAGCATTGCTCGCGCGCACAGCGAGCGATGTCGCCCGCCCAGCGAGCGATGTCGCGCGCCCAGCGAGCGATGGCTCGCGCGCCCAGCGAGCGATGTCGCGCGCCCAGCGAGCGATGTCGCGCGCGCACTGCGAGCGATAGCCCGCGTGCGATGAGTGCTGGCGCGCGCAGCGAGCACCAATGCGTGTGGTGGCTTGCGATGGGGATGCAGCAGCTATGCGACGAGCGCATGGGCTGCGCGCACATGGCCAGCAATGGCTGTGTGCGTGCGGCCCATGGGCGTGCAACGCGTAGGGTGTTTGCGTTACGATTAGATCGTTTTGAATGTTTAATTTGAAAATTTCAGTTCACGTAATTTTAATTAATTTTAAAATTAATAATTTAAATTATTTTCTTGGATTTTAATTTTGAATATTATAATTATAATAAATGTTATTTATTCTAATTATTTTACTAAAATTAAAATCATGAATTAATTTAAATGCGACTGAAATTAAATTAAACTTTTTGGATTCAATTATAAATTTATATGAGCTTTAAATTTTAATTAAATTTGTATGTTTCCGGTTAGACTAGAAATACATTTTTATGTTTAAAATTGGTAAAGCATATGAATTTATTGGTTTAAGTGGGAGCGCTTTTTAGTCATAAACTCTTGATTAGGTCTACAAATCCTTAAGGTTAAAACAACTTGATTAGAATTAATAAGGACTGAATAATTGGTAGATTATTGGTGCCCTTGATTAATTGCTGCAAATGTTTACGTGATGCATAATGTGTTTTACTAACCAGCTATGTGGGCCATTCATGATAATGAATGGGTGAATGGTATATATTGTATATGTACTGTTTTGCAGGTTATGAAGTGACTAGTATGGCCCAAATAGGATAGAAAATATGGTCTGCGTACCATTAATTTGAATGTAATTGGTCTAAAGTACCAAAGTTATTTTTCAATTCAAATATGGTCTGCGAACCATCAAATAGTTGTAATTAGTTATAGCTTATCCTATTTGAAGAAAATGGTGCCTCCCACGGAGATTTTCAAGACGGACTTTGAAGTCAAAGCTTCAAGATGAAGTCGGGCCATACTAGATCACAAATATCTTATGCATGTTTTAAGTTATTTATTGTTTTAAATATGTCTTAAAATGCATGAGATCAAAAGCTTGATTATGTTGCATGATTAAGGATTTTAGTTCACTTAAAATCTAACCAACATAGTAAGAGCCTTAAGTTCCAAACTTAAAAATTGAGTTAAAAGGTGCCATGCCAAAATATACACTTGCTTGGATATCCTTTACATCAATCTAGTAATAGTTTTCGCTCAGCGAGGTGTTACTTATTGGTCCTAAAGGGGCAAGGTACACAAATAATTGTGAGTACATGTTAGTTTTGGTGAAACTCAACGATATAAGTAAGGAGTCCTTTTATGTCGTGGCAAATTCGATAGGTTTACCTAATAAGTTCTTAGACGTACCTATCAACCAAGAATAGTTTCTAGACTATTAGCAAAAGGCGTTTGCTTACCTAAGATGTTCTAGGATTAAGTCGACAAACTGTGCTTAGTTCTTCAATGATTTTAGGATCTTGGAATCATTTTATTCACACCTGCCGGAACACATAATTTGAATAAAATGCTTAATAAACATTGAATTATGTATGTATGCTAGAATTTAAGTTTATTAAGAGAAACTGTGAATGGTTATTTATTTGTTTATTCTTTTCAATTGTAGTTTTTAATATGGCAAACAACAATTCATTCAACATTCGATCAATTCTCAAAAAGGAGAAGTTGAACGGGAAAAACTTCCTTGACTGGCAAAGGAACTTGCAAATAGTTCTTATGCAGGAAGAAAAGGAGTATGTCCTAGATGAGGCGATGCCCGAAGCTGCAGGCGACGGGGTCACTCAGGCAGCCCTCAATCGTTGGATTGATGCCAACAAGGATGTGAAATGTCTAATGCTCGCCACCATGAGTGCGGATCTGCAGAAAACGTTCATCAACTCAGATGCTTTCACAATCATCAGTGAGTTGAAGAACATGTTCCAAGATCTGGCTCGAGTCGAAAGATTCGAGACTCATAGGCAAATTCTTGAGACCAAGCTTAAGAAAGGTGAGCCCGTAAGTCCACATGTTCTCAAAATGATTGGACTCATTGAGAATATGAGTCGGCTGGATCAGCAATTTTCTCAGGAAATGACTATAGACACCATCCTCCATTCTCTTCATAGCGGGTATGATCAGTTCAAACTGAACTACAGTATGAATAGTCTGGACAAAACGCTCACTGAGCTTCACGGTATGCTGAAGACCGCTGAAAAGACGCTCAAAAGTGATAAGCAGGATGTGCTTATGGTGCGTGGGGGCAAGTTCAAGAAATCTGGAAAGAAGAGGAATGCTAAGAAAGGTGGCAACAAAGCCAGCCCAACTAAGCAAACTGGCGCCAAATCTGCAAAGAGAAAGGTCAGTCAACCCACTTTTGAATCCGAATGCTTCTACTGCAAGAAGAAGGGGCATTGGAAGAGAGATTGCTTGAAGCTAAAGGAAGATCAGAAGAACGGAACAGTCGTTCCATCTTCAGGTATTTTCGTTATAGACTGTATACTTGCTAATTCAACTTCTTGG
The DNA here is from genome assembly GCF_020520425.1 of Spinacia oleracea. Taxonomy (NCBI): domain Eukaryota; kingdom Viridiplantae; phylum Streptophyta; class Magnoliopsida; order Caryophyllales; family Amaranthaceae; genus Spinacia; species Spinacia oleracea. The sequence continues at coordinate 1,471,148 of NC_079487.1, read as the reverse complement.
GTATTAGATACAGGTTGTGGCTCACACTTATGTTCCAATCCACAGGGACTAAGAAGAAGTAGAAAGTTAAGCAAGGGTGAAGTCGACCTACGAGTGGGAAATGGAGCACGGATTGCTGCATTAGCTGTAGGAACTTACTATTTGTCGTTGCCCTCCGGGCTAGTTTTGGAACTGGAAGAATGTTTCCATGTTCCAAGTCTTACTAAAAACATCATTTCAGTTTCTTGCTTAGATGCTAAGGGATTTTCCTTTATAATAAAAGACAATAGTTGTTCGTTTTATTTTAAAGAGATGTTTTATGGATCTGCTAGATTAGTCAATGGACTTTATTTATTAGATCACGACAAACAAGTATATAACATAAATACCAAAAAGGCCAAAAAGGATGATTCAGATCTCACCTATCTGTGGCATTGTCGATTAGGCCATATAAACTTGAAACGCTTAGAAAGACTTCAAAGGGAAGGAATTCTAGAACCATTTGACTTAGAGGATTATGGTAAATGCGAATCGTGTTTACTTGGCAAAATGACGAAGCAACCTTTCTCTAAAGTTGGAGAAAGAGCAAATGAACTGTTGGGTTTAATCCATACAGATGTATGTGGACCAATGAGTACAAATGCTAGAGGTGGTTTCAGCTACTTTATCACTTTCACTGATGACTTCAGTAGGTATGGTTATGTCTACCTAATGAAGCATAAGTCTGAATCCTTTGACAAATTCAAGGAATTTCAGAGTGAAGTAGAGAATCAATTAGGCAAGAAGATTAAGGCACTGCGGTCTGATAGAGGCGGTGAATATCTGAGCTATGAATTTGATGACCATCTGAAAGAATGTGGAATTCTATCAGAATTGACTCCTCCTGGAACACCACAATGGAACGGTGTGTCAGAACGGAGGAACAGAACCTTGCTAGACATGGTCAGGTCAATGATGGGTCAGGCCGAACTTCCATTAGAATTTTGGGGACATGCACTAAATACAGCTGCACTCACTATAAATAGAGCTCCGTCTAAAGCTGTCAAAAGACTCCATACGAATTATGGTTTGGAAAGCCTCCAAATGTGTCTTTTCTTAAGATTTGGGGATGTGAAGTATACGTCAAACGATTAATTTCAGACAAACTTCATCCAAAATCTGACAAATGTATCCTTGTGGGCTATCCAAAGGAAACAAAGGGGTATTACTTCTACAATACATCTGAGAACAAGGTGTTTGTTGCTCGAGATGGTGTCTTTTTGGAGAAGGATCACATTTCCAAAATGACAAGTGGGAGAAAAGTAGACCTCGAAGAAATTCGAGTCGAACAACAAACTCTAGAGAATGCTCAAGATGACATTCAGGATGAAACTCAGAGATCTTTAGAAGAATCTGGTGAGAATCATGGTCAATCTAGAAATGTTACCCCGCGTAGATCGCAAAGATATAGATCTCAACCGGAAAGGTACTTAGGTATTTTGACGAACGAGAGCTATGACGTTCTATTACTTGAAAGTGATGAACCTGCGACTTACAAGCAAGCTATGACGAGCCCTAGCTCCAAGCAATGGCAAGAAGCCATGCAATCTGAATTAGACTCCATGTCTGAAAACCAAGTATGGGATTTGGTCGATTTGCCAGATGGCTACCAAGCCATTGGAAGCAAATGGGTTTTCAAACTGAAAAAGGACAAGGATGGGAAACTTGAAGTTTTCAAAGCTAGATTGGTTGCAAAAGGTTACAGGCAAGTCCACGGTGTGGATTACGATGAAACCTTTTCACCAGTTGCAATGCTAAAGTCTATTCGAATAATGTTAGCAATCGCTGCATATTACGATTACGAAATATGGCAGATGGATGTCAAAACTGCTTTCTTAAACGGCGTTTTAACAGAAACTGTGTTTATGACACAGCCTGAAGGTTTTGAGGATCCAAAGAATGCTAAAAAGGTATGCAAGCTAAAGAAGTCAATCTACGGATTGAAGCAGGCATCCAGGAGCTGGAATATACGTTTTGATGAAGCAGTCAGTGACTTTGGTTTCATCAAAAACGCGGACGAATCTTGTGTATACAAGAAGGTCAGTGGGAGCAAAATTGCTTTCCTAGTATTATATGTCGACGACATATTGCTTATCGGAAATGACATTCCTATGTTGAACTCTGTCAAGATTTGGCTTGGGAAATGTTTTTCGATGAAGGATCTAGGAGAAGCACAATACATATTGGGCATCAAGATTTACAGAGATAGATCTAAAAAGATGATTGGACTTAGTCAAAGCACTTATATCAATAAGGTGCTTGATAGGTTCAAGATGGCGGACTCCAAGCGAGGCTACCTACCCATGTCTCATGGAATGACTCTAAGCAAGACTCAGTGCCCAAAAACACTTGATGAGCGTAGACGAATGAATGGGATTCCATATGCATCATTGATTGGTTCAATAATGTATGCTATGATATGTACACGCCCGGATGTTGCGTACGCACTCAGTGCTACGAGCAGATACCAGTCAGACCCAGGAGAGGCGCATTGGACTGCTGCCAAGAACATTCTGAAGTACCTGAAAAGGCACAAAGATGACTTCCTGGTCTATGGTGGAGATGATGAATTAATTGTTAAAGGCTATACGGACGCAAGTTTCCAAACCGACAAAGATGATTTCAGATCACAGTCTGGGTTTGTCTTCTGCCTCAACGGAGGAGCAGTAAGCTGGAAAAGTGCTAAGCAAAGCACCATTGCGGATTCTACAACTGAAGCGGAGTACATTGCTGCACATGAAGCAGCAAAGGAAGCTATATGGCTAAGGAAGTTCATAGGAGAACTTGGTGTAGTCCCCTCCATTAAAGGACCAATAGCCCTGTATTGTGATAATAACGGAGCTATTGCACAGGCAAAAGAGCCTAGACACCACCAGAGAGTCAAGCATGTACTTCGTAGATTTCACCTTCTACGAGAGTTCGTTGAAAGAAAAGAAGTCGAGATAAGCAAAATTGGAACTGATGACAACATATCAGATCCATTAACTAAACCTCTGCCGCAGGCGAAGCACAACTCGCACACTGCAGCTATGGGAATCAAGCATATTGGAGAATGGCTTTGATGTCTCTGTTTAATGTTTTAAAGTTTTAGAGTTTAAATCTTTGTAAAACATTATTGGTTAATCATTCACAATAAATTAAAAGAATTCATTTATCCATTTAATTTGTGGTTTATTAAATGATGAGTCCCTTCAATTTGACGATATATTCAAGATAGACTGTCAGGACCAGTCCTGTGACTAAGAAATGTCTATCAAGTGAACTTGAATGTCAAAGGTTGAAAATGGTCCCTAATCGGAGTTTTCTATAAAATTGGACGCATAGAAAACGTTAGACGATTAGAATGCAAGATGACTAGTAGTTCTGTTTCTTGAACTATGTGGACATGGCAATGTCATAATCATTTGCATAGATACTTACTTTGGGAAGACTAGTATCGGACAAGACCTATGAAACTTTACTGTAAGAGATGAAAGTCTGTCATAAGTAAATTTCATTAAATTATTAGACACTAAATCCTCAATACCTGAGTGATTTGAAGATTACTTGTTTGAGAACTGGTTGCTTTGACGTTGACCAACCGTCGCACCGTAAAAGGAGGCTATAAAGGCAACGCTCAGGTAATCACCTATCAAACGAAGTCTAATCTCAAGATCGCAAGATTGGGATTGTCCTCCCATAAATCGGGATGAGATGCTTAAAAGTTGTACAAGGCCACTCGGAGAGCTAGAAACTGTGAAATGCATGGCCGTGCTCGGATGAATCATAGGCTATGATTATCTGTTTATTTGATCAGTTGAACTCTGAAACCGAGGAACACCTCTGGACATAATAAGGATGACAACTCTTACCTTATGTTCAAGAGCAAGCATCGAGCGACAAAGGAATTAGGAAATGCACACTTGTCCCTAAGGACAAGTGGGAGACTGAAGGAAATAATGCCCTTGGTCCAAGTATGCATTCTATGATAAGTCTAATAAATGCGGTTCAGTATTAATTAACAAGTTAATAATTCAGTGAGATCAAGTGAGCTGAATGCCTAGCTAGAGGCCGCTTCAGTTCAAGTGGAATTAATGCTATTAATCCACAGCTTACTCTTGACTGAACCCGTAGGGTCACACAAATAGTACGTAAACGGATCAAGTATTTAATAGCATTAAATACTCCATCTATGAATATTCGGAACCGACGGATCTTGGTTTCAGTGGGAGCTAAGATCGTCACAGGCAAGGAATGAATACTCCGGAAACGATGATATTGCCGGAAACGGAAATATGGATCGTATCGGAAATATAAATATTATCCAAGTCGTAGATGTTGCCGGAAACGGAAACATGGTACGTGTCGGAAAATATTATCGGAAATGGAAATATTGCCAGAATCGGAAATATTGCCGGAAACGGAAATATGGTCGGAATCGGAAATATTACCGGAATCGGAAAATAATTCCAGAAACGGAAATATTAAATATTTGTTCGAAACGGAAATTAATTCCGGAATCGGAAATATTAAATATTGTTCGTATCGGAAATGAATTCCGGAATCGGAAAATTTAATCGGAAGCGCATCGTACGAATAAGCATCGGACGAGGCCTGCCGGACGAGGCCCAGCACGAAGCCAGGCCATCGCCCAGCAAGCCAAGCGCGCCGCACAAACAGCAACGCCAGGCCCAGCAGGCTGCGCGCAGCGCGCACAGCACGCGCAGCGCGCAGCGCGCACGGGCGCTGAGTGGGCTGCTGCTCGCGCGCACGCATGGGGCCCATCGTGGCTGCCGTGCGTGTGTGTGCAAGTGTTTGTGTTCGTGCACGTTTCCTAAAACATGCAGAGTTCGGTTAATGATTAAATTCCTAATTCTATTTGATAAATTAATTAAATTAGAGTTCTTGTAGGATTCTAGGTTTAATTAATTTGTATCTGAATAGGATTTCGATTCCCTTTCCATACCGCTATAAATATGAGGCTAGGGCTCACAATTTATAACACAAGTTTCAAAGTATTCAAAGTGAGTTTTTGAGAGAAAAATTCAGTCACACATTTGCCTATAAAGTGCCGAAAATAATAGTACCTTAAGGGCGATTCTAGTTGGTCAATCTTAAGGCGGATCCGGACGTGCTGTGGACTATCTACGGAGGGACGACACTTGGAGTCCTAAAGACTTGTTCTTGTTCGGTTCGGGCGCAGCTAGGGAAGGCACGCAACAAAGAGTATGCATCTAATCTATGCTAAATGATTATGTGTAAATAATATGTTTTCCTGGGTTTATGGTTTTTCCGCATGATTTATGAATTGTCATATGTATCATAACCTAACACTAACCTGCACCGAGAGGTTTTACAAGGAATCCGTTAATTTCCCTTATTATTATTATTATTATTATTATTATTATTATTATTATTATTATTATTATTATTATTATTATTATTATTATTATTATTATTATAATTATCGTGTAAATATTTTACATAAAGTTGGATGGGTGTCTAGAAACAAGTTGTGCTCCCACCCCTTTCCGAATGCAAAAACTCAATCTATGAAAGATAAATGCACAACTTTTAACACTGTTAGAATGACTAATAGAGAGAGACTTGATACACGAGAGTGTGTCCAAGGTATCCTTATCTAATTCCCCGAACGTAGAGAAGACAAATGGGACGAACTTTTATTTGTTGTCCTCACAATTGGATGCGTACTTCTTCTTATTCTTCTCCATAGCATTGTGCAAGGCCACCACAAGTGCCCAAGAACTTACACCCATACCAACAAAGGGAGAGATGTCAGTCACATCCAAACATGCATCTTTAATCTGGAACCAATTAAATAGTAAAACGTCTGCAGGTCTTAGATCATTCCCAACCTCTGAGAGAAAACCCATTGGAGCCTCCTTACGCACCATAATCCCAATTTTGGAGCAAATATCAACAAGAATATCACGCACCAAATTATGCCTGAACTTCCCACCCACTTCACTAGAACAGTGGACATCATGATCTCCCAATTGGTCCATCCTAGGAGCATTGCAACTCGGACAGAGACTACCTTCGAAGAACAGAGGTACCTTGAGCCTATAGCACAACATAGAGAGGAATTGACGATGGTTCATGCTCTGCCCTAAGCCATCAATATGAATGGTGAACAGACAATCTCGTGCGTGCGGGGCACGTATACAACTGAGAACAACAACCTGTCTTGGGCTTATTATTATTATTATTATTATTATTATTATTATTATTATTATTATTATTATTATTATTATTATTATTATTATTATTATTATTATTACTAATTCTTTATTCTTTATTACTTTGTATTTATTTATTACTTATTATTTATTACTCTGTACGTATTATTTATTATTTATTTAAGTTTAGTAATATTTTCTTCACTTCAGTAGCATTCAGATAAGTTTAGTTAAGATCAAAAGAACAACCTCTTATTTTAATATTATTTCAAACTAAGAGTTATATAATACATTTGGAAAAAGTTAGGGTTGTTTAGTGCATTTTATTACATACTAGATTTTAGCTCGTGCAATGCACGGATTCTATTAAATTGTTAAGTTAAAATAAAAATCATATATATACCAACTGCTATATTTTATATATTATATTAGATTAATTTTAACTAGATTTTAGCCCGTGCGATGCACGGATTCTAATAAATTGTTAAGTTAAAATAATACTCATATATATACCAACTGATATATTTTATATATTTGATTAGATTAGTTTTAGATTTTTGATTAAATTTTATTTTAGATTTATTTTTTAATTATTAGAGTGTTTGATTTTGGATAAAATTGTATATGCATAATATTAATAATTAACTAATAAAAATATCTACGTGGTACATAACTATTTATCTACGTGGCACTCGACTTTTTTACTTCAAAAATAATTTCAAAATCTTATTTTTCTTTGGCCGAAACTATTAGATTTCCTAGGTGGCGCTCTAATATTGCATTAGTGTTTGATTTTGGATTGAATTTTAGTTTAGATTAATTTTTGATTTTGTATGAATTTTATTTTAGATTTATTTTTTAATTATTAGAGTGTTTGATTTTGGATGGAGTTGTATATATTAGCAACTAGATTTAAAGCCCGTGCGATGCACAGGTTAAATTCTTTTTCTTATGAGATTTTTTTTTCAACTCTAAGCGAGAGTTAGAACCGTTATTGTTTTTATAATCAATGAGTATGACAGTTTTAACGAGTCTTTATTTATCTATTAAAAAATTTTAAAATTTATTTCTTATTATCTTTTACCGGGTCTTTTTTTTATCTATTAATATTTTTTTCTCTTATTTATCTTTTAAAAATTCAAAATTTATCTCTTATTATCTTTTACCGGTTCTTTATTTATCTATTTTTATTTTTCTCTTATTATCTTTTACTGAGTTTTATTTATCTTTATCTCTTATTATCTTTTACCGGGTCTTTATTTACCTATTTTTAAATAAATCTAAAATAATATTAATGTTTGATGACATAGAAATCTTACGTGGCGCTCCCAATGCTCTCCAAAAAATCCCCCTTTATATATACTCTCTACGTCCCAGAATACTTGAACCGGTTTGACCGGCAAAAAATTTAATACAAAGTAATTGATTTATTATTTAATTAGATGGTAGTTGATGGGGAGGGTGCATGGGACCACAAAATGACATGTGAAAGGGATAGTTGATATAATATTAATAAAATTTTACCATTTATAGAAACGGTGCAAGTAATCCGTGACGACTTTATAAGAAAAGCAGTGCAAGTATTCCGGGACAGAGGGAGTATATATTAGATTAATTAATTAAAATATTTATGTGGTACCTAATTAATTATCAACCTGACCGTCAGTTTTTTTAATTCAAAGATAAATTAAAAAATTTATTCTTCGGTTTTTTTAATTCAAAGATAAATTAAAAATTTTATTTTTCATTCATCGTGACGCTCTAATAATTGGACAAATATGCTTCCTTTGACTATTTGGAGACCTGAGATCAAATTTGGTGAAATACGTTTGAGAGTGAATAAGAGGACCATAAAAGCAAAGACGGCTGGGAAATCTGGGAATAAAAACAGCAGCCCCAAGTCCAACTCTTAATTTGGCATAGTGGGAATAACGAATAAGGGTAACACTCTCTCTCCTCCTCCTCCTCCTCCTCCTCCTCTTCCTCTGTCCTTCTCGATTTCAAGTTTTCCTTGTGTTTTTGTGGATACAGGTTGTCTGAATTCCTGATCTCCTTCGCTGCTGTTGCTGTTGCTGTTTCTGCTGCAATGACTCATATCCTTTTATACTCTGTTTTCCTTTTTAATTTTTACCCTAATTTTGTTGATTTAATTTAATTAAATTAAATTAATAGATAATTGGAGTATGTGATAGATTGGAGTATCCTTAATTGGTATTGTTGATGTGATTGAACGAGGTAATCAGAGAGATAAGGATCGTGAAAGAGCTGCGTCTCGCGTCGGCGGTAGCGCTAAGAAGAGCACCAAGAAAGATGATGGCCTCACTCCCGAACAACGCCGTGAAAGGTCTTTTTCCTTTTTTATTTTAATTTTTAAAGATAGTCATGATTAGTTCTCACTATAATTTTAACTTTATTTGTTTATTATAATTATTACAGGGATGCAAAGGCGCTGCAAGAGAAGATGGCGAAGAAGGCCGCCGGTTCCGGCCAAACTAGTGGTGGAGGTACCAGCAACAAGAAATAACAGCTTATTCTAATTTTCTATTTTAAATATAAATCAAATAAATTGATACTCCATGAGTTTGTTTAACTGTGCTTTTTCGATGTGGAATTATGAGTTCTAATGTTCCTTTTTTTTAATGTCACTGTCCTCGTAACTTGTATGTTTATTACATCTTTATTGTTTGACTATTTCCTTTGATTTCCTTCAATCAGAAGGGAGTGTTGTTTTTGAGGTTCTTCCTAGATGATTTGACCACAGTATAAACTTTGAGTTGCATACAATAATGGTTTTTGCAATAAGAGTTAAGAAGGTCACAAATCTTTACTCTTTCAATGATAAATTGATAATGTGAGTGGTGGTGTTGGCCTTCCTTCCCTCGATGGCTTGTCCATGGAATTAAAACTTTAGGTTGTATACATCTCCTTCCGAATAAATAGAAGTGTTGTTTTGGACTGTTTCTTCCTATGCATTCTTTTTGTTACTTTTGTGTATTTTGATTCTTGAACTTTGGCCACTATGCTATGAATCAACTTAGCTTGGGCACCATTAATGGCAGAAAATAGTAAAGAGGATGATAATTTTATTTTAATGAGCCGGAAATTACAGGGAAGTAATCAATATTCAACTGTTCAGGAGACTTGAATCTCTCCCAACGAACTCTTAAAAGCTCAACCAAATACTTAATCAATATTCAACATGATTTCTATCTCTAATTTGCCTTGTTTTAAGAGCTTCTACTCTAACAAACTATCTGTATTTCTTCAAGTTACTAACAATATGCTATGGATCAATATGAGGGAAAGGGCCACTTTAGGTAGTATCTTTATAAGTTAGTTATGGCCTTATGGGTAGGTTAGAGAATAAGTTAGGAAGCTAGTTAGGGAAAAGTGCTATATATTAGCATATTAAAGAGAGGAAAGAGATGTTGAATATTGATGAGTTTTGTGTTGAGCTTTTAAGAGTTCATTTGAGAGAGAATCAAGCCTCTCGAAAGCTTGAATATTGGTTACTTTTCTGTAAGTCCAGTTCAATAATCAAATCATCTTCGTCTTCCATTTAATTGGTAGCAAATGGTATCATAATTCATAGCAAATGGTTAAAGGTACTTTCTATAGTGCCCTTATATCAGTTCATTGCACACTAGTATTGAACCTAACTTCTGGATGAATTTTTTTGTTGGAATGACACTACTTTTGCAGACTGAATTCACAGAAATACAAGAGGGGGAAGTTCTAGATTGCTTACCATCTTCACTGTTAAATTAGGAATCTTTTCCCCTAGATGGTTTGTCCATGGAATTAAAACTTCAGATTGTATACATTTATACCGGAAAACTAGGAGTGTTGAATTAAACCATTTCTTCTTGTGCATTATGTTTGTTATTTTTTCATATTTTGCACTTTAAGTTGAAGGGCAACTGCCACTGTACAGCACCTAACTTCTAGATGCCAATTTTTGTTGGATGAAACCCACATTACTTTTGCAGACTGAATTCACCGAAATTCAAGAGGGGGGGAAGGTTCCAGATTGCTAAATTTGGAATCTTTCCCCCTAATTTAACTGGTTACCTCAGCATGTTATGTTTACATAATTACAAGTTTAGACTTCGGATGCACTGGGTTTGACATTGATGTTGAGTTCCAAGGACAAGAAAAGTTGTGACCTGTTGTAAAGGGGAAAGTGATTTTGGATTGTGAAATCTTGTTTATGGCATAGCATAATCACATACCTCACAATTTACTGACATATCTTGAGTTGTTTTATGGCTTCAACTCTTTAGATCAATATTAGGATCTTGAATGATTTTCAAGGTGCAGTTTATTTTTAGAAATTTCATTCAATTTTTTGGTACATAATTCTTAAGTTGAGCAGATAAAAAGTTTCCTACGCAACTAAGGGGTTTCACATACAGCTAAGGGTGCAGCAAGCTTCATCAGTATAAAAATAACAAAGCTTTGCAGGGGTGTGTTATAGTGGAAAAAGATGGCAGTGGGATTTTTTTGCATGAGTTTGATCTGTCATTCTTTTCCTTCCTCAAGGAGCTGATCTCATTCCTGGCCGCTTCAATGGCAGAATAGAACTTTTTGGTGTACCTATTTTGTTAGCTTAGAGCTAGATTCACTGCAGTATGTTCAAGGTTGCATTGTTTAACATTTGTTTAGAGATGCTATCCTTTTCCTGTTTGGCTTTTCTGATAAAGTAGGTTAGGACGATGGTTTATTATCACCTCAGGACGGGATATTGGGAGCATGGTGTTGTTATGCCGTTATTGTGGCATACCCAGATGTATTTCAGACTAAGGTACTGGTTTTACATGAGGAGAATCTAATCTGGCATAAGTTAGCATATTAGAAACCGTCGTCTACTTATATGGATTTCTGTGTGGGTGCTATGTTACTAATAAAATTGTCAGAGGTATCAGGATGAGGAATTCATACCCAGCAAACACCTGTTTGGTTGTTATCGGAAATAATATCCGAGCTTTCTGTCTTTTGTTTCTTTATTTCCCTCTTCCTCTCTTTTGCTTCATCCATTCCCTATTGCAGCTATTACCTCCTCCACCCTGTTTCTTGTAATCTTCTGACAAACATTCTTTGTTTCCAAAAGTTCTCTTTTGAGGCCATTGTTGGTTTCATGTGCTCATGGAATTTATTCCAAAGGAGACAAAGAATCCGAGGGACACTTATTGATGTAAATCTGAGACCATTGCTACTCTCTTCTAGACTTCTAAAGTTCTAGTAGCTTTCTTGTGTTGCCTTTTATTGTGGCTGTCTACTTCTGATTTTTGGCAGTACTTGCAGTGCCAAGGGGAGCTTTTTGATGCTGATTGTGTGGTCAATGCTGTTGCATGAAGTTAGTGGGTAATCTCTTTGTCAACTACTTTTTTTAGGTGAAGGCAATTGCAACTGGCTTGGACTGAGGGTGTGGAGGAGAGGATCAAAACCGTTATGCAAACTTGTTGGCTTTGATTATATTCCTTCTCCAGTTCTGTAATAGAGGAGGGGAATGAATATTATTCCTTGTTTTCCGAGTCTATGAAATTGTTACTTTAAATTAAAAGTAGAGGACAAGATCAAACTGTTGTGCAAGACCATCTTCTTGCTAGCTTCCTTCTCCCAGCTCTGTTTGAAATTGATATATCAAGTTACCCGTAAGAGAGGCTAAGATGACATTATTTCGTGGGAGGATGGGTAGTGGTTCCTGGGGATCGCATTTCTCCCACATAAACTAGTTTCTAATCTTCCTTATCAATTTTGGTTCCAAAATATAGTAATGCCCTTTTGGGGTTATTTTGTACATTAGCATTCTGTGTAGCATTCAGTATATCTGGAGGCCAGTTAGTATTTTAACCAAATATGTCCATTTCCGATGCAGCCAAAGATTCATTTGTTCTTTTGGTTGTGGGATGTAATGGACTAAATCAAAAGGACTCTGAAAACCTCTTCGCTTCCTTTCCATGAAGTAGAAGATGGTCGTCCCGTTATCGCTTTTTGAGTCAATTAGAAACAACCTTTCTGCAATTGAAGGGGTAAGGTTGCGTATACCCGAACCCCCCCCCCCCCCCCCCCTATCCCGCTTCTTGTGGGAGCCTCTTTGAGGCAATGGGGTAATGATAATGATGATAATGATTTGGGACTTTGGGTCTCGAGTTAGTAGCATATTCAATAAGCATGCTTCCTCGATGTGGAAAATTATCAAAATGCTTTATTCAATCGCATTTTCACTTAGCATATCGAAGTTCTAGTGGAAAGCCCTATTGATTGCCCAATATGGTTGCACTTGTTCATTGAATTTGCAATGTGGTTTTAGCTCTTTGCTCCTACCCCTGCTTTTCCTTGGTGGAAACAGGGAAGTTACTAGTGTTTTGTAAAAAAATTACCTTGCTTGGACACATGGTTTAGGTATTGGATAGACGGTTCAGAAACCGGTTGGCACCCTTATATATTGCTTACTAGCAGTCGAATCGTTGTTGGTTCTGAGGGAATGGGTTACTTAGACAATCTGACTCTATCAACTGGGGCATGCCCAAGAGTAGGAGCAGTGGACCATTGTACAGTAACTATTGAGCTCAGCAAAAGCTGGTGAAGTGTAGCCAGGCAATTAACATCATAGACTGCTGGGGATGAAATCTGGGTTAAACTTTATACAAACGGAAGAAACTGCTGACTGTTGTGATTCAGGAAGCCAGGCCTAGGTCTGATGGCATATAGTTCCAGTGGAGGAATGGATGGGTTTATAGGCTGAGTGGAATTTGTGTGCCTTGCAAGTTGCAACTCAGTGATTCTTTCCTCCTGATCATCAAGAAATTTAGAGGCCAGTGATAGATAACTAGTTAGACTCTGAAGCAACACAAATGCAGCAAGTAGAAGGTGACTAGAGACTTGTTAGGAGTCCTGTGGAGTTTGGCCATATTTTTTTCATGTTTAAAGGATTCCTGATAGGGTGTAAATTAATTGCAAAACTGATCCTTTACTTACACCCTTGCCCTCCAAAGGCCCAAAATATGTATGTTAGGTGCACAACTTTCTTTGTTTGGTTGTTTAGGCTAGAGACTTAGAGGAGGTCTTATTGGACCTTGTATCAAAAACACTCTTAGGGGGTCCTTGAAGGCCCTATTTATTCAAGATGTCGAGTATAAAAAACTCTAGGAATTTAATATGTTGAGAACTTGAAACACTTCCCGTATACTGGGAACAATGTTCCTCTTGTTCAGTCGTTCTGCCTAGAGAAATTTAGGTATGCTTGATCCACAGGGAGTTTTTATATATGTTTGGAGTACAGGATAACAGGAGTAGATACTTGAAATGAGGAAGAAATTTATGAAGAAATACCCTCTCCAAAAAGTTTTTCCTCGGAAGGATGTTTTACTTCTTGGTGCCCCCCATCTAAGGTTGCAAAGTTCAAAGGATAAACCGCTTTCTGCTGAATATTTTGAGAAGAATTCAGAGACTGGATGATATGGATGAGTAAATATGTGTTGCTAATGCAAATATCCACGAGCTTTTACCACTTTTGGACGAGTAATATATTCTTTATTTACATGTTAGTTGTCTGTAATGCTCAGATGTTATGTAATATTTGGTTCCTAATTGAGTGCACTTGGTTTCTTATCTCACCCTTTAGACAAGACATTTTTCTTCTGCCTGGTGATTTTTTTTTGGCAAATAAAGATGACTTGGATAAAGTTTTTGCTGAAGAATCAGAATACCAAACTTCCAAGACATCTTAATTCTAAACTAGAACAGCAAGCTTACATTAACAACACTTGTGTCACTTTGTCAGAACTCCTAACAGCAGCTTTGAAAATAATAGAGTTGAGCACAGCTTCTAAGTTTTCATGATTGTCAGTGTCCCTGTCAAGATTTCTTTAGTCTGTGGATGGTTTGGGTTTCAGTATTTAAGAATTAGAATTTAGAAGTCCTTATCTTTTAGTTTTATGAATTGTCGTAAGATATATATACACCTCTCCATTAATTGCTTGTTTGTCATCACCTCTGCATGTAGTTTTTGGAGTTTGAAGAATATCCGAAGAGTCCTATTGTCTTGAATTAACAAGGAAATTAAGCTTGAAATCTGAATTAACAACAATTCAGATTGGTGTAAAACAAGTATGGTTGTTAATTCAGTTTGTCTGGAAAAGGTCAATGATATAAAACAATTGAGGAAGTGGTCACGGCTAGTGGAGTTTGGTATTCACGCCCCCCTTAATATATTGTGGGTAGGAAGGACTTGTTTGTCAGTTTGAAGGCGTGATATAAGTAAATAAATAATGTTATCTGTTAAAGCACATGGGTAATGGGTTACAGGATACAGGATACAGCATACAGCATACAGCATACAGCATACAGCATACAGGGGAATGAATATGGCCACTTTACATATAGTAAGCTGTTGTTGTAAAGTTCAGGAGCAGCTAGCTGAAAGGGAAATAAATTAGTATTTAATACTTATACTAATACTAATACTAATACTAATACTTGTGTCTATGGATTAAGGTTGCTGCTTATATTGTTTCTTATTCATGTCCACATCGTTAGGTGCTAGCTAGGTATGATCTGTTGACACAAGGAGTTATGCTGAGAATTCATCTCTGCTAAGTGCTAACCTCTGTTGTTCCTGTTCTTGTGTATCTTTTTGTGTCTCTGGTAAAATTTTGGGAGATCTGTAAAATGTTAAGTCTGTGACTATTGTGGCAAGCTCGAAGTTCAAACATATATATACTACTACAGTTGGTATTGAATATTTTGTTTTGGTGCAGAATTATTAATAATCTTTTGGTTATCAGCTTGATATAATCAAATTGGTTAGGCATACATTAATATGTGAAGGTAGTACGATTTGTGATTATGCTTGTAATTCTTGTGTGTTTCAGTTTGGAGTTGAGAAAGAAGAAAAATGGATTGATTAATGCAGTGAGTAGTAGGTTATAGTAATACCAAGTTGGTTAGATTTGGTGGGCATTATGAATGACATGACATGGGGTGATAGGCAGGTATAATTAAGTTGTAGTATAATCGAGTTTTTCATGGTAGTTGATAGAAATTACTTGTATACAATTATTTAGTCTACGAAATGATAAGGAAATAAGAATGTTGATCTCAGCGGGGTTGATTTTGTTTGCATATAGGAAAGTTTTTGAAATTGTGATGTTGGTTATAATAATAATGTTGGAAATTAGTGTTTAGAGGAGTGACGAATGCCTGGAGAATAAGATCAAGTTGGGTGGGTGATGAATACGTACGAAGTCATACATTATACAGGGAAAGAATGAAGCAGGCTAGCAGCAAGTGGCAAGTGGTAAGTGGTAAGTGGTGTGTGTGAACTGTGAAGTTAAGCAAGGATTCTATTTTTGAAGAGCCTTTTAGTTGTAAATGTGTAGGTCATTCAATTCTGGTATGTCTTCCTCTTCATTAGTTTATATTTCTTGTCTGCTCGGACTCTCGGAGGTTAAAAGGCCAAGGGGATATTCTGGTTCATTGTATTTGGCAGACCCTCACCTATTTGCACTCAACATTGCCGGAATATTAGCTTTGGGAAATACTTTTATCAAGTTCCAATATTATGCGATTTTTATTTTTTATTTTTTATTTTTTGACGGAGAAGAACAATATTGAGTCATACGATATTTACAAATAGCATATAGATTTTATTTGTTCAGAAAAAAAAAAATTGATTTTGGCTATCTTTCTTTACGGCCTGTTTGATAGTCGGTCATAATTGGTGTCAATGAGAATAAATTTGTAAGGGAAATCTATATCCATTTCTATGGTAATATGTAAGTTCACCCAAAATTTTAGTATAAGCGATTAAAGAGGCAGACCATTTAGAATACAAGGTTGACGCGTGTGGTGATAGGAGGTTAGTAGTCAACCTAGG
The DNA here is from genome assembly GCF_020520425.1 of Spinacia oleracea. Classification (NCBI taxonomy): domain Eukaryota; kingdom Viridiplantae; phylum Streptophyta; class Magnoliopsida; order Caryophyllales; family Amaranthaceae; genus Spinacia; species Spinacia oleracea. The sequence goes on along the minus strand of NC_079487.1, from coordinate 1,455,071 downwards.
CACCTAGCAAACCGAAGATAAACTAAAGTAAAAAGTGAGCAGGTAGCCCATCATTGATACAACAATGACATAAAAACCGTTAATATTACAGGGAGTTACAATGTATTGTAGCCCACAAAAGTAAAAATTTGCACTCCGTAGCTTAAATCATCTAGAAATTTGATGTGGCAAACTTAACCACACTACACTATATCTCACCATTAAAGTTGCTCTAACAAACACGTACATACGATGCAACACTTTAGATAACATTAATAATACTGCTCAGAGGCGGATCTAGTGGGGGTACAATTCTCATAAAAGAAAAAAAATCCGTTGTGTCTAAAAACCGATCTAGGTTACACTAAATAGCGTAACACAACGCATAACAAACACGGCAACGTTCTGATAATACTAAAGAGACCTGTGGAATAACCGTCTCTTATATTCATGGATGCCATATCTTTAAAATTCTATTCAAAAACTTAAAGCACAGTTATTTGAAACGCATGGTCTCTTAACTTGAGTAATTCATTCCCCCCTTACCAATTATAATTTTGAAAAAGGTAAGTCATTCAATTTGTGCTACTTTGGACTTGAAAGGCCTTTTCCATCTTCTCTCGATCGGCTTGTTCTCAACATTTGTCTGGTAATTTTGTGCTAAAATTTTGCCGTTTATTAAAAATTGGGGCATTTTTGATCGAAAAGGATTGCGATATGGGCAGTGTCGATGCTACGAAACATAAAAGTTGAGCGTGCTTTTTGGTCCGGTACTATCACAATAATTTTGGGGAGGAAATCGTGAAAGCAGACAATTAAGCATGAGGGTCCTGACTCCTGAGTAAGTGAGTATGATTAAATGTATAGTTTAGATTGAAGTAAATTAAACCCTTTGTTTGATCTTATCTGCACATTATTGTTATTAGTAGTCATCAAACCTAAGCTATATTTGACTTAATTGCTGGCTTAACTTATAATTTTGTGTTTTACCTGAAATGAAGAGTCTGTTAATTAGATTGTTTAAGCATAAATGAGGGAATCAATGTGCTTAATAATTAATGATATGCGAAAGGGATAATTTCTCATAATCTTGCTTAGATTGATAACCGATCGAGTTTTCATAGAAAAGTTTGGAATTTATTATGATAATCATATCGTCTTGGGAATTGGGATGGTAATTATACTGTTTCATACAATTTCTTTTTAACGAAAGAAAATTGCACTCTTTTATTAGCCATCGAGGGAGTTGACGCGTGTTGGTACGTGATATAGGAGCTAGCTAGGTTATATTAACCATTAGTTAATTAGCCAACCTACCAAACCAAAAACCTAAATTAAATAAAGCCTTCATCTCCACTAACAAACACGATTCTCCATTGTAATTAAGAATAGGACCTTGATAATATTCTTAAGATTCAGAAATGGCATTCATGCATCATGCATGCTTATTTGTGTCTTTTAAAAACTCATGTGATAAGGAATAAGGGGATCAAAGACGACTGAGATTTTAACTTTGGTCTTTTTACACCCGTGTAACAACTAATTAGATTAGCACAAATTCTTTAATGGACTTGGTCCACACTAATTTATTGTGACCATGCCTTAAAATAAATTCAACAACTTGTTCTTATTTTATTTTGGCATTTTATTAAGATTATAATGAAAAAAAATATCAAATTAGTGGCGTTGGTACATGTTGTGCTTGAATAATTTAATTTTAAGTCACAATTCGCGTTTAGAAACATAGGGTTACTATGCTTCAAAAAATGGTTACTATGTTTAAGATTTTTGGTGTTTAATTTATTATATGAACAATAAAGGTCATTATGAGTGTAAAAAAATGTTTAGAGAAAACTATTAATTTTAAGTCCACACTAATATTATTGTGAACCAGGTCCACGCAAGAATAATCCTTAGATTAGACAGTAAGAGCCAGAACCTGCTTACAAATTATAAATATACTCATAAAATATTGTTTTAAAGTTATGAGACTTTAGCATAAAAACTTACATTACTACTCTATATTATCATGTTACATGTGGTAATTATTACGATTTCGAAGAAAGTAACATACTTAGAGACTTACATATATAATTTTTAAAAAATGACCCTAACTAAACTACTAGATCCCTCTTTCATTTTATTTGTACTATTTTGACCAAAAAGCTCTCGTAAAAATTGGTCAAATAGAACAAGTAAAATGAGACGGAGGGAGTTACAAAGTATAAAAATTATCGTGTTGTGTCGCATCGTATCGTGAATATCAGTTTTATTACTTTCTACTACCAAATAGCTATATTCTATAAATGTGTAGGAAAACAAAGAGAGCACTATAAATCGATTGGCCTTCAGGTCAATATTGCAGTTTAAGGAAAGGAGCAGACAAACCAATACAGACTACAGCTAGAGGATTAGGAATATACTCATAATTTAATTAGTCCATACGTGTTTCAAGTCTTAACCCCAAGAAAATTGCAAAACTTTACAATTTAATTAATCATCTCCATGTGCACTGTAATATCAACTTAACAACTACTTGAATAACACAGCAACTAATTAGCCCTAATTACTTTCTTTCTGAACTTTACAATTCTTCCTTTCCCAAATCTTAATAATCATGCATCAGCATCTCTTCATTGCTTTGAATTGTACTCTACTAACTTATTCACCATTTTCTTAAATTTAATTACTCCGTGCATCTCATTTTATAGTTGCTTCATTAAATTTGACCCATAAAGCTCTGACAGGAAATAGTTAAATGGAGCAAATAAAACGAGATAAAGGGAGTATGCCTATTCATATACACATTGCGTCTTAGATTTCTTTTTTTTTTTCAGGTTTAGTTGTCACTTGTCACATTAACGCAACTTAATTACCGACTATAAAATCAGAACATAGGAAGCTAGCTAAGTAGTACTCCATCTGTCTCTTTTTGTTCTTTACGTTTTCCTTCTTGGGTGTCTCAAAATGTTCTTTACATTTCCTTTTATATCATCACATAAATAATTTAATATTCTATCAAAATTTGTGTCCAATTATTTTAGCCAATTAAATCCATTGAGTCATTTAATTTTCCACACTTTTACATTGAGACATTAACTTTTTCTCATTTCCCCAATATCAGATTTTTGATAAGAGTGAAAACATTATAAATAAACGTAATTTTTCTCGTTTACATAAAAACTTAGAAAAATCTCAATGCACATTAATTAGTCGTTAAAACGCGTGCAAAATACCAAACGTAAAAAACAAAAAGAGACGGAGGGAGTATTAATTTTGGTAAGCTCTATGACAGATCAGAGGTTTAGATAAAAGAAATAAGTTTTTGGCTCAAAGAGGTGAGGATGTGTCATTAGTTGTTGGTTTATGCAGCTTCCAATGATTATGATTAAATTGATTATGGGATTGGGACCAAATTTGGAAACGTCGTGGGTTTTTAACTAATCTAACTTTCTTGTCAAAAAAAAAAAAAAAACTAATCTAACTTTCCACCTTAATACAAGTATATATGTTATTTAAAGTTATCTTGGGATTGTCTCACCACCCATCTCAAGAGGCAGAGATCAGCTACAAGGACAGGCTAATTAAGTCATAACTTAATGTCCTAATCGAGGCTATTAGGGGTAATCAAATGATAATTAATTAATTAAACTATTATTGGCATCTGCAAAAGCTAGCCAGCTTGGTCATCATTTGGTCATGCTTGTAATGCAAAATTCCTTTAATTTATCATTATTATATAATATGTCCAAAGCTAATCATAGTTTAGAGTGATAATATTAACAAATCCGATCCCCTTTGTTTTGATTAGCTTCCTCCTAATACAATAGATTGATCTATCTATCGGTGATAAGTGATTACTTATAAAATTATGTATGCTCTTTAGTCTTAATTAACATTTCTAGGACTGACTTGCTCTTTTTTTTTTTTATCATACTTTTCGCTGTTATGCAGGAGCGACCTGTTATTGGCCAGGCAGGGTGTCTTTTTTAAGAAGCATTGGTGGTGAAGAACTTAAAAAGAAATAAAAACATTGACATTGAAAAATAAACAAGTTAAAGCACACCAGACCCCTTGAAACTTTAACTTTTTGGATGCTTAAGATGGATCACATTCACATGTGGATGTTTGGAAAAACTCAGATCACATGCTGGGGAATGGAGGGTATAAATTTAGGAGCAAAAAGGGAGATTAAAGTAGAATTAAAGGCATTAAGTATGTATGTATGTATGTATGTATGTATCAATGTATGTGGTTTGAGGTTGTTTCAGTCGCTTTCAAGAAAGAATATGCAGCCATTAGCGCGCTTAACATATAATATATGTAAGGACAACAAATGAGTTGTCACCTCCTTATTGGTCATTCGCCGGGACATTGAATGAATATGGTTGGCACGACTTCGTCCAACAATACATTTTGTAATTTGTAGGTTGATCATAGATGAACTTTTACATAGATCGATCTAGCTCATATGTTATGAAGTATATATATAAACCTGTTTCTTTTTCTGTGTGTTACCAAAAAAGCAGGTTCTCTGAATTTATATAAATAATTGTTCTCAACTGATTCTTGTCTTATGAGAAGTGCTTTTAGGCTGACTGCATTCCTTTTTTAGCATTATATAGCATACTTCCCTTTCCTTTCCTTTCCTTTCCTTTCCTTTATTCTCTCTTTATTCTTTGTTTGTCTTTTAATTTTTCTGATCGAACAAACCCCCTCCCTCGGTCCTCTCCTCTGTTCATCAACCATAATACCATATACTTGCTGCGCACATGGAGGATCACTGTTCAGAGTTGGAAACCTTGATGCAGAGAAAGATGCTGCCTTACAAGGGTAGTGATTCAATTCATATGTGGGGTGGTAACTTTGATGATCACAATGAATCTGATGATGGTAGAATTGAATTCAGATCATTACCCTTTTTGGATAGCCCAAGTTCTACTAGCAGCCTCGAGCCTACTTCTTCAACTTGTAATTTGTCAAAACAATGTATGATCCTGAAACATAATAATAATAATAATAATCATAATAATAATACTAGTGTCACTCAGTTGGGTTCTGGTGTTGATTTTACATTTCCAAGAGCCTCTACCTTTGTTAATTTCTTCAAGTCTAGTGCAGTTGGAGATCAGCTGAGTCAGTGTACAACATCATCTGCATCACAATCTCATTCAACCCCTATTAACCTCCTTTCAAATTTAACCTTGGAGGTTAATAAGGTTATGCAGGATCCCTCATTCAGCATCAGCAGCCCAAGAATTGGAAGGAGCTCCCAAGATGCTGTATTAGCAGATCCCTTGCTGCAGTGTGGCCAAACTCATTACTTGCCTGCTGTACATAATCATAATCATAATCATAATCATAATCATAATCATAATCATAATCAATGGCTGAGAATGAGCGAGGAGTTGTCATCAAAAGTAGTCAGCACTGAGTTTAGGCTCAGTCCTACCAAGACACAGGCAATGAAGAAGTCAACTGGAAGAAGGCTGCAGACCTTACTTCAGCCTCACAAGAGCTCATCATCATTGTCATCATCATCATCTTCATCTTCATCTTCATCTTCATCTTCATCTTCATCTTCATCTTCAGCGGGGAAGTTGTATAGGGGAGTACGGCAAAGGCACTGGGGAAAGTGGGTGGCAGAGATCAGATTACCAAGAAACAGGACAAGGGTGTGGTTGGGTACATTTGACACAGCTGAAGAGGCTGCATTTGCTTATGATACTGCAGCATATATACTGAGGGGAGAATATGCGCATCTGAATTTCCCAGATCAGAAGCATCTACTTAAGGCTAATTCCTTAAACGGAAGTACTGCAGCACTCTTAGAAGCAAAGCTCCAAGCAATATCACAGCAAGCTGGACTTAAGAAATCAGGGGATGTTCTCCCGACTTCATCCTTTCTAATGAATAATAACTCGGGTGATCCAAATTCAATAAGTGGAGTGAAGAAAGAGTGGCAATTTGAGTTGGATGGTAGAGTAATTGGAACATCATCATCATCATCTGAGATGATGATGATGATGGAAAGTAGTAACAAGATGAGAAGCCATCAAGTTTCATTTGACCACACTGTTACTGTTGATGCACATGCTGTCCAGTTAAGTAGAATGCCTTCCTTAGATATGGATTCCATCTGGGATGCTCTTCTGGTTTCTGATACCACATGAACACTTTGCTTTATTTTGTTTCCAATTCATCATATTATTCATAGTCAAACTCAAACAGGTTAACTCGTTTGATTTGTAGCATAATACGATTATTTTTCATCTTTAATTTAATTATTGTCAACTCCATCCCATTTTGAGAAATGGAAGAATCAATTACATTTTCCGTTTTGTGATTTGATACTGTACTTTGTATTTTTTAACTGGATGGGTTACTTGTCTAGTCACATTAGTTTTCGTGCGTTTTTCCTGTTAATTCAGTTGTACAACAGTTGAAGGGGAATGTTGGAACATCTGATATGAATATGATGAATTGAAGCCAACAACAAGGGTATGTTGCATGTTGGTGTTGTGACTTGTGAGGTGTGGGGACTCCTTAAATGGGCCATGCCATGCCATGCCATGCCCCTATTAAGTCAAAAAGCGAACCATCCAACCAATGATGTCTTGGCCTAGTGGTTAAGACTGAGGGCCTGTGTACAATAGGTCTCAGGTTCGAATCCCTCCGCCCCCATTTGTAATTTATATTGCCCTTGTGGCTCATACGAACCATCCATCTTATTTTAAAATTTTACAATTATTGTGGGCCTATTTAATTAAATAAAATTTGAGGCTCTTTGGTTTGGCCAAGCTTCTAGTATAAAGCAACTTTTAGGATGACCAACAACGTTTACATAGAGTAGTACTAGAGTAAAAGTTGGATTTACGTCGGACAAAATCCTATATATTGCAGGCGCAGCTATATGCTAATGTAAAGCCAGTTCCAAAGATTTAGAAAGCATATGTTACATTTAGGAGTTATGAGCAGATGAATATAAGTAGTCGATGAAGTTAATTGAGATTTGAGAGTGACACACAGCTTTTATATCGATGAAGCAGGAAGCATATTCTGTAATCTTTACAGTAGCTACGATGATATTACGTATAAGGAATAATATAAACGCTCCAAGCTAAGCAATGGTGAATGGTGATGTTGACTCTCCAACTTTAGCTGCTAAACATACTTAATTGTTAAGTTGCTATTATGATAACGACTATGATTATTTCTGATAAGTATGCTGTTGATATGGAACATAATCAACATACATATATATAAGTATAGTGTACCAAGTCATCCTTGAATTGACTTACAAAAAAGTCTAAAGTCAATTCAATTATATATTAAGTGATGAATGAGATGATAACATGAATTGATGAGTTGATGGATACAGTTTGTTTATATAAGTTAAATTATATTGAAATCCTTATGAATATCATAGATAGATAGATAGATACATCAAGTGATCAAGTTCCGTGGTTGATTCCAATCTAATACAGTTAGAAATTCCATATATTGACAGCAACAACTTGTCTATTGTCAGCGCTGGCGACCATTCGTTACTCAATATGTCTATATGAATGGTTCGGAACTTAATCTTGGGAGGTTTGAAGGGATAATCATGTGGAATACGAATATTGAGGATTAGGAAGAAGATGCCACCATCAAAGGGCCAATGATGATAGCTTGGAGGTGAAAAGATAGAGATCAGATGTCAGATGGAGTCTGTTAGTTTATATAGTTAGCTACATTCACAACAAACAAATTACAATTATGTGGAGTTAACAAGGGACCGCACTAAGTTTCAAACCAACTTTGGACGCAACTTGATATTTAGAGTAAGAACGCAACTGCATGCCTCTTTCAATTGCCAACTAAACTAACCTTCATTCATTTCCTACTTCCTAGTACATGCCTAGTTTACCACTTTAATTTACTTGTTTTAGTAAGCTTACTAAAGGATTATGTCTAAATATTTCTTGTCATTTTTAAGATTTTCTTATCCAGCAAATTCAAACGAGTAAGTTCAAAGTTAAGGAAATCAATTGCCAATACCCAAGCTGTCAAATCGTACAAGCTATGTACTTTACCTGAAACTCATTGTCATATTACTTGTTTCACACAACCTTTTTTGCTTCGAGTAAACGCCTAAACAAAAATATAAACCATTCAAAAACGCAACATTGTCCTCTTGTTAGTTTTTACATATTAGTCTTGGTGTTTGACCTTGTACTAAGGGCCATTTCTCAGCTTACTTGATACTTAAAAGGAAAGAAAAAAATACTCAACTTGGAAAATCGTGTTTTATTCACTGAAAACTGACATGAGAGAGTGAGAGGGGAATAAAACTGTTAGGACATGCAGCAATTTCATTAGAATTCCATTAAGCAGCAAAGAAACCCATAACCAACAAAACTGCAAAGTCGTGTAATCACCTGGTTATCTGTAACAGAAGTTCCTTCTTGAGAAGCCTAAATAAGTAACAACTGTCTCTAACAGATGTGCATACCGATATTCAACCAATAAAAATTTACAAAAGGGTCAACTTGAATTGCTAGGGGTTGTTCCTAACTAATTTATAACTATGTCACTATCAAATTCTCATGCTCAATATCAGGTGCTGAATATTGCTTCGTCTCCCACATTAACATGACTTTCTTTGAAACCTCCTTTCTCCGCTCCCTTAACAACTTCAAACTCCCCTGTTCCTGTTCCTGTTCCTGCTCCTGCTGCTACCGAGGCTTCAGAAGTACCTGCATTATCTGGTGCTGGAGGTGTATCTGCATCACAAAACTCCTCATCGTCATCATCCTCGTCTTCATCAGTCTCGCTCTTACTAGAATCACTTTCATTTTCAGGTGATTCTTGGGAATCTCTCTCTGTCTCATCTTTTCCATCCACTTCCGCCATTTCTACATCTATATCAGGAAACCTCTGCTGTATTGGTATTGCATCACTTATCACCTGATTTGTCCTTAGTCTCTCTTTATAATCTTCCATTTCTGTCTTGTACCTTTCTTTGTCCTTAATTGCTTTTGCTTGATACACCTGAGCACAGACAACAGTTTATCTGGGTAAATATCTGGTTAAAAATCACATGATACTTTATTGTCAACAAAATCATTTCAAGTTGAAATTCTTACAGCCTTTTCATTGTCCTTCAATTTGTTCCAGAGTTCACCAATCATCCTACTAATCTCCCGGTCCTTGCCTGGATGAAGTGGCTTCAATCTGGCATGTTGCTCGGCAAAGAAGAAGTTGTAACCACTTCTATTAGGTTTAGGGTGAGTGGGATCTCTCTTCCGTAACTCAGACTTCTTCCTCCTTTTCCTCCTACGAGGCACACCTGATGTTGCACGAGTACTATCAGTTTTGACAGTTGAGACACCAGATGATTGCGCCACTTGATTCATTTTAGCTGGTGGAGTCTGATAGAGAACCCCTTTCAGTTTGTCCTTCCCAATTGTTACAGTAACAAGGTAACCACTATCGAACTTTCCATCTATCACTCCAATGATAGGGTACCCCCCAGATGGTGCTGTGGCCAACCAGAAGGAAAATGAAGGTTAGTATACTGCAATACTGTATCAAACCAGAACAAATTTGGAACAAGAGTCCTTTAAGTCTGCCACAATTTGACAGGTTACTTCAACTTGCTTTTACGAAGCACATACAGAGATTGTGTACTTGCAATCTTGCATTAGTAAATGAAATTCAGATATCCATAATATCAAACGGTTTCCAAAACATTTCCAGTGACGGTAAATCCCATACTGTTGTGAAGCTTTGTAGAAGCAATTTAGTTTCTTTCAGTAGCAACTAGTTCTATGCTTAACTCGTGTAAATAACAAAAAAAATTAAATGTTTGATTCGAACATACATTACAATTTAATGGATGGTTACAGTTTTGTTGAGTTGCAGAAAACAAAAAAGTATGCAGCATACTATAACATGTTCTGGAAAAGCTTAATTTGTAGGATTTTCTTTCCAGTCTTCTTCAGTTGTCTAATACAGATTATCTTCTAATTTGACTTTGAACTAACTTCTTTGGGTAATTTCCAACTCTCAAGTATCAAACAATTAGCCCTGTTATAGGTTGACTATAACGTGTTAGTATTTGTTCATACGAACATAACACTACAAAAATGAAATAAAAGAGAACGAGATCAGGTATTCCAAAATTTTCCGAAGGACTATAGAAATACTCCGTATAGACAAGACCCCGGATGATGTTTCTCTTACATACTATAGCAGCATTTGTTTATAGTATAAGACCATACAGTGAATCAGTGACTGAAATCACATTTCACAGTCTCACAGATACAAACCTAGAAGAAATTCAGCAGCACATGAGATAGATGATTACTTGACTATAAAATGGGAAATTAAGCAGACCTTGAGACACAAACTCTGTAGAGTTTATTTGGTTCTGTTGGACATTTGCAGGGTGAGATGGTGTGGGTGATGGGGACATTTTAGCCGTTCCATGGACTGCAACAGGTGTAGCATTCAGACTCTGCAAAACACCTGCAATACAAATCCAGTATTATAGAAGCTACATAGTCTAGTAAAAACAAAGATTGAGGATATATGCAGGCATAGAGAGGTACCACTACCAGGAGGGCAATCCTGTGATTTGAAGTAGTAGATTCGCTCATAGTGTTGAAGCAAAGAATAGTAGTATTTACGCAGCACAAAAGAGGCGTTTGTGGCTGTGGATGGGAAATTGAAAGTGGCTGTAACATCTTTCCATCTTTTTTCTGCTAGTATCTGTAAACAGCAGCGAAATCAACAAATGTATTCATAATGTAGCTAGTGAAGAGTACATGAGCTAAGCTAGCAGGTAAGTAGATACAACAAGGTTTGGTTTTAGTTAGATGATTGAAATGCACCTTGTCAATACCACCCCGAGAAGTAACCTCGACAAAAAGCTTGTGCAGGTCAAGATCCCGGCCTCCTATAACAGGAATCCTGTAATAATAAGGTTGATTTAGAAGAAGATAGTATAAGGTTGTGGTAACAAAGTTAGAAAGACGAGTTACATGAACTTGGTGGACATAGCAGCATGAAGGTTCTCGAGTGTAGTCATAAAAAGTTGACGATTAGAAACAACATCCTCATACTTAGCAGCAGCAGCAGCAGCAGCAGCAGCAGCAGCAGCAGCAGCATCAAGGTGCTTATTGCTACCTGATGACATTCCTTTATCAATCATAGTGTATGCTTTCCCTGCGCAGCAATCACATTTTATTGTTACTAATTGCTATTCTATTATACATTTATACTGCACTGCACTCTTCTGTAGCCAGCCAAGAATAAAACAGGAACATTGAATTTCAATCCACACTCCACTCCGTACAAGTAAATGTCCATAAATTTAAATTAAAGCACACAACTTTCAATTTTGCTCATATCTTCTTTTCATTCCCAAATTTATAATTATAAACATTTCCAAAGATAATTATTTGACAGAAAAAGAAAGAAGATGGAATCCCAATATTTATATTTATATATTTGAGGTTTGCACCATTAAATCAGTCCATACAATTTATACAAACAAACCCTAAATATGTGAAAAACAAGGAAACCCCATTAGAGATTTTAATCAAACTAATCATGATAATAATTTAAATAAAATACGAACGAACTCAGGTGGGTTCTTAATTTGTTATTATTATTATTTGGTATTTATAATATGTATTGAATGATGGCAAGAATAGCACAGTAGCATGCGTGACAGATGAAACAATAGCAATCACATTAAAATCACATACACTAAATTAGAAATAAAATTAGCTACTTTAATACTTCAATTAATAATAATAATTCAAAAATTAATGAAATACTTACCCAACTGTAGAAGACAGAGAGAGACTGAAAATGGAGGACCTTTTTTTTTTATTAAAGTAAACCCTTATTTATTAATTTATTAGCATCAACAAACCCTAAATCTTTACAATCTAATCTATATCGTCATTTCTATATTTAAATTACACATTTAATCTAAAACCAAATACTGATATTAAAATGACTGTGTTACCCTCGAGGGTAGTCTCTAATCTCAAAGACTCGAGGGTAGCCATGTCATTTCTGATACACATGATAATATAATATGCTTGAATTAATCAACACCCCATAAAAAAGTTTTTTTAAAAAGAAACCCAAATACAAACACGTACTATTAGAATGGTTTGTTAAGATTAGAATATGCTACATTCATTCATCTACCCATTCATTACCATACATTTTTTTTTTTTTTTTTATTTACCAATTAATTACTATAATAACTTACAAAAAATAAATAAAAGAAGTATCCCATTTGCCGTAGATTAGAAGAAGATAGAAGAAATATGAGGCAAAGGATTTTATGCTAAACGTGGCTTATTCATTTTCTGTTATCCCACACCCCTTATTTTTTTCTTCTTTTTTTGGTCAGTGAGATGAGAACCCAATTTTCACATTTGATGGTCGTGAATGCATATCTTTAATCATTAATATATGCGATTATATTAATGATAAAAGCTGATAATGCTAAATAAGCTGTTTATATAAAGAGAGTGGATGTGGATTTGGAGTGGTGATGAGATGATGCCTGACAATGTGGGCGATAACACATGACGGAGTCTGTCCGTCTGTCTGTGAACTGTGAAGTACTGAAGTGGTATAAAACTTAATCTGAGCAAAGTGATTAATCAAAATATTGGAGGATGTGAGATAGCACCAGAAAAACTCCATTTGTGGGGAACTTGAGAAAAACTTGAGGGGCTTTAACGCCTCAAAACTTCAGGGACCAAAGAAGGGATCTGGTTTGGTATTGGTTGCAGCAAAAGGATGTTCGGGTAGAGAAACCAGATACATGGAAGTTGCTTCTAAGTATATATATACACATGCACATAAATGGAAAACTATACACGTACTGATTCAAATGTCAAGTACTTTTTACAAAATCCATTTTTAAGTGGAAAGCCTGCAACCCCATTGCTTTATTAATTATTAGGAGCTATCCACCACTACACCGGAGTCGGAGATGGGAATGAGAAGCTTAATCACAGCTTTTTCTCACTTCATTCATTGAAACCCTAGGCTAGGCTAGCCTAGCCTATGCTATGTTATGCTACTCAAGTGCCCTCCTGACAGCTTCTTGAAAACTTCATGTCATGCATTGCAACCAACAGCACAAGGGAAATTTCACACCTGAATCTGGAATGCACATTTGAAAGTATCTGAGGGCAACTCTTAACTCTTAAGACTGACTCCCTTAACTTGATTGACTTTGACCAACTGCTACAGAAACACCCCGAGAGCATCTTTTCTTAGATGTCACCTGTAAGCAGTCCACAATCAGTAATCCATACAAGTATTATATATAGTTTTCTGCAGTAATTTAGATATGAAAAATCAGCTCAAGAAACCCAGCAGCAAAAATTAGCAGCCAAAGCACTCAGCCATAGACAGATTTTCAGCACAATACTCTAGCTCTAGGGAGAAAACATAGTTGCAAGGAAACCAACATTATGACTCTACAGGTTGTGCAGCATAAGCTACAGAAGGGGAGTTTCAGAATCATGATAGCCAAATACAAACTTACTCGTTATCCAAACAAACAAAAACAAAAAACTAACTCAAACAAAATAACAGCAACACATGATTTAAGAAGATTAACTGATGAAAATTGAAAAATTCCCCACAAGGTGACAGGGGCACAAGGCATATCTGAATCGAAAATGATAAAGGTCGCAACATGCGACCTTTAAGCCGTGTCACAATGATGACATGACATGCCTATGTGTCATGATTTAAATTAGAAACTAAAATATTTAACTTATATATCCTATTATACATGTTTTAAAAAAAAGGTAGAAAAATCTTAATATTCTAATTTGTTTCCTTCTGTATATCGACTACCTTATTTACATATTTTCATAGTAAAAATATTATGATGACTCATAGCATACGTGGCGCCTATATGTACCAATTAAACAACGACACATAAGATTGCGACAACTAAATTTTGTCGCAACTTGCGACCTTTATCATCACCCTGATATCTGAATTGTGATCAGAAAAATCAAATGGAACTTATTAGGGATTAATTCCAACTACATAAACCAGCGACAGCTCAAGACGGTCAAAACTGGTTTTGATGAGCGTTCCAAAATTCAAACAACCAAAAGTTTGGGCGTAAACATAGCTGACAGAGCAAAATGCTAACATGTGTTGGGTTTGTCTGTGGACCAGTGCTGCGGATTTCAGTACGCTGCAGTCTGAGACTAGTCTTTGAAATGGGTCATTTTCTAGACTTTGGCCTTTGGGTGAAGCTGGGCAGCATCACCTAGTCAGTGGCAATGGAAATTCTACAAGATGAATGGCTATAGCTTGATTGTTGTATAGATTTCTTAATTTACTAGATAAGTTGGTCAGTAAGCTTGAAAGTTTCGGTACGTCACAAAGTACAAACCCAGGGATCATTAGACTTAGTGATTAGATAAATGTCCTAGTTATAATTGGTCATTTGAGTTTATAAAAGCAGGTTTAGGCATACTAGAATATATTATTGGTGTCATTGAGGAGGGAACTATCAATTGAGAAAAACAAGCTTAAAGGAAAGCACAATCTTGTGAGTAGTTTTGTAAAAATTCGTAGAAACTTAATCAATGTTATTTTGAGGGGAGAGCATTAAATTTTTCTTATATACACTTTTCTGAGTTGATAAATCTTTACACATTCAGATATATGATCCTCGTGAGATGGTCAACGAGTAAGCTTATCCAACAGACAATTAGGTGATTAGATTCTTGAGAATTTGATCATGTAACTTCCAAGAGAAAGAGTCAGATTCAGTTAACTGTATGACACAAAAAAAAAATCAGTTATAAAGTAGGCAAGGAAAAGGTTCTGATAGGACAGTTAAAAAATTATCTTCCTCCTGGAAACTTCACAAGGAGTATTCTAACTTCTCATGGTTATCATCATTACCCCATTGCCTTCAAAGAGGCGCCTGCAACAAGCGAAGAGGTTTTGAGAGCTATTTTGATTTAGTCCATTACATCCCAAAGCCAAAAGAACAAATGACTCTTTGGCTCCATTAAGATGAAAGACTACTCGTGGTGAATTAAGAAAATAATTATTCAAGATGGAGGACAACAACAAAGCAAGGGGCTTGATGCAACAATTATACCGGACATATGTTTTTGAAGCAAGAGGAAAAGGGGAAAGAAATTTAGTTAACAGTAACAACACCATTAAAATGGTACTGCATACATCTTATTTGTTATTACTTCGTAGATTTCCAATGAATTGTCATAGTCACACATGCAGACACACGTCATCGTTGTTTGGGGAGAGTGGAGGGCGGGAGTGGTGGTTCATGGCGTGACAGGGGAATAAATCATAAATGTGGTGGTAGGGAAAGATGAATAGGAATAAATAATAAATGTGGTGGCAGGGAAAGATGAATGGGAATAAAATCATAAATGTGGTGGTAGGGAAAGATGAATGGGGTGATGATTGTAATAGATCAGAGAAATAGAAATGTAGAAACGAGAAAGAACTAAAGGAGAATCTGAGGGGAATTTGATAGTAGAATGTAACTTTTTTTTCTCTAATATACTCTATACATAGAAGTTCCCCTTCCTTCCCTCTTTTTCTACTCTGACTACTTCTCAAACTATTCCCCGTGCTACCTCATGACAGTTTACAGACTATATTGCAAAATCAGTAGTGCCCCTCCACCTAGGCTGGTCTACTGCAGTGACTAGGGGGAGGGGCATAAGGAGTGGCCAACTTTTGGATTATAATTGAGGTATTTGTAATGATGGCTGTGATATTTAGTTGCCTGCTTTGTGTTGATTTGGAAAGAAAACAAGTTGGTGTCTGAAGGTTTTGAACCCTCGACCAAGCTAGCGAAGAAAAAGAAGCCAGTCAAGTTAGGCATGAAAGAAGCCAAGGCATCAGCTTCTGTCTAAAAGCTTCCAAGTTCAGTTTCCAACAAAAATAATAAAACTAGTTTACACAAGGGGCTAAAATAACACACCTTTGGTGTTCAATTCCTATGTAAGAAAATGCAAACATTGTGCAAAATAATAAAGGATATTGTAGTCCTTTTTGCTTAGTATTAGAAGAGTACCCCACCTAAGGAATAATAGACCGTCTATAACACTTTGTTGATCATTATTTAAGGCTTGTCACAAACAAACTGTGTGGAGAAAGAAGAATTATTCCTTGTTTTAATTCAAATCCAATGTCACAGCCAGGTAGTATGTTACTAGCCGTGAATCACCACACTAGGTTAAATGGTTAATCCTAGTCCAATTATCCAGTAGGGTAATTGCAAAATTACCATTGCAGGATCCAAGAAAGGCACAGTCTGTAAGGTCCAACATGAGTAGTCATTTTACATAATTTACCATAAGGTTTTTTAACCAAACAACCCTTACAGTCTACCCCACAGCTTTAACAACTTGCACAGAATATAGCATCAATCGATGAAAGTCAACAAATAATAACCTCTAATTGCATATCAATTGTGCAGGATGACACTATTACGAGGAGTATACCTTAGAAGACAGGGGTGGAAGGGAAGCCTGGCGTGCAGCCTTCTCCGGTGCCGTTAGATGACGAATCTCTCGGAGCTGGGATGCTATATCCTCCAGAAGTTGTAGTTCGGTTTTCGCCCTCTCTTGGTGTTCGAAAGAGCCCTTAAGCTTACCTTTCTCTTCCTGAACAGTCCTCAGTCTTGCTCTCAGCCAACAAATCTCATCGTCTATTTTCAGCCTCTCATGATCAACTGCTGTTAAAGAATTGCGGCGTAATTCAGAGACAAAACTTCTATCAGGCGAGCTGCTGGCTGTTGGGAACCGATCAACTATATCTGAAGAGCTTCTGCTAATCTCTAGTTCATATTGTCTCACAACATTAGAAGCATTATTATGTATGAGCAGTTGATCACCTTCCTTCCCATCAGTATTTTTGTGAATACTCTGTTCTGGATCCACGATGTGGACATCATGGACACGAGGCTCTACAACTTGCAGTGGCATTTGTTTTCCATCATCAGCACCGCATATTGTTTCCTTCTGGAGAAAAACATTATTATTTTCCCCTTGAGATCTTGGAATCGCATCCATGGATAACATTCCTTTTTCCTGAATATCTTGATTAGCTTCATCATCAGTCAAAGCTGGAACAATACTTGAACATTCGGGAATTTCCATTTCATTTTTGTCAAGTGGAAGAACTGATAGTTCTTTGTCTTCAGATACAGTAGAAGTTTGCTTCTGAATGTAAGCAGAGGAATAATCAGAATAGTTTCTGTCGATGTTTTCTCCATTATCAATTGACTGACCGAATTGCTGTAGAATCAACATAGGATCTACAGAAGGATCAAAAGCAGAGACCTCAATTTGTCTTTCTGCCTCATTTGACTGACTATCCCATCCGTTGTTTACTTGGAAAACCTTCCTATAGGCTTCAAGTTCCTTCTCCAAGAAATGTTTTTCCCGCTCTCTCCTAACAATGATCTCTTTAAGTATATCCATTTCTTCAGCATCATAAACTGATTTTTCCTCTAATATCCTTTGGTACTGTCGAGCCTCTATTTCAATAGATGCTTTCTCCTCCTGCAGTCGTGAAATCATAGCCATAGCTTCATCTGCGGCAGAGGCAGCAGCAAGTCTCTCTTGCTCTAGCTCAGAGAACAACTCGGATCGAGCAGCATGTTCTTCCTCAAGTGCTAGTTCCAGAATCCTGACAACGTTTACATCTTCACTATCAGCCCCATGCTCATGCTCTAGGTTGTTTTTAAGGTTCTCAAACAATGTTGCATAGTCATACAAGGGTTTAGTCTCATCAGCTGCATCATTGGATTCAGAATCTGGTAGAGTCCCACCTGTGAGTCCCAAGAAAAAGGACATTTGAGCAACCAGTAATAAAGTAGTAGAAAAATCAAAGGCATTGCCAGTTACAAAGATGCAAAATTAACATAATGTACAAAACAAATCCTGACAAGAAAAAAGTGTTAAAACCACCTTAAACCATGAAGAAGGCACTATATAATAAACAGCACAATTAATTGGAGAGTTTGAAAAGTAGAGGAGGAAGAAATTACCAGAAAAGTTGACAGTGGTTGGTTTCTCTACCTTCTCTATTTTACTGGAGTCTGACTTGAAGTGATCATAAGAAGAGGAAGAAGTAAACTTTCCATAGTCAATACTAGCTCTACGACGACGCCTAAATCCAAGCCTTGACCTTTGAGTTGCAGGAGTCTTGCCCTTAATGTCAAATTTACCAAAGGAGTCAGTACCAGAAAGGCTGTGGTGTGACCTCCTTGGATCAGAAAAGGAGCTGTAGGATGCTTCACCTTGTAAATGCAGCACACCATCATCCGAGTAACCTTCTTTGAGTAACTTCAAATTGAGTTGGGAGTGATCATCTTTCTTGGGTAGAATGGAATCAAAAGGGAATTTGGTTTTAACAGACAAATGAATAGAGGAAATGGTTTCAGCGGGGCAATCAAGTAAGAAGCGTTGGAAGCAGGGAGCGTGATTACTAGGGTAACCAAAGAGACCATTGCAAGGACAAGGTAGGGTTAAACCAAAGAGGGAAAGGAATTTGGATAGGAAAAAGGCGATAGCGGAACAACACAGGAGGAAGTAAGCAATAGATAAATCAAGAAAGGCACCTACTAATCTAGAAAAGCTCCATGACTGGGTAATAACTTGGCATGCCATTGCAAGAAGAAGAAGAAGAAGAAGAAGAAGAAGAAGAAGAAGAAGAAGAAGAAGTTGAAATTGAATCTGAAAAAGAAAGAATGAATGGATTTACCTAAGAATGAGCGAGTGAGAGTGGGAAATGGAATTCTGGAAATGAATATGATCCTGAATTAGGGGGAATAGCGGAAGAGGAGGGAGTGATCGTGGAAGATAGATGTTGAATTGGACAAGAGATGATCGGTTGTTTTGTCTTCAACGCAGGTGTCCGTTTTGGGCCTCCCCTCTTCCGTCTCCAAACACCACATCATTCGCTCTTTCTCCTTCACATCACCGCACGCTAAGTCGCTTACGAAGCACCGAGTACAACCTAACGCTATCCACAACGTCCATTTTTTTTCGTCCATATCCGATCTCATGTTTTTAATACCAAATTGCCCAGTACGTCAAAATATGGTTTATGCACCCGGATGCACAATGCTCATTGTGCACCTGTTTTTAAATGAACATATAATATAAATACAAACAACATATTGTTCAAATCCATAAAACATATAGTTTAAATATTTCACTAGTACATGTACATTGAAATCATTCTCCATGTTCATTAGGTTTTCAATAAATGTTCAACTGGGTGCACGATAAGCGCTATGCACCCGGGTATTAATCCAAATTGCGTCTGTACGAAGCTTTTAGAAAGCATAAACTTACCCTAAATATCTAAAAGTTACTTCCATATAATATACTCCGTAAAAATTAATGATAAAAAAATTAATTTTAAAAAACATAAATAGTACAATATATCATTTCAAAAGCACTAATAAAATTTATTACATCCGTTCCTGAAATTTGTTTATGCTTTCTGTTTTAATTTGTTCATGAAATTTGTTTAAACTTTCCGTTTTATTTTGTTCCTGAACTTTGTTTAAACTTTCCGTTTTATTTTGTTCTTGAAACTTCTTTACACTTCACTTTATGCTATTTTTTACATATAAAATTTACATTTACATCATCATTTAGCCCACCACTACAAACAACCTGTAATATTTTTTCATGGGATTCCAACATAACTTAGCTACTCAAATAGTTTAATATTAATTTTCATCAACTTACGTTGTTTGACAATTTATATCTACTTATTTTTCCACTTGTTACCACAACCATCACATGTTCACCAAAGTTTCTTAATTACCGTGCAAATATTAAGCGTAAACATCATTTAGTAATAAAGTTAGTATAAGGGATAACCATATAATCATTTAAAAAGTTTATCTATAAAAAATTACTTCATAATAGCTATAGTAATAATATATTAAAAAGCGTTGTGAAAATGTCTATGTGCCATGTAGTACTCTCCCATTTACGCCACATCTTCCACTCACTAATTATTAGAAAACCAAAAATCAATACAATGAGATTCAAACACGAGACCTCAAGTACATATGATAACTCTCATTATCATTTTAACCAACCACAAATTGTGTTTTATCTCTTCACATTAATTTATAAATAAATGTTAACTTGAAATTCAAATCAACTAAGTTTTTATGTGGCATTTTATTTTCTATGGACTATTTTGATAATAAAAAAATAAATAAAGCATTAGGACAAACATGAAGAAATATGATGTCGTAATTCTCATAAGCATCAACTATAGAAACGCCCTAGATAGCTGCATATATATATATATATATATATATATATATATATATATATATATATATATATATATATATATATATATATATATATATATATATATATATATATATATATATATATATATATATATATATAATTTGATGTTTATTAATTTCAAGCACTTAATTTCAAGCACTTAATTCCACTGGAAAATTAATTATACAAATTGTAAGATGATCTAATTGAAAAATTACTTGGCAGTGAGTTGTCTTTGTAGTTTACGAACTTAATAGATGCTTTCCACTTTATGAATACATGTATTTGGGTCAAATATTAAGCTTAAGAAAAATCTAAAATTTTAACTATTCAATGTAGCAACCGGGACATCGCTCGGGCCACACACTAGTTTTTATCAAAACATGTCAAAAATTATCAAAACATAAAAGTTAACCTGTTTTACAATAAATTTATAGTACATCGGGTGTGCGCAAAACCTTTTGTTTAGAATGTCTTTGTTTCAACCTACTTTGACTTATTTAGCAAAATAAAATAAAATATACAACTTCAGATAATTTAATAATTAATATAAGTTCAGTTCAGCAAAAAAAAATCCAAACAATTTACACATAGTAATACTCCCTTCGTATTTATTTCAGAGATACACTCTCCTTATTCATCAGTAATTTTATTAAAAGATACCCTTTCTATTTTTACCATGTCATGGTCCCTAGTCCCACATCCAATTATATTAATCTTTCTCTTCCTCTTCCTCTTGTTGTCCCCACATTCACCCACTATCAATTTCTTACAATAAATAATAATCCCTCCATCCCAAAATTATAGTATTGTTTAACTAAACACACGGATTTTAAGAAAAGTGGAATATAATGTGTGAAAAATTGAAATATAATACATTGATGATTAATTTGTATAAGAAAGTACTCCATTCGTTCCGAAATACTCGAAGCAATTTGACTGACACAGAATTTAATGCATTGTAATTGACTTATTATTTAATTAGATGGTAGTTGGTAGTTGGTAGTGGAGTAGTTTTTTTAACGGATTTTTCATGAAATACCCCCGAATTATGGCGTAATTCACCAAATGCCCCTCGACTTTCAGAAATTCACCAAATGCCCCTCACAAATGACTTAATACCCAAAATACCCTTACTAATGACGCGCCGTTAGTCCTCCGTTAGCCTAATTTTTAAATTCACCAAATACCCCTATTTTATAACTTATTTCATATAATACCCCTATTCTGAAACTTAATTCACCAAATACACATAACTTAAAATTACCCATTTTGATGCTCAGCGGCTAGTTTTTATGTTTGAAAATTAGCCGTTGCTTATTGTTTGCTTATAAAAACCCCTTTTCTGACTATTTATTGTAGTTTTTCTATTGTTTTGTTAATTTCATATCATTTTTGTCATGAGTTTTCTTTCAAAATCATCATCCACACCCATGAATCCACATATGTAAGAGTCCCAAACAATTTCTAATATTATGGGAGGAAATTTCCATCTGAGGCTCCGATACAACACTCAGTAAGTTTCAATTATGATCCAATAAGTTCAGGCCTCATCCAGTAAAGACAATGCACTTTAGCTGAGCAAAAGGCCAAAAAACCCCATTTTCAAAGGGATCTTATGTAAGTGAAGCTGAAGTAATTCAATCTAAAGCTAACACCTTAATTTTCTTATTGTCCGAATGGTAAAGAAACTAAGAAATCAAGTTCAATAACACATATATTTTTATCACAACCTCGATTTCAACTTGGATTCATGATGTGAAAATCTTGAGTTTGGAGGCAAATCTTTGTGCCAAGATTCATGTTTTTTCACTGGTTCATGAGCTTTGGAACATACCTTAGTTTCATTTTTTTTTTCTTGTTCCCTCAAATCCAAAAATAGACATTTGTCCATAAATCTGACCATGTCAATAGGACCTAGCTCAAAAGAAAAGTGGGAAAACCTTTATGCCTCGACTGTAAGGTTGAGAGAAAGTTAGGAGATTGAAGAAAGATGTTTGGAGGCAGTAGAGACAGGAGACAAAAGGGAGTTAACGTTAAATATGTGGCATGGAAGCAATAGAAGCCGAGGTAGCTGGAACATATGCGTTAGAATAAAATTAATAAGAGCTTTATTTTTAATCTGTTTGCATATGTTAAAGATATTTCCCATATTGAAAAAGGAATACCTTCCGATTGCATGGTAAATATAATTAATTGGTCACATAAAGAATAAGGTACAAAAGAAGTAGCTATTTTCTTGAAGAGTTGCGACGTTTTGAGGTGTTTTTAGGAGTGTTTTATGTTTTAGTGTTGTACCGGAGCTTCAGATTGAGTGTTGTATCAGATATTCGGATGTCAAATTTTCTCCCATGATAACAAAATTTATTTGGGACTCTTACATATGTGGACTCATTGGGTGTGGATGATGATTTTGAAAGAAAACTCATGACAAAAATGATATGAAATTAACAAAATAATAGGAAAACTACAATAAACCGTCAGAAAAAGAGTATTTATAAGCAAACAATAAGCAACGGCTAATTTTCAAACACAAAAACTAGCCGTTGAGCATCAAAATGAGTAATTTTAAGTTATTGGTATTTGGTGAATTAAGTTTCTGAATAAGGGTATTTGGTGAAATAAGTATTAAAATAGGGGTATTTGGTGAATTTGAAAATTAGGTTAACGGAGGACTAACGGCGCATCATTAGTAAGGGTATTTTGGGTATTAAGTCATTTGTGAGGGGCATTTGGTGAATTTCTGAAAGTCGAGGGGCATTTGGTGAATTACGCCAAAATTCGGGGGTATTTCATGAAAAATCCGTTTTTTTAATATAGGTAGTGGGATGTGTGTCAAACTTTTAAAGGGTATGGGGATGGGGGTGGGGCTAGTGAAATTTTTTAATGTTTTTTTTTTGGAGTAGGGATGTAGGTGGGTCCTTGGGTAAGTGAGAAATTGATATAATATTAATAAAAGTTTCCATTTTTAGAAACGTTGTAAGTAATCCGGGACGACATTATAAGAAAAGCGTTTCAAGGATTACAGGACGGAGGGAGTAGAATATAGTACATGTAAAAAAGAATAAAATACATGTAAAAGGGAATAAAGAACATGGGGAAGGGGAATATAGTACATGGGTTTATGCAATTTTTTGTTTTTTTGTTGTGGTCCCAAATGAGGGTAATATGAGAATATTTTATGTTCAAATATGGAAACAATACCATAATTATGAGATGCTCGATTTAGAATACAAGACTATAATTTAGGGACGGAGTGAGCAAATCAATACCTCATTCTTATCTTATTTTAATAAATTCAACTCACCCTACTAAAACCGTGTTGGTCAAAATGTATTTCTTAAATAAATTTGGAGGGAGTAAGTTTTTTCTAGCAAAAATAAGTTCAGATATGTTAATTTCAGTCAAATTCGATTAAACCAAACAGAGCCTTAATTCGAAATCAAGATTAGGGTTCAATATATAATATGTAAAGTACATACCAAAAGTACTTGAAATGTTGTTGAATATCTGAATTGTTCCTAAACGATATGTAGAGTAACTTGACAAATTTTTTAAATTTTACTTCTTCCGTTTCATAAAAATTGCAACACTTTTAGATTTGCTACTATTTATATATGAGCTTTGACCATATATTTCTACTAATTTATTAAATGCAAATGTTATCAAGTAAAATATCGTTGAATTGATTTCAATATATACTTTTATAATATTAAAATTTAAAATTATTTAGAAAAAATAATTAGAGATAATTGTGGTCAAAGTTGTATCTTGGTAAACGTGCTAGTCAAAGTGTTGCAATTTTTTTGAAACGAAGGAAGTATTTTTTACCACGGAGTATTTATTGATGACCCAAAGACGACTCCACGGTCATGCACAGCTGACCTCCCTCGACTATTTAGGCGCCTGAGACCAACGTGATTCAATAATGTCTGACTAGTCTTATATGCACACAATATGTGCGAATATAAAAAAACAGACTTGAGTGAACACGAGAGAAGAAGGATATTTTGCTTAAATAAAACAAAAACTATGGTTTCAATAAAAAAATCAAGAACTACGGAGTAATTAAGAGAGAAGAGGCGAGAAAAGAAGCGATAATTCGTTATAAGAAAAAATATTTAAACCAGAAAATTACAACTCCGACACCACCAATAAAATTTACAACATGCCTAAGTTAAAAAGTACCAATCGCTAACTGCTGTACCCGGATACAGCCAGCTCTGGCTGTACCCCCCAAAAACGACGCGCTCATATTGTTTGTTCATTCTTGTCGATTGTTTGTTCTTTTTTATTGTACTGTTTGTTCATTCTTATTGTACTGTTTGTTCTTTCTTGTTGTACTGTTTGTTCTTTCTTGTTGTACTGTTTGTTCTTTCATGTTGTTTTTTAAATTCATCATCAAAATTTCATAATTGTTGTATTTTTTGTTCTTTCTTCTGGAATTTTATGTTCTTTTTTATATTGTTTGTTCTTTCTTGTTTATTTGTTTGTTTATAATAATCATATGGTTAATGTTCATAATTAAACTCTTCATTAATCTTTTATTCTTTCTTTTTGTATTGTTTGTTCTTTCTTGTTGTACTGTTTGTTCTTTCTTGTTGTTTTTTAAATTCATTCATCAAACTTATTGTTGTATTGTTTGTTCTTTCATGTTGGCTTTAAAATTCATCATAAAATTGTTCATAATTGTTGTATTGTTTGTTCTTTTTTCTGGAATTTTATGTTCTTTTTTATATTGTTTGTTCTTTTTTGTTGAATTATTTGTTCTTTCTTGTTTATTTGTTTGTTCACAATAAATATATGGTTAATGTTCATAATGAAATTGTTCACTTCATTGGTCTCTTATGTTTTTACAAGCGCCTATATTGTTTATTTCCAAATAAATAAATAAATATTCATTTCCAAAGTAGTAAATGTTCATTCCAAATAAATAAAATAAATGTTAAATAGTAAATGTTCATTTTTGCAGTTTATTTCCAAATAAATAAATAAATATTCATTTCCAAAATAGTAAATGTTCATTCCAAATAAATAAATAAATGTTCATTTCCGAAATAGTAAATGTTCATTTTTGTAACAGTATTTGTTCTTTCTTGTTGTATTGTTTGTTCTTTCATGTTGGCTTTAAAATTCATCATAAAATTGTTCATAATTGTTGTATTGGTTGTTCTTTTTTCTAGAATTTTATATTCTTTTTTATATTGTTTGTTCTTTTTTGTTGAATTATTTGTTCTTTTTTGTTTATTTGTTTGTTTACAATAAATATATGGTTAATGTTCATAATGAAATTGTTCACTTCATTGGTCTTTTATGTTTTTACAAACGCCTATATTGTTTATTTCCAAATAAATAAATAAATGTTCATTTCCAAAATAGTAAATGTTCATTCCAAATAAATAAATAAATGTTCATTTCCGAAATAGTAAATGTTCATTTTTGTAGTTTATTTCCAAATAAATAAATAAATGTTCATTTCCAAAATAGTAAATGTTCATTCCAAATAAATAAATAAATGTTCATTTCCGAAATAGTAAATGTTCATTTTTATAGTTTATTTCCAAATAAATAAATAAATGTTCATTTCCAAAATATTAATGTTCATTCCAAATAAATAAATAAATGTTCATTTTCGAAATAGTAAATGTTCATTTCCGAAATAGTAAATGTTCATTTTTGTACCAGTATATTAATGTTCATTTTAAACAAGACAAAACGACATCGTTTTGAATGGGGGTACAGCCAGCTTTGACTGTACCCGAGTATAGCCAAAAATTTGCGAAAAAGTACTTCGTGACGAAGTCGCGTAGAAGTTTTGTGGTGGGTATTGAATAGTTTGGTAAATTGTCATATATAATCATTATCATGTTCGTCTTTCCACTTTTACCTTGATCTCCTATGTGAAATACGTAGTAATGCAAAACTTGCTGCAAATATTATTGTCAGATATCTTGGAATATTATATTAATTCAAAATCAAATGCGATAAAATGATCAGAAAGTTAAATATTTATAATACGCTATTCAATTAATTAACTAGTGCGTGGTCCGGGTGTTGCTCCGGATTTTACTTTTAGTGGGGTTTACGTTTTTTTAAAAATGTACCCATTTTTAAAAGCGGTATTTGACATTTATATGAGAAAATATAACAAACATTGTAGCTAGTTGAGATGGTAGGAAGTGAAACTTATAATCCATGAGGTTTGATGTTCGATCCTTGCTTACATGATTTTTTGGTTGTCAATAACATGTCATGATGCTTATTAGTGGTGACGTGGCGTAATAAGGAGAGAGTATACGTTTTCATAAACGCCTTTTAATATATTAGTATAGATTGAACTCCCGAGTAGACCAAGAGACAAACGAAACGAACCGAGTTAAGGATTTTCTCTCCATCTTTTTAAGAATCTATTGAACCTAATTTAAGTAGATACATATCAAATAAGTTGTGAATGAACAACTATAAATATACAAAGTATAACATAAGATAAATTTATCTCTAAAACCCCGCAATTTAGATTATACACCCGGGTGAACCGTGCTCATTGTGCAGCCTGATGAACATTCATTGGGAATCTATTGAACATAGAGATTGATTTCAATGTACACGTATTAGTGAAATGTTTGAATTATATGTTCTTTGGATTTGAACTATATGTTCATTTGCTATATATTCATTGGGTATGAAGAATATATTCTTTGTATTTGACCTAGATGTTCATTTAAAAATAGGGTACACAGAAAACATTATGCACCCGGGTGCATAAAACATATTTTGCTAAAAAAAACCTAATTAGATGAAGAGAGTGTGTGGCCATGGCAGCAGCAAAGGACCCACAATAAGAAGAGGTTATGAAAGCAACGTAGGAGCAGTGGACGGAGATATAGCGTTTTATAGCGTATAGAAATAGAAATGATAGCAATTAAGGTGAGGGGAGTTATTCTAGTATAACTTCTATTTTTATATGTTATGTAATTTATTTTTGAATAACATTATGACATCATATTTTCCGATGATTTTTATCGGAAAATGACCTCAGATTGTAATTTAAAAATAGAAATATAAGTTTAAGGTTGTAATTGACAAAATAAAAAATTTAATGTTATAATTGACAAATAGGAAACTTTACTAGATTGTATTTGCCAAATTGCCAATATATTTCTTTAACTGTTATTGGAGAAAACCACCTCCATTGTTGGGACTTGGGAGTGCTGTAAAGAAACGGATGGAGAGGTGTAATCCTATCAGGGGATTAGCACTAAGCAATGCGGCACTTAGGGTGTTATCACATACAATATTATATCATATAATTATTGTTTAAAAATGTAGATTGAAAGTGGGTGAGCTGATTG
Source organism: Spinacia oleracea (assembly GCF_020520425.1). NCBI lineage: Eukaryota > Viridiplantae > Streptophyta > Magnoliopsida > Caryophyllales > Amaranthaceae > Spinacia > Spinacia oleracea. The sequence goes on along the minus strand of NC_079487.1, from coordinate 1,427,371 downwards.
CTTTATTGACATTTGTAATGTCACCCGTTTTGGTTGTGGATATATTGGTGAACTAATCTTATTTCTTCTCCCAATTCCCAGTTGATTGCTAAGGTCAAATGAAGCATATTTCCCCTCTAAATTACTAATTACACCCTCAGTCTCTTCCTGATTTTTACATATTGCATTTAGAATGTTCTATTTTATTTTCTATATTGAGAGTATTTCCTCATATATTGTCAAATAAATGCCTTAATATTCTTTCAAAAATTATGCCAAATGATTATTTTAACCAATTAAATTCATTGAGTCTAAATCTCTCATACTATTCTATTTGGTTCTTTAGGTTATTATGAAGAGAAAAAAAAATTAAAACTTATTACCCTTAATTAGAATAATGTGATTTTAAATTAAGGTTTACTTTGAAAAAAAAAAAAGATTAATTTGATTCAGAAAATGGTTTTTATATCTAAGAAAATTGGTGTTTATTTTATTATAGTGACTATGTACGTACAAGTTATTAGAAGAAATTATTTCCCATTGACTTTGGATACACACTAATATTATTGTAAACCATGTTAATACAAAAGCAATTGGATTGTGAATCTATCAACTAATCGGTACAATAATATGACATTATCACCAATCCTATCGTCTAATGATTATTTGCAAAACTAGGTAAGGGTTGAATAATACTCCGTACTCCGTATTGGTGATGGTCATGGTTCCTAGATTCTAGAAGTAGACAAGCCTTGGAATAATTCTGAATGCAAATATTTTGGTGTGTGAAATATCAAATAGTTGAATAAATGTGTCCGTGAGTTTGAAACTAACATGTGAATAAATGTCAAATGTTGTAGGGAAATATTCACATTAACATAAACATTAATAAGGTTTAGATGACATCCCTCAACTCAAGTAATTCAACACATAAACCTAACCCACAGACCAAGGTTGAATAAAAGCACTCCAACTCCAACTCCAACTCCAACTCCAACTCCCACTCCCTCCAAATTCTATAAACTAAAAAAAAAGTAGTTGTAAATACTCGTCATATTGCGCGTCGTTTCAGCTCTAGAAATGCACCTGATTAGGATTTCTTACTTTTATAATTTCGACTTTTTATCTCATTTCTTGCTCATCATTTTCTTGGTTGCCCCTTTTCTACTCATTCTCTCCTAATCACCCATTCACTACCACCATTATATTTATATACGGAACATTTAATCATTTCATTTATATACGCAATACCAGAAAATGGGTCTGAATCGACTGTGCTACATCCTCCCTACAGAGTCAGAGACCGAGACCGAGACCGAGACCAAGGCGGAGGCAGAGAATATACCTGATGAATCCAAAGGGCGTACGAGCATCATGAGTAGCTGCCATGATCAGATTGTTTCAATGCTCCGGAGATCATTAACGCGTCTGCTCATCACTGGTTCATTATTATGCGGTAAGATGAAACAACACCAAGAAGCAGTGTTTCACGACATGAGAGGAGTAGAATTCTCTCAAGTTATCAAGATGGATAACAATCAAATGACTAACCCCAAAATGTTCAGTTTTGCTGAGCTTTATATTGGAACCAACGGTTTCAGCAACGACCAAGTTCTTGGTAGTGGCGGTTTTGGCAGGGTTTTTAAAGCTCTCTTACCCAGTGACGGCACTCTTGTTGCTGTCAAGTGCTTGCTCAATACTACTACTACTACTACTACTACTACTACTACTGATAATAAACCATCGTCTGATCTTCTCAACAATGGCATCGACAAGACTTTCGCAGCTGAGTTGGTTGCCGTGGCTCACTTACGCCATAGGAATCTGGTTAGGTTAAGGGGTTGGTGTGTCCATGATTATCAGTTGCTCCTTGTCTATGATTACATGCCTAACCGCAGTCTTGATAGGGTCCTCTTTAAGAATACCTCCAATTCCCTTCTTCTAGATTTCAAAAGGAGGAACAATATAGTTCTTGGTTTGGCTGCTGCCTTATTTTATCTCCATGAGCAGCTCGAGACTCAGATCATCCACAGGGATATTAAAACTAGTAATGTCATGCTCGATTCCCACTACAACGCTAGGCTTGGTGACTTTGGCCTCGCACGTTGGCTCGAGCACGACCACAAGAATACTCCCTCTCTCCTCTCGTCATCCAGGAGATCATCAGATTATCAATTTCGGCTAGCAGAGACCAGCAAGATTGGCGGAACAATTGGCTACTTGCCCCCTGAAAGCTTTCAGAAGCGCTATGTTGCAACTGCCAAGTCTGATGTTTTTAGCTTTGGGATTGTAGTCTTGGAAGTTGCTTCTGGAAGACGAGCCATTGATCTCACTTATGCAGATGATAAGATCATTTTACTGGATTGGGTTAGAAGGTTAGCTGATGATGGCAGCCTGCTGCTAGCTGCAGATTCTCGACTGCCTGATGGATCTTACCAGCTCTCTGAAATGGAACGTTTGATCCATCTGGGGCTCCTTTGCACATATCACATTCCCAAATCACGCCCTGACATCAAATGGGTTCTGGATGCTCTCTGTGGAAACATCTCCGGCAAACTTCCATCTCTTCCTTCTTTTAAGACACATCCTTTGTATATTTCCTTGTCTAGCAGCAGCTCGTCTGAAACCAAATACAAACCCACCAGTAGTACTACTACCGTCTCTACATCATCCATTTCAACCATCTATATTACAGCTGCTGGAAAAACCTTATTTGTAACAGCTCAAGATATTGATGAAGACAGCAAGTCTGAGAGCTCATACACAGATATAGAGAGTGTGCCTGATAAAAACTCTTTTCACCTTCCAGTAGTTGAGACACCAAGAGAGATCTCTTTCAAAGAGATTGTTTCTGCAACCAACAATTTCTCAGACAATCACAGGGTGGCTGAGCTGGACTTTGGAACTGCCTACCAAGGCTTCCTTGAAAACCGCCATCATGTCCTGGTCAAGCGGCTTGGAATGAAGACTTGCCCTGCTCTACGAGCCCGGTTCTCAACAGAACTCCATAATTTAGGAAGGCTTCGTCACCGCAACCTTGTACAGCTCCGTGGCTGGTGCACAGAACAAGGAGAAATGCTGGTGGTCTATGATTACTTAGCCAGTCGACTCCTTAGCAACATGTTGTTCCATAACAGCTGCAAAGCCTTGCAATGGCATCAACGTTACAATATAATAACATCACTTGCATCAGCAGTTGTCTATCTCCATGAGGAATGGGATGAACAAGTTATCCACAGAAATATTACCTCTTCTTCCATAGTTGTGGATCCAGATATGAATCCTAGGCTCACCAGCTTCGCACTTGCTGAGTTCTTGACACGAAATGAGCATGGGCATCATGTGGCCAGCACAGATAATTCAGTTCGGGGGATCTTTGGGTACATGTCACCCGAGTACATGGAATCTGGAGAAGCAAACACTGCAGCTGATGTTTATAGCTTTGGTGTTGTGGTACTTGAAGTGATTACTGGACAGATGGCTGTTGACTTTCGACATCCTGAAGTGCTACTAGTCAAGAAGATTCGTGAATTTAAGGCTACAGACAGGCCTTTAGAAGAGTTGGCAGATCCTCAGTTAGATAGGGAGTATGAGCTTCAGGAATTTGTAAGACTGCTAAAACTAGGACTGGCTTGTACACATTCCAGTCCAAAATCACGACCAAGTATGAGACAGATTGTCAGCATACTCAATGGTAATACTTCATGCTTCATTCAAGGGTCTATGGAGGGAATAGAAGAATGGAAACAAGCAAATGCATATTCATTGTCATTGGTTAGACGAATCCAGGCCTTGGGGATCCAATAACTACCACCGGGGATACTATACTACACCCTATATATATAGTGTATGTCAAATTTTGCTCTTTGTCCCTACTACATCTGATATAGTTATAGCCTTGTAGGTGTTTCCCAAGCCACCGGAAATTTTATTTATTATACATGATGCAGCTACAATTAGTAAGAACCTTGTGGTTCATTACTTGGGTTCCTTTTCATTACTTCTGTAAGAAAATGTGCATTTTCTTAGTTAGTTCTTACTGCATTTCATATATTTTTCTATCTTATAGAAGGAACTTTACTTTTGGATTGATTTATGATAGGGTGTTACTTTTAATTTCTATTGGAAATATTTATCTTTAACAACCTGCCACTGATGAATGATAATTCTTGTGCTCTGTTACTTTACCATTTAAATTTATACAATACATGAATTATTTGTGATCCAGTAACTGATTGAAGTCCATTCTTAAAGTTCTACATTATAAAGCCTACGCATAGTTTATATGAAATACTGTTGTAGTATTGTTGTAACTGTAACTGTAACTGTTCCTCAATCTATCAGCAAATAACTTTTTAAAAGGATCCTTGTAATTTACTATGTTATGATTCTTTGATGATAATGCAAGAAAATTGTGCATTTTCAGAGTGTCATTGTTCATACCAAGTCTAATAAAAAACACACAGGAATCAGGATGCAGCATTGTTTCATGTTTTCAGCCATTACAATTTACAAACGAGGAAGAGTCAGCAAAGGCATTTCTGGATATGCATTTCTCACGTCTAAGACAGATAATAGATACACACTATTCTGACCTGAATTCAATGTTATTAAGTTCTGATAATTGAATTTTCTGCTATACTGACAATATGTTTAACTGTTACTCATCAGCGACTGGAGTTTCTTCATCAGAATCGATCCCAAGCCAACTAGTTAAACCAAAAAGGAACTCTCTGAAACTGACATTCCCGTCCTTGTCCTTGTCCATCTCCACTGCGAATATGTCCAAGGTCAAATCCCAAGAGAAAAAGAGAAGAAAAAAAAGAGAAAAGGGTCAGACGCAAGAGATTAACAATAAGTCGAGAAATAAAGTATCCACATACTAAATCTAGTCTTAGTGACATGTGAAGGTGATCTCTCCGAAGAAGTTTCAGTAAATGCCACAACCATATCTTTCTTGTTAAGTTTTCCGTCACCATTTTTGTCCATGTAGAAGAATACTTGGACGATTTGGTCAAAGGTTGATTCCAAGTGGGGTGATCCCATCCTTGATACCTGAAGTGAAGTATCAAATGGTTAACATGAGCACTTAGGAAACAAGATGAAATCTACATAAATTACGGAATAGTGTTACTATCAAGTTTTTGTGAATACAATTTCAGTGGAGCTGGAAGGTTTAGTTAAGAGGTAAATGAGACAGAGGAGAACAATAAACTCGTTAAACTGTATGTGACCACTCCTATCAACATCACACGAATAGAAAAGATCGTCAAACTCCTGCTCTGTAAGGTTGACTTGCAATTCCTCCAAGCATTTCTTAAGTTCCTCACGATCAATACTTCCATTAGAATCTTCATCTGATAGAGGAAGATGACGATAAGTAGTCCATTTTTATTGCGAAAAGAGAAAGCAAATAAAGTCACTGTTGGTAGGCATGGTAGCTAGAAACTCACCGTAATGCTCAAACACACCTCTAAGGTTCTTGACTTGCTCTTTCAATTGTGGAAACTTCAGAATGACACTATTAATTGATCTGAATTTTTTGTTTTTGTGTCCCGAACTGGAAGGTTGTTGTCTAAGCTCAATTATCTTCCTTGCCAGCTTGGCATCCAACCTCCTATATTTGTTAGCATTACTAGTAATACTACTGCAACCACAACAGCAAAACATGCTTCCAACTTTGTTGCCGATGGACTTAAGAGAAGTACAGGAATGAGACCTCCCTTGAAAATTAATTGACAACCACAGACATATAAGCAGAGATTCACTGGAAACCGTTTCTAAAAGCAGAAGCAACCAAGAAATTCTCAAGTTGCAAAATGAAGCAAGCATAACTAAAGAGAATTTCTGGGTATGGAATATTGGTAATTTTAGATGCAGTATATATTCGTATCTGGTTGTTAAGGAAAGTAAGGAAAATACTTGTGAATTCATCTGGGCTTGGCTTGTCAAAAACTACGTAAACAGTAATATATAACAACATAATGAAGAAATGAATGCAAAAAGGAGGAGGAAGTAGACATTATTTACCAGGGGGTGAAGTTGATCTATCCATGGCTTCAAAAAGTTTGTGTTTGCAAGTCGGGGATAGTGAAAAGCATAAATAGAGAACGAAAGAGGGGAAAGGTAGTGGTGGAAAGTGGAAACTTACAAGGCACCTTCACCTCCACCAACAAATAAGCAAAGGAGGGAACAGTGGGTGTTGGTGGAATTGGAAAGAGGTCTTCCCAATTATTCAATTCCAAATTCCAAATCCAAATTCCAAATTCCAAATTCCAAATTCCAAATTAAAAAAAATCATCATTTGTTTCTTCATTAAGAATCGTAGCTTAGATAATACGAACACCCCCTCCTCCGTCCATAATTACCATGGAGTACTCGTGTTCTGGTGTATATTATTTTTGGAAATACAAATGTATGTGATTGGTTTTATCATTTTGCGATTACTACTACGGATTGATTTATGTGAACAGTATTATAAGAGCACAAATTAGGACATAATTCTCAAATGAAGAACACAAATTACATGAAAATATGATATACCTCAGTACCTGAGACGAACACCGGGAAGTCCTTATGGATACTCCTTTGTTAAGCAGTTTGTTTCAGCAAATGAAGAAATCAGTAGGTGCAGATTATAAGATAAAATACAAGAAGAATCCTTGAAAATAGAAAAGACAAAGTTACTCCGTAGAATCCTTTGTTGATTATAACAAGTTAGAATATGATTCTCTTCTTTTTGTTGATTACTAGTTGTTGATATATAAATTAATTGTCAAAATCATATTAGAAAATAGGCACAACGATTAGCGAAAATCCCCGGAAAAATAAATAACAATTAGATAAATATTACATGATTCATTTATACCTTCGTGAATATGTTAGGGTTGGATTCACCTAACTAACCATTTCTCCGCAGCATTTCATCCATCTATTTTGATTTGTGTTACCTCGTCTAACCATTTACGTAACTTGTTTCCCCCCTCCTCCGGTAAACATAATTGACTAATTCTTAGATTTGTACAATATTGGTCAATTTCTAGCGGTGAAAATTCTGAAGTTAGGGCCACTTGTTTGATCTCGGTCATGAATTCTCCAACCGCTAACATATATAGAAGACAGACCAACATAAAATATTGTATCCATCTCAGTTCCCTTTCAAGCAATGTTCACTATGTTGGATTGATCAAGACATGTCTTAAAGCTTGATAAGGAGAGGTACCAAACATTGAATTAAATCAAACAGCCTAGGGTTAATGCATTATAGCTAAAGTATTTAGTTTAACAACTGATCTATGTTATCACAATGTAAGATTATTCTTATGTGCTCCACCTAACTTGCGTTTTCTCGGGAACCCCTTGAACCACGAACTTGATAACACTTTTGAAAGAAGTGTAACATTATCGACATCACATGACATATATGGATTAGCTTCTATTCTCTTTATCAATTCCCGATGCTTCCCATTGTTGTCCTTCGCCAAAAGCGCAATAGGAATCTGCAAGGCACCAATATGATGAATTAGAAAATAAGGTATGAAATACATGCTATCACAGTGTAAAAGAACATTGGAAAAGATTGACCAAGCAGACTCGTATCCAGAAACAAATGCACATTCACAACATTATTACCGTTTGATGTTCTCTGCTCACTCGAAAAAATGCATAGTACATAGACCAGCACAGAACACAAATCTCAAAACAAAACTAAGTATCCTACTCTTACAAACTTATCGCAGCAGGAAGATGGGCCACTAAATTATGCATAAACCATTGCACATTTCTAAGACCCCTGCATTATCCATCTTCAACTGATTGAGCATTTCCAACAGTGAGAGAAGGAAGAGAATTTGAGTGACAAAAAAACACTAAACAACATCTTATGTCAATGGGTTTTCCTTTATATTCCCTTCCAATCCCTTTCTTGGGTTGATTCCCTTTACCCCGTTTGAACCAAACGCCCCCCAAGTTTGACACTTATTTGTTCATTGGACCTAAAAAATCACAAATCTGTGATCCCACAGTAAGTAAAGACCAAAAAAAGGCCAGGACTCACCAAAAGGGTTCTTATGTTTGTTTGTTAAATGTTAACATGAAGCAACAACAAGAACATGACCGGAAGATCACTCAGTAGGTAAAGACAGAGAGGAGAGTTGTATACTTGTCTCCATCTACTAAGACAGTAAGACACATGTATCTAACAATGAATCAGTTGCAAAAGCTTACAAAATAAATGCAAGTGCCAACATTTTTTAATCTATAACAGTCTTCAAATGCCTAATTAACTCCCTCCATCCCTTTATAATAATCCAAATTCCAAATTTAGGTCAACCCAAAATAATAAGTTAGCACAGATCAATCCTGATAAACTTGGCAAGGCAAATGAAGATAATGAGAAAATGAAAACAAAGCTTCAGCGACCTTGCAATATAGAACAATTTGCTACATAGTACTCAATCCCTAGAACACGTAACAGTAGGATCATCAAAACACTATATCAGGCAACGAAATCTAGAGACTATATATTCAGACTCAAGAGCATTGACCCCCTTTCTAGAGTGTTGGGACCAAGTACTTTTATATGAAGCTTTTATGACACTTAGTTCAGTGGGAGTATGGTGCATTTCCTGGAGGATTATGGCACATAAGTAGTCGTTTTATGTCTCTAGAAACCTACCTTGGCTAGGAGGGACAAGAGAACTATGTGGTGTGCAATGAGAGCATTTATCTCCCTTCTCCCTTCCTTCTCTCCCTCCCTCACTCTCTCTTTTTCTCCAGTCCAGACTCCAGACTCCAGACTCCAGACTGCAACCCTCAGTCACCCAAATGACAGAAAAATATTTTCACAAAAATCAACCAAGGGTTAATAGGCAAAAATCACCAATTGCAGTTTGAGCAAGAAGAGTATTAAGGATAATTGAACACCAAAAATAAGTTTGAGCCAAGTTGTATCCAACATAAAATCCGTACAAGTATAATCCCCATATTTGTTTCTCTCAAATTATGTAACTGCCATAAATAAAAATAAAAGATAGCAATAAGATTCAACATTTATCTCACATCATATGCAATCATAGATACTTGTGCAATAAGTGAAACAGTATAAGCTTACTGAGAGCATGTCGTTTCTGGAAGGATATTGTACCACAGGTTTACACCTGGGAGAAACTTGGTGTTGTTGACAGTGTCTTCGACAAATCTGAGATCATCTGAGTCTGAATATAAGCTCTTAGGATCAAAGACCCATGCATGACGGATGTTAATTGTGGGTTTCTGGTAATTCGGTCTTAGAGGTGACGATCGTTGCACAAAGATGTCACTTGGCAGAGAGAGCAATGGTCGTCTGTGCCTTATGCGTGATTTTTGTAGCCCTTCTCAGTATTGTTATGTTCCCTGCTAGTAGATCATAGAGCAAAGCCGCACCAGATAGAAAAACAATACAATATTATATTGTAGAAATTTCTAGTTCCGAAACTAAAGTTAATCTATTTCTCTATTAAACGTTTACGACTTTCCAGGAAAAAATTACTCTATTTCTCTATTACTCTATATTTCCAAAACTAAAATAACTGCATTTAGACGTTTTTGGAATAATATCCTGTAATATTCCGTACTCAAGATGAAGAAATTTTTTATTGTATCGTTGCCTAAAGGGAAAGTACATGCGAACGATTCTTAATTAAATAAAACACGACCCAACATTCAAAACCATTATGCAACAAACCCCTTCTCAACCTCAACCTCAACCTCATTTCAAAGTAGTAATAATCAAACCATAAATAGTGTAGATCTGCATTAAACTATAGCAGGCGAGACAAGGTCAACCAATCATTAGAAACTCCATATCCTTCAACAAAAACGGACCGAATGTCTTGTAGCAGCTTCTCTTTTTTTTCCCTTTTATAATTATTGATTTGTAGCGATTCTGTAGACTTTGTCATCTGATAAATATTTACGTTTTATCAGAGTTCAGATGTCCTAAAACTCTGAAAGTGATCATCAACAATATAACACGGTAGACGGTAGTTACATCTAGTCTAAACCTAAATTCGATTTTAGTTGCCTCCTTGCTCCTTTCTTATGTAGAGAGCATACCCCTTATGCATTATTTAATTTTGATATTGGCTTCTTTTGTACTCTTCAGTGGACACTCAAGCGACATCGTTCAGCAGCTAATGAACGCAAAGCATACATTTTTCTATATCAATTCAAACTCTCTTATAATTTTAAATTATCAAAAAGGTCCATTGAACAGTCCGATTGTCCGAGAATGATAATAATTAAGTTTTATTAACCGAAACACCTTTAATGATAGCAACAAATGTACTTTTATATAACTGATGATGGGAATTGCAAATATTGTTGTCAACCTAGTAGAAAACCACGACATACTCATTCAACATAGATATTTGAACACAACTTCAAAACTCACCTAGCATAATACTAACCAAAACACGTTTAATCACAACTCTTCACAAAAAATCAACTCAAAATTGATAGTGAACTCCTAGACCCATACACTAATTCTAAGCTATTGAGTATTAAACCATGAAAATCAATCAACCTACATGTTTGCACACAACTTCGAAACCCCTAGCATTATACTATCATAAGGTTTATCATTGAAACTTTTCACAAGAAATACTTACTGATTTTACAGTGTAGTTTAAGCTTATTATACATATCCCTCCTTAGGGCTACAACATTTGCTTTAGAAAAAACAAGACAGTTTCAAAAAGACAATACCTGTCTCATTACAAGATCAGTGCGGATGTGCATTGGCCAAATTTTCTGTTGGTAACAGATGCAAGGTATTCATAAACTGCAGCTCAGACAGCTGGCTACGCTCCTCAAGCTCCGGAGGGATGGTGTCTTTGAAGTTGTTGTCACTAAGTAATCTGTAACAAAAAATAGAATATGGTTATTTATTATTGAAGTATGAAAACTTATTGGTAAGATTTCATAACGGCACTCACAATCGTTTCAGTGACTCCATGTCTGCAATCTCTGCCGGAACCAATCCAGTCAAATAATTGCCGCTCAAATCCAGTACCTCAAGCTTGGTAAGACATCTGAACTCTACTGGAATGGCACCTGAGAAGGACCAAAAACACGAACAGAGTAATGATTAAAAATAGCACATCCTATATACTATGTAGTATTTTTAAGCCATTAACTGTTTTCAGGAGCAAACATAACACAAACAATGGCATGATCACTGTAACATATGAAGCCATTACATTTTGCATTAAAATCTGAAGTGCTTAAATAAATGAAAATAAAATGAATACACTGCTACACAAATAGCAGAAAGCTAAAAACAAGGTCAACTTATAGAGAAACAGACCGTACCTGCAATGTTAATATGCAACAATGGCCAGGGGCAACTGGATGGAAGTGCGGTAGCATTAGGTATGTAAAATTTGCTATAGCTACAACAAGATGTTTAGGTCTCTTTGGGTTCTCAAAACAGCATAAGCATCGCTCCTGTTGAGTAACAATGTGCTTCACCAGATTCTGCACAGAATGTGATCTGTTCTCATGGTCTGCACCTTTTCTCCTTCTCTTTTTGGTTGGTGCCCCATCATAATCATATTCATCATTAGCCTGAATCGACACACTATATTTCTTATTCTTCGTTATTGTTTGAATCAGATGCCTATCCCCATCATCTTCTTTTCCCTTTTGCTGCAATTGTTTATCTTGTGCAGCGTATCTGATAAATTAAATAATAAATGTAAAATCTATTTATAATGAAGGCAAAATTCAAATATCCAGACAATTTCCACAAAGGAAACTTTGTGATTCAAGCAAGAACTAAAAAGAGGAAGAGAAATGATTTAAGGCTATATCGTCATTCACCTAGTTATCATTCTCATTGTTAACCTAGTATCCATTTAACGGATTTAACAAAAGAACACAAACAGTCTAGCACCTTAAAGAATACTCTGTAGTATAGATTATACAAACAAATACTGGAGAAAGCTCACACAAGTAAGGCCAGCATTACCACCTAAATCAATGACAGCTTTCATGTTCTTTTTACACGGTTGAAATGTTAACATATAAAATGTTTTCGTCACCCTATCATTGTATGTTGAACACATCAATCTAACACCTTAATATTTTCTCCAATTACTATGGCAATAAAAATATTGGTTAATCGTCTCTCAAGTCTCAAGTACAAGCAAAAGATCAAAAGCGAGATCTCATTAAACTATGATGATACCAGAAAATTCAGTCACTTTGATTCAATATTACTCTCTACTCAATCTCAAATTCAAGAGCCACTAAATCAACAACTTAATATAACAAAAATGTAAAGAATACCAACCAGCCCTCTCTAAGATTCTTCTTCTTCGAGTTGCGCTTGTTCTTCCTATTCTTCTTGCTACCTCTTCTTCTTCTCCATCTCCAATGCTTTCTCTCTCCTCAAACTCTAGCTAGTCCGCCTCCATTCTCTCAACCTCCTCTTGCTCTAGCCGAAGTAATCTCATCTTCTCTTCAGGATCGTTCAATCCTAGTAGTTGTTTTGCAGCCACCATTGTATTGTTTTGTCACCTGCAACATAAAAGAGGTTCCAGATATCCTTGCATTAAAATCAAACAATTTTAATTCAATACCCTTGATTTCCATATAATAATAAACAACATGTCAACATCATTAAGCTCTGTAGAAGTTCCAGAGGCATAGAGCAAAAGGTTCAATGAGATGAAACAAAACATTCAAGCTCGGACTATGAAAGAAATGGGAGTTTCTTTTATATCTAATCATGGTGCTCACTGCTTACAAATATCTGAAGAATCTGATTAATTGAAGGCAACTTTCTGATCGAGGGGAAAACTAGGTCGATACTAGTCTCTCCTAATCAAATAAAAAAACCTAAACTAACCACTAAACACAAGTAAAGCGGCAAGTAAGGGTCGAAATCCACAAGGACTAAGGTGCGCTAATTTATGCTCACTCTTTTCCTTAAGCATGATTGAATTGGGAACTTTGAGGACAATGGAGGCAAGATTATCATCTAATGAAGATGTTTTGAGAAAAGAAAAAGGGATTGAGATGGGAAATGAAGGAACTAGGCCAAGCTTTCTCGAAAATGGGACATAAGGGGAAGGGGTAGAAACAAGAGTTTCACAAACAACTTCTCCCGCATCACAAGACTCCAAAACATAAGCTTTTTCGACCAAAGGGTCCTCAATCAAGGATCTTTCCTCCAAATCACCATCATTTGCCTCAAAAACATCCTCACCCATCAAATAAGATGTCTTACTTCCACATTGACCAAAGAAATCACTCAAGGAAGAGGGGATATGAGAGGACGGGTGCTCTAAAGATAGCGGAAAGGGAGTGAAATTAAGGTCACTTGAGATAGGAGTAAGAGACTCAAGAATCGAATCATCAATCAATAAGGGCTCATGATTTTCTACACCCTCAACTAACCAATCTCCAAAAGAGGCTACCTCACTCTCCTCAACATCATGCTCCACATCTTCATCATCCCAAAAACCACCATCAAGATTTAGACTACTCTTTCCCAATTTATTTTCATTCTCAACATTCATCAAATCATCGTCAATAATAGCAAAATGATCTATGGGTTTTCGAATAGCATTGATTTTAGCCTCAAGAAAGGTCGTGTAATCGGCTATTTGGTTGGCCCTAGAATTAAACTCTTTGATGCAATTCTCAAGAAGAAGCTCCAAGTTAGGTTCCGATGATTTTGAATGCATAGAATTTTGAAAATCAACAAGGGAAGAAGAGTCACAATCAAGCATATGAGGGAGATCATGCAAATTCTTGCAAGTAATTGAAGGGCTTTGATAAGAAGCATAAAAAACATTTACATTAGAATGCAACTCATCAACATGAGAATAAGGGGAAACGGGATTAGAATCATGCATATTTGGCTCACTATTGAAATCATGGGACATTTCAAGGGAATTCATGCAAAAACTAGAATCAACATTAGAAACATGAAAATCCCTAACACATGTCCCATGATTGGTCATTTCCCAATCATAGGTATCTCTAGCTAACCAATTATAAAAATTCCATGCTTCATCCAATGATTTAGCCCGAAATTCACCATGAAACATATTCTCAACCATTCCCCTAGTAAGTTCATTAAGACCATCATAAATCATTTCACATAACTCCCACAAATCAAACCTATGATCACTTCCAAGAGATTCCTCAAGTCTTTCAAAATACCTCCAAAACGGTTCACGCTCAAATTGAGGAAACAAGAAACATGCCATTTTTTTGAATTTTTCAAAATAAAACAAATAAATAAGAAAAACAAAAAGAACTATGCACAATGACCTAGACTCATCTAACTAACACAAACTAATGCAAACCGTAGTCCCCGGCAACGGCGCCATTTTGATCGAGGGGAAAACTAGGTCGATACTAGTCTCTCCTAATCAAATAAAAAAACCTAAACTAACCACTAAACACAAGTAAAGCGACAAGTAAGGGTCGAAATCCACAAGGACTAAGGTGCGCTAATTTATGCTAATCGAACAACAAGTTAGGTCGGAATAGGGTTGGAAAAGTCAACTAACCAACTAAAACTAAACTAACTACCAAAGGACAAACATGGTCAAGGAATGAGATCAAACACCAACAATAATGAAACAAGTATACGAGCAACAATTAAGAATGATGATGCATAAGCAAAGTATGAATGATGCGTTGGTTAGAAATAGATCCCCAAATGACTCCCGCCTTGGATCAATTCTTAGAATAGTCAAATGCGAACTCCCGCCCTACACACAACTACCCTTAGGTCACGGTTAAGCACAAACCAAACAATAGTCAACTTAAGTCACGATCCCTCGATTTTCCTAAAGTCAACTACCCCAAAAATCTAAATCATACACAAGTAGCTAATTTGCATACAACAAAGTTTGAGTATGCTCAAACAAACAATAGTTTAATCATGCAACATCACCAAATTCAAACTCATTTACCCAAATCAATCATTGTTAGGTTTTCACCCAAACCCTAACCAATACACTACTCAATCAACATAAAACCAATAAATTTAAAGACTTTAATAACTAATAACATGATACTAAGCAAAACAACAAATAATTTAAAGATTTAATTATAAGACTAAACATGAAACTAATCTAATCAAGAAACATATAAAACAATAAATATGACAATTTATGAAGAGAGAAAAGTAAGAAATTCTCATTGATTATTGATGGAGATCTCCAAATCATTAACTCCCATCTTTGAATCATCAAAATCCATCTTCAACCCATTGTGTTTCTCACTTTCTCTCTCCAAAAACTAACTAAAACCCTAAACCCTAAGAGAAAAGGAGAACTAAGCTTAATTATGTACATGGTAATGAAGTTATGACCCAAAAATGGGTATTTATACTAAAAGCCTCAAAGAAAATAAAAGAGGAGAAATAAAAATAAAAAGGGAAGAGAAAATCTCAAAAGAAAACAAAAGGGTTTAAGAAAATTAAAAAGAACGGAAATTTCATGAAATGCCCTCGAGTTTTGCCATAATTCACCAAACGCCCATCAAGTTTCAATAATTCATAAAATACCCCTCACAATTCGTACAAATACCCAACATACCCTTACTAATAACGGGCCGTTAGTCTGCCGTTAGCCAAGTTTCCAATTCACCCAAATGCCCATATTCTGAAACTTATTTCACCAAATGCCCCTATTAGGAAACTTATTTTACCAAATGCCCCAAATTTAAATATAGCTATTCTGATGTTCCGACGGCTAGTTTTTGTGTTTGAAAAGTGGTTCTTGGTCATGGTTGGCTATAAAAACCCCTTTGTTGAATGGTTCTTGTATTTTAGATGTTATTTTACTTTACTTTGCTGATTTCATAAGATTTGTGTCATGAGTTTTCTTTCAAAATCATCTTCCACACCCAATGAGTCCACATATATTAGGGCACCTAACAAATTTTGTTATTGTGGTAGGAATGGAGGTTGAAGTGGTGTTCCACAAGCTCTTCTGGATAGCTGCTAATGCTTTTTGGGGTAGTTTTTTGCACATCTGTTTTGATCTTGCACATATTCATTGAGTAGAAAATAACATTAAATGTAGTTGGTGCAAAGATGTTTTGTAAGTGAAGCTAAAAACAGAAATGCTTCCCAGTTTGGTATTTTGTGCAGATTATGCAACATCAATTATTTATGAAATGTGAATTTGTTTCTCATTACTTGTGTTTACTTCATGATTACAAACAGTAAAATTACAAACATCAATATCCCCATTTAATTGTATTACAACTTTGACTACTTTTTGTTGTTGTTTTAGCTTCTTCTTCATTTGCTTCAATTCTTCTTGCATCTTACTGTTTCGCCTGTTTTCAATATTTTCTCCTTCGTCTAAGCTTCCCCCGCATTGTCCTTCGTGTTGTTGCCCCTTGTTTTTTTGCTCAACTACTCCCTTTCACCATCTCAGATTGTTTCAAGGATCACACTTGTAGTACAACCTTTGTGGATTGAGTGTTGTATCAAAGCTTCGAATGACAAATTTCCTACCACAATAACAAAAATTGGTAGGTACTCTAATATATGTGGACTCATTGGGTGTGGATGATGATTTTGAAAGAAAACTCATGACAAAAATCTTATGAAATTAGCAAAGGAAATCAAAATAACATCTAACTTACAAGAACCATTCAGCAAAGGGGCTTTTATAGTCAACCATGACCAACAGCTACCTTTCAAACACAAAAACTAGTCTCTAAAACATCAAAATAGCTATATTTAAGTTTGGGGCATTTGGTGAAATAAGTTTCAGAATAGGGGCATTTGGGTGAATTGAAAACTTGGCTAACGGCAGACTAACGGTCCGTTATTAGTAAGGGTATGTTGGGTATTTGTACGAATTGTGAGGGGTATTTTATGAATTATTGAAACTTGATGGGCGTTTGGTGAATTATGGAAAAACTCGAGGGCATTTCATGAAATATCCGTAAAAAGAAAGTAAAAGAGAATAAAAGGAAAAAGAAAGAGAAAAAGAATAAAAAGGAAAAAGAAATAGAAAAAGAATAAAGGAGGAAATGAAAACCCCCAAAAAGATCAGAGTTGTAGCTCCCTTTTTCCCTCAGTTAAACAAACCCGTGCTCCTCCCTTTCTTTGCTCCTCTTTCATCCCTCCATCATCATCAATCATCATAAATCATCATCGATCATCACAAATCATTATCGATCATCACCGTTAATCGTCGATCAACATCATCAACGTTTATCCTTCATCATCAATCCATCATCACTTTCGAATTCAATCATCATCGTCCTCATCAACGGTCACCGTCGAGCAACAATCACTCGACCATCATCACCGTCGATCTTCCATCAACCTCAACCACGAGCGCAGCCACGTGACTTCATTAATGCCGTACCAATATGAGCGGTGAAATGTTCGGTCGAACCCGAAAAAGGTTCGGGCGAACTTGATTGCTGTTCGGACGAACTCCTCGATGGTTTGAGCGAACCTCATACTTACAGGAACTCTAAATATTCGGTTCGGTCGAACTCGATACGGGTTCGAACGAACCAATATACTCTGTTTTTGCTCTGTTCTTGGCTTGATTTTGATTGCTATTTTGGGTTTGTTGTTGTGTTGTTGGTGGTGAGAATTGGTGTAGGGGAGGAGTGCAGGTGTTGGTGTTGGTTAGTACGGTGTGGATGAGAGATGGTGGCTGACTTAGGTGTTGAGGAGCAGGGTGTTGCTGGGTCGCGGAGGAAAGGCACTCAGCAAGGAGGGGTGATGTCAGGTGTGGGTGTGGTGTAGGATAAAATAGCAGGGTGGTGGAGGTTAAGAAGTAGGAGTATATTTGTGTATCTTGGCAGCAGCTGGGTCAAATGGTCTAAGCCCATTAATGACAAAGCCCAAGCTCCAATTCTGTTATGTCCGTTGCTTTCTTGATTCGTGCAACTCAATCTCGGACCATGATATTCCCACCAACACACATAAGGACAAACACGAGGGTAGAAACGAGAAAAAGAAATCAAAACTAATAATAATAATAATAATAATAATAATAATAATAATAATAATAATAATAATAATAATATAATAATAATAATAATAATAACGTTCGTTTCCTCTCGAAATGGGCGATTAGGGCACCGGGTTAGTTTAAATTTCACGGCCAACAGAGGGGTTCCTCCAGCCATCAGGCCGGCCGCGGTGGTTTCGTCAGGTGGGTGCGGTTCATTTCGGTAGTTGTGAGGCGGTTCATCACGTTCGTCAAGTGGTTTGTGCGGCGGTTCATTAGGTACGTCAAGTGGTTAGTGTGGCGGGTCAACAGGTTCGACAGGGTTGTTGTGGTGTTCAGCGGTGTTCGACAGGGTTGTTCTGTGGTGTTCGGCGGCGGCGGTGTGTCCCTGGTTGCGCTATTTTGTTCGGTACTGTGTTGGCTGTGCGGTGGTTTTTGTAGGCTGTACGGTGTGTCACTGGTGTACGTTGTTCGGTGGTTTTTGCCCGACGGTTAATTCTCAGGGCCGCGGTTTCGTCTCAAGGCTGCGGTTTTGTCCTACGGTTATTTCGGGTGGTGCGTCTGCTGTGATCTCTCAGGGTTGCGCGGCTGTGTTCTGCGGGTCAGGTTTGCTGTGCTTCGGGAATTGTGATTTCGTAATTCGGATAAACGTTGCTGCTGTGCTCTGTTTTGTGGCTGTGGTTTGTTGCTGCTTGGTGTTGGTTTTGGTTGCGTCGTGGCTCTTTCTATTGTAGTGTTTAGGTGGTGCTTGCTAGGTGTTTGGGTGGTGCTTGCTAGGTGTTTGGGTGGTGCTTTGTGGTGTTTGCTAGGTGTTTTCTAGGCTGCTGCTAGGTGCTTGCTAGGTGTTTTGTTGAAGTGCTTTTATGGCTACCGTGGAGAAGTTTCATTGCCCTTTTGTGGGTCTTAGCGGGTGCCAGGATGGAGGTGGGCGTGGTTTGGTGAGGAGTTCTCTAATCACTCACTTACGGGACCGTCATTGTTGCATTGGTGTGCGGGATGTAACCCGTCATTCTCTTACTACCAATTTGCAGGTTTTTACTGCGGCTGAGGTGACCTTTCGTCGTATGGGAATTTGGCTATGTGGAGATTGTTTCAAGACGCATACTCATCGTATTAAGTGTCGGCATGGCAGTGGTTCTAGTACGGTTTTTGTGGACCCCTCTGATTCTGGGGATGGTACTATTCGTTTTACTCTCTACGGTATTCAAAAACCTCAAGCTCCTGCTTCCGAGCTGTCTACTTCTGATGCGCCTCGAGAACATCATTTTTCTTTTGATGTTGCTCTTCTAAACACTTTATGGTCTAAGCGGTTGCGTTCTGTGAAAACCATCCCTCCCAAGTGTCGTTTGGGTTTTTCGCGTGTTCTGACAGGGGCCCTTGACAAGGTGATTTGCAGACCAGATGACATCGCTTGTTGGGTTCAGTTGCTCGTGTTACCTCTGTGTGTCCTCAAGACTTTTTCTCCACGAAGTAATCGTGAGTGTTCCTCCGGTGTTAGGCGGCGACAACAGGAAGAGTGTATCACCTCTGCTATTCGTTCTTGGGGTGTGCCTGGTGGTTCTGAGCAGCTTGTCGTAGACACATTGGCTAGCGTGTCTCCCCCTCTATTGGATGTTGACGAAGACTATGATTTGGCGGAGCGTAATATTAAGCTATGCAAGAGAAAGATTTCTGACGGTCACTACACTGCTGCCGTTAGGGTTCTTTCTTCCTCGGGTCTTGCCCCTTACAATGATGCTACTCTTGCAGATTTGCAAGCAAAGCACCCTTCCGTTCCGGTCCCTACCTTACCAGACATCCCTGTTGATCATCACCTTACTGCTTCCTCCGCTGTTGTTTTGGAGCAGATTAAGGGCTTTCCGCGTGGTACTTCGTGCGGTAGAGATGGCTTGCATGCTCAACACCTTTTGGATTGCTTGGGTGGTGCTGCTGTAGCTGTTT
Organism: Spinacia oleracea; assembly: GCF_020520425.1. Lineage (NCBI taxonomy): Eukaryota > Viridiplantae > Streptophyta > Magnoliopsida > Caryophyllales > Amaranthaceae > Spinacia > Spinacia oleracea. The sequence continues at coordinate 1,407,455 of NC_079487.1, read as the reverse complement.
CTGATGAGTTGGTGGATGCTATCACTCAGGTAGTTAATCTCTTTCTTGCTGGAAAGTGTCCTGCTGAACTTGGAGGATACATTGCTAGTGCTCCTCTTACGCCACTTGTTAAGCCTGGTGGTGGTATTCGGCCTATTGCGGTGGGCACTATTTGGAGGCGACTTGTTTCTAAGGTCGGGGCTGCTTTGATTGGTCCGCGTCTAGGAAACTACTTTGGAGGTCTTCAGTTTGGAGTTGGGGTTCCAGCTGGTGGTGAGGCCATTCTCCATGCTGTCAATCGGTTGGTTGAGGCTCGTGGGGCCGATGTTGGCCTATCTATGTTATTGGTGGATTTTCAGAATGCGTTCAATTTAGTTGATCGATCGGCTTTGTTGCGTGAGGTTCGGCTCCGTTGTCCTGCTCTTTCGCGTTGGGTTGAATTCTGTTACTCTTCTCCAGCCCGGTTGTATTATGGGGAGCATACCTTATGGTCTTGTCAGGGTGTGCAGCAAGGGGATCCTCTCGGTCCTTTGCTGTTTTCTCTGGTTCTACATCCATTGGTGTGTCGTATCAGAGACTCTTTTGATCTATCTCTTCAGGCTTGGTACTTGGACGATGGCACTATCGTTGGTGACACTTTGGTGGTTGGACAGGTCTTGGAGTTGATTTTGGAGGAGGGTCCTCGTTTAGGTCTCCATGTTAATGTTGAGAAGACGGAGGTTTTCTGGCCTTCGGTGGACCCACGCAGTCGTCTAGAGGGTGTCTTTCCTACGGATATTGCTCGTCCTGCGCTTGGTGTTAAGTTGCTTGGTGGCCCAGTCAGTACGGATTCCTCTTTTTGTAAGGGGTTGGTTTCGCAGCGTGTGTCGAAGACTGTTGTGTTGATGGATGCTGTAGCCAAGCTTAATGATCCCCAGTGTGAGTTGTTGCTTCTTCGTGCGTGTACTGGAGTTTCTAAACTCTACTTTGCTATGCGCACTTGTCCGCCTCATCTTTTCGAAGCGGCCCAATTATCTTTTGATGTGGCTCTGCGGGCTTCTTTAGAGCGCATCGTGACTGCTTCGGGACCTGGGTTCGGTGACTGGAAATGGCGCCTTGCCACCTTGCCTTATTCTTATGGAGGATTGGGTGTTTATTCAGCTGGTGATGTTCGGCATTATGCTTTTCTTGCATCCCGTTTGCAGTCTTCTGGTTTGCAGGATTCGCTTCTTCGGCTTTCAGGTGTTGATGGTCCGGGACCGGCCTTTGATGATGCTCTTGGTCTTTTCAATAGGACCGTGGAGACCGACCTTATGCGTAGCCCTAGTGAGATCGCTGCCCCCTCTCTCATGAAGAAATTGGCAGACATATATTTCACGAAGGTTACTGCTGATGCGGAATCCGCCTACTCCTTATCTTCGCGTCTTGTTGCCCTATGGAAATCACAGCAGGGGGATCACTCCTCAGCTTGGTTGCGGGCAGTCCCCGTCTCGGGGTTAGGTCAGACTATGAACGGTAAGACTTATCGTTCGGTTCTTTGTTATCGGTTGGGTATTCCGTTGTTCTCTAATTCGACGCCGTGTTCTGCTTGCTCTCGGGTTTTCGATGGGGACATTTATGGGGATCAATGCCGTGTCTTGTGCTGGGATCGTGGGTATCAAACATCGACATAATGTTGTTCGTGATACCCTTTTGGATATTTGCTACCGGTCGGGGATTTCTGCTCGCAAGGAGGTTGATGTTGGGCTGTCTAGTGAGAGTGATGGAGCTCTTCGTCCTGCAGATATATTGCTTTACTCATGGGATGGCGGTTTGGATGTGTGTGTTGACTTGACTGGGTCTTCCCCTCTGACGCAATCTGGGTTGGCAGGCTTCGTTCCGGGTCGGGTTGTGGTGGTTGCAGCGCAGCGGAAGCAGGATAAGTATGCGGCACGTTGTAGGGATTTGGGTTACGGTTTCTTTCCTTTTTCTTTCTCTTCTTTTGGGGAATTAGAGAAAGGGGCTGTTTCTTTGCTGAAGCGGGTCCAGACGTACTCCAGGGCTCAGGACATTGGGGCGCGGGCAGCTGCCCACATTTTCAGCAGGATCGGGTTCGCCATAGCTAGAGGAGTGGGGGCCCAGATTGTATCTCGGCTCCCCTCCAACTTCTTGTAGTTCATTTGATCTTTGTAGCTTGCTAAGCTTGTAAGGTTTTGGTGTTTTCTATAATAATAATAATAATAATAATAATAAAAATAAAATGAAAATAGAAATAGAAATAGAAAATAGAAAATAGAAAACTAACTATAAAATTATCGAAATAAAGAAAAATAAATAAATTAAGAAAATATGACCTAAAAGCTAATATAAATACGCTAAACTAAGCTATAAATAATCGAAATAAGAAATCAAGTAAAATAGAGACTAAAATTGCTAAAAATAGAATGAAACCGACTCAAATGATGCTTAAATCACTACCCTATGAGTGACATAAATGTCACTCATCACTTTCTCAAATTCAATTGAAAATACATCAACCACGTGCCATTTGACAAAAGGAAGCTATAATTTGCAAATTGAAAAGCTCAATACAACAATGGTATTAGAGATTATGAATAAATCGAGAATAAGAAAATCTCGCATTCATGAAATATGATCAAATAAATTCATATCCTAACCAATTTTAGAACATCTAATTCATTTTCATCAGAATACGCCAAGAATAAAACCTAATGGTCAGAAACAAAAAGGAGAATTGTCCAGAAATAATTACCAAGATCGATTTCGCACTCCTCAAATTCATCATCGTCATCAAACATAACCATCTTAGCTTCTTCTGGTGCTGGTTTAACCACTTTCGTCGCCATTACCTAAAATGTTCAATTAAAATACAATAAATGAAACCCTAACCTTCACGATAACTTGGCTCGGAATTCAAATTAAAGAAGCCAAAAATAAAATTCAAAAAATGAAGGAAAATTTGTAATTATTAATAGTGGTTGGGTCATAAAGGTTGGATTATTCAAAAATATTGCATAGGTTGGCTTAATTAAAGAAAATCGGGCAAAGGTTGGATTAATATTTACAAATTTTCCAAAAATGAAAAAAGTAATGGAGCAGTTAAATTACTCACCTAGAAGTTGTAGTAAAGAACTGAATACATTCACAAGAGGTTAAACCTTCACACAAAAAATCTGACAAAACAAAATCAAACAAAAGTAAAAGACCGTAATTAGTTAGTATGAGATGAAATGAAATCCCTAAAATACAGAAGAAAATTCGAAAAAAATTATTATATAGGGGATCTCCACATTTAATGGCTTGATTAGATGAAACATAATCAAATAAAAAAAATAGAGAAGAAGATGGCGATGATACCAGATCTTGGAAATCGAAAGAAAAATTGAAAAGTGAGATCCAATCAAACCCTAGCCGACCAAATCGACTGCAATCTATGATACAACTGTTGTGGGAGTTTTTCCTTGGATGATGACGAGGAGGTATCAGGTTCCACGTAGCGTTGAGTCCAGTCCACGTCGGCGGTGTACCTACAAAACAAGAATATTCCCGAAGGAATATTCCCTCCGATGCTTAAGTAAGACATGGGTTTTAAGGAAGATGTAATTAATAAACAGAAAGCATTAAAGTAAGTAGTAGAATGTTTCTCTATCTAGAATTGTGTGTCAATTTCTTGGGAATTGAGTATATTTATAGCCCCCCTTTTGGGGGAAACCCTAGAGTGACCTCATATGATTGGTTGGTTTATCAGATGGTGACATGTGTCACCATCACAAATCTCCTCTTTGGGCCATGGGCCTTAAAGTTGCTGGCATAACTTGGCTAGTCATACATCAGCACATTGTAGCTCCTAAATGGCAGCCAAATAGATGGCTGGCCAACCGGGGAATGCCACGTGTCTCACGTTTAATGGAGCCACGTAAGCGGTGTGAGGGGGTCGAAAAAGCACGAGGCTAATGCGTGACCTCGTCCCTCGTGGGTGTGACGATTCTTTTTATTCAATCAAGTGTAATTGGATTTCCTGTGAGTATACACCCAATCGACTAGTAATATAGGAGTCGCCATTCAGTTTTTAACGACAATGAGAAAAACTGACAAAACCCGGTTATCGTGACATAAAGGGAGTGCAATTATGTTTGACCACGACGGCCGTAGGTTCCCTTGTGATCCCTGGTGTGGGGATCTCTCAACATACACCCGCAAGGTAGAGATTGAGGATTCGGGGGACTGTAACTACCGAGAGGAGTACTTCGCTCGTCGATAACTCCAGAGGCAGGATATCCTTACTAGCTCAGCATAAATAATTGAAGGGACATGCGTTAACTATTAAACTAATCTGAATTGATTTTAGCAATATGCAACATATAATACTAATTCGATCGTGGTTATCTGATTTAAATAGCATTAAGGGACCTAGCATGATAATCCGATTCCCCAAAAATATTATATTTGTTAGGCGTGATAGAACAATCAGATTAGGTTAGTTTAACAGTTCATAAAAAGGGCGAGGAAAGCAGTTAAATCATCGAAAAGGGACACATTACGACGCACCCTTGAGAGGTGCGTCACGGTTCTCAGAAAACTAACCACTTTGACTTTGCTATTTCTCCTTTTTATTTAACGAATCTCAATTATGGGACATGATACGTTCTGTTCGATTTATGGATCGATTGCGACAGAACGCGTGAACAGTTTCGCAGCGAGAGGCTTAGGCTAAGGGTTGGAGTCAATACTCAGAACATAATTCACTACAAAAAAACGCGGCACATTGTGACGCTTTTTGGGACAAATTGCGACGGTATAGAGTGTCGCTATTTCACATAGCGACGCTTTGGGAGAGGGTCGCTATTTTCATTGCCGCTATTTACCGACGCTTTAGAGCGTCACAATTTGCAAAATATCGATGTATTTCGCCGCCGCTATTTGGAGTATAGGGACTCTATAGATAGTCGCAATATTTAGACTGCAAAAAGCGTCACTATTTGCATGCTTATAGACACATTTCTCCGCCACTATAAACCATATAGAGACGCTTTAGACACCCGAAATATATAGACTCTTATTAGAGTCCCTATACGTTTACTTTCGTGCGAGTTCTCCTCATTCCCTCCAAAATAATTTAGACCCTTTGGAGCGTCACAATTTGCATCATATATATCAATTAATCAATTAATCTAAAATCACAAATTATTTATAAAATATCTATTGACCATAGATGATGGTAATCAAATACTCTACTACATTATCATAAAACACCGTAACGTCGTGCTTTGATTAATTTAGAAAAAGTGATTTATATAACAATATAAATCATCCATAAATCTCCAGAGTCTAGTTAACTGAAATAAAAGGAATAGTTAAAACAAAAACAACTTCCTAACATCATATTTTCTACAAGATAGTCCAAAACTAAATAAAAACTACTTCCTGACTACGTACAAACTAATTACCAAGTAAACCTATTGCTATGCTAGCTTAGCTTCAAGAGAACTTGTTGATCTTGATCTTCATATACCATTACCACTTGAATTATCAATAATCTGCAAAGAAAATTTAATATTTCAAATATATATATATATATATATATATATATATATATATATATATATATATATATATATATATATATATATATATATATAAAGCATGATGACACATTTTAAAATCAAAGAAAAATTAACAATATCATTTGAATCACTCAAATTATATTTTTCAAGGTAGATCAAGCAAACACTTATTCAATCTACGATCTTTGAATAATGAGCTAAATTATAGTTCAGCAAATTCAACCATACATGAACATCATTAAAAAAAAAGGTCCAGGTATCTCCGCGGAAAATGAAACAAAGAAAAAAAAGTCTAGGTATCGCAGCCAGAGATCTGTGATATTTACACTTAATTCCCTATGATTCTTCCTATCCTGCTCTTTATGGTATCCTTAACAACTTTTACAAAAGAATCAGTATGTATAACTTCAAAATTCCAAATTGCATCACTTCTAACTCTCCATATTGGTATTACTAAGGCAGGAACAGCAGTTTACTGCACCCTTTTCTGGAATCTAGAGCATTTGTAGTCCTTCTATAGCCCATTTCAGCAGGTATAACAGATCAATTCTCGAAGTTCTTATCCCTAGCCACTGCTTAATCTGGTCTAAAGCAGCCTTGCTGTAGACACAACCAAAAGACAGGTGCTCAAGAGTTTACCAGCGGCCTAGCTCTCTATTTTAACATTCTACGCTAGAAATTAAGCAGGAATACATAAATATTTATACTCCTGTAGACACAAATTTGGTGTGCGTCTTTGTGATATTGGGTCTGCTATCCACCTGTTGTAGCCCTTGTAGACGGGTTTTCCTTTCTCATGTTTATCAGTCTGTTTAGGTTAAGATAGTGTTGGTAATGATTTTTTAAATGATTTGGAGAGTCCAGCTGTGACAAATACTGAATCTTAAAGAAATTAGCTTCTACTTCTGTCTAGTTTTCCCCCCTAATACATTGTCTGTAAGGATAAATCATGGATGATACTTCTAGACTCAGTTGAAGAGTGTTTCTTCAATAAACCATGTGCTTCTCATACAATACTATTACCTCAACACAAGTAACAGTAAACAAAACAGATAGAAGAAACTTCTGTATTGAGCAACAAGACATCAGATAGCCTGTTCATATAACTAGTATGGAGCTGCTACATAAAGATAAGTGAACAGACCAAAAACAAAACAGACTATAGAATTCAATCAAACATAAAACAAGCTTTACTATGCGCAACTATAACTCTTTATAGTAGTTGATTTCAGACTTATCTATCACTTATGGTCAGAGTTCGACTGAGCTTTTATCACGAGAGTAAGTTGGTGCTGTCTTGGCTTGGCTTACACATTATGATGGTAATTTGGTACTTTTTTGTGGTCTGAGCTCACGATCGAATTTGGAGCCTAATCCTTTTTAGGTGGAATTTTAACGACCATGGTTAAGCCATATTTAGTGTCATTTGAAAGTATTTAGTGTCATTTAAAATTATTAATAGCTTCATTCAGCATTCCTATGTTTATTTCAGATTGTTTATGTGCTGTGGTGGTTTGATACTTTAAACTTTGAACACTGATTTTGTTTGCAGCAACTATATTTGCTTATGGACAGAGAAGAATTGGCAAGACATATACAATGCGAGGAATTATAGAAAAAGCTGTAACAGATATTTACAACCACATAATGAATGCAAGGTTCTGATCATAGAAAGTAAAAGCTCAGTTTAAGCTTAGTATGTTTCGTCCTATAGTTGACATGTCAAACTAATCGCTTCTCCCATGATTACAGACCCCGGAAAGAGAATTCACTAGCAGGATTTCTGGACTAGAAATCTATAACAAGAATGTCAGGGATCTTCTCAATTGTGAATCTGGTCGCACCCTTAAGCTAGAATCTAGGACCGATTAGTGTGTTGGAGGGGAGAGATTGGTTTCTATGCACAAAACAACTAAGTTGGGTCCACATAAGCTAGAAATTCTCATTTGTTTTGAAAATAGTAACTCGCCCCTTTCCAAAACTGTAACAGAAATACAAAAACATGGAAACAAATGCATACACGCCCCAGTGTAATTCGTAAATAACATACATGACAGTTAATGAAAGATTACGTCAACAATATTATGGTGTATATGCAAGGAGTAAATAAAGTATTAACATGGTGCCATGAGAGAAACTACTACAAATTGGTCGCAAATCTAGATGTCATATAGTGAATCCTTAGTAGCACAAAAATATATAGAATGTGAGTCCATTACCAACTAGAATACAATAGTGCTACATTGCTACATGCACATACAATTTCACTGGACAAGCTACCTAATGTCACTGTCTGTATCATCCTTCCATTAATGTGTTCAACCAAGAAAATTCAATAAAGCAAAAGAGAGAAACGCCACTGCACTAAAACAACCATTTCAATTTCTCATATTTTCTTTTTTCTGAACATGGGGAAAAAATCAGACTCAATCAAACTAGAAAATATCAGACACAATCAAACTGGAAAAAAATAAGACCCAATCAAACTGGAAAAAATCAGACACTTCGTATTATTATTGTCATATTCTTCTCTCTCTCCTTTTCTCTTTATTTATGAAATTGGGAACCATTTCAGACATCAATTTCAGATTTTCAAAGGAATTAGGACAAAACACTAGATATGACAGTAAATCATACTTTGAATAATATTCTTCTAATACCATAACTAACTAGAAGAATTGTAATGACTAGAACAACACATGTATAAGAAAAAGAGAATTAGTGAGGATGACCACTTATGGTTTGACAATTTGTAATCTTTGAGTGTTAGTTTAGTTTGACAATTTGTAATCTTTGAGTGTTAGTTTAGGCCTTGCTAATTCTTACATGCATGGTTTGTGATTTTTAAACCGTAGCATCACAAAGAAAGACTTTCTCAACCTTAAATGATTATTTGCATACAGCTTCCCTCCCCCATGGCCATAATTAGACTATAATTAGACTGGAAAAACAAGTGACAGTGCCTCTCCCTTATGCTTTATCCCAGTTTAAATTAAAGAGTAACAATTCATGTAAACAAATCAGAACAATAATCAAGCATAGCAAAATAGAAATGCATGATTTAAAAGTCGTCAGAAAAGCAATCAGTGTAAAAATATTAAGAACATCAAACATCAAGCTTAAACAAACAGATAGAAGCAATATTAATCTACACTGAAGTTTACACCTACTCATTTATATCATTTTACGTAAGGCCATGTGCTTTACACCAATTGTAATGAGTTGATGTTGAATAATATTGGTCTTTATTGATAATAACTGATTTATATTTATTAAAAATGATTTTACTGATCAATGTTCAAACAAGGCCACGTATAGCTGCATTTATATCCATTTTATGCATTCCTTTTTAAGTCTTAACATTTGTGAGTTGTTACAACTTACAAAAGGGAAGTCGGAAACTTAGACATCATAATTAATGTAATAAGCATATATACAGGAGTCAGATTGAGAAGATATAACACTTACATTATCACTTACGTTGTGAACTTGGATGATTTCCTGGATCATCTTCCAAAAGTATGGATTATTGCATTAGTTTTCTGTGCAATCAAACCGCTCAAGCCATTTCGACTTCCCCAATCACATCCACGGCCTTTATCAAACTCGCAGAAAATGACATATTAGAGTTCTCCTCTGCATCATATTTTGATATGTACCTGCTCATTAATAACAAAATTTCAACAATTAGATAATGGGACAGGAGCCACAATGTCTTCCTCTATTAACATCGATGTCAAGAGCTCAAGAAACCTACAGCTATCCAGTTTTGTATGTTACAACAATCAGATTAGAAAAAAGATATTGAAAAACCTTTGTAAAAAGTTCATACTTAAAAACCCTGTTGTGAGTCTTGCTAGACATGTTTCAAAATAAGTACTAGTTACCTGAAAATATTTTCTACCTTCACAAGAATCTTTTGGCACGGAGCAGTAATAGTTTATCCAATAGAACTAATTAACTGAATTTACATAACTCTAAACTGCGTAAACAAGCGCTTGTGATTACCTGGAGTACAAAAAGTCCATCAGTAGCCAACACAGACTCACAGTAGCAAAAGAACTCCTCAACGTATTCATGTCCTAATCTACTAATTCATGTCTTTCAGCTATTTCTAGGATCTCACTGTACCATAAAACAGAAGAAAAATAATAGTTAGAGAAAAAAAAGGAGGAAGAAATATTATATTTAATGGCTACTGCATTTTGTAGAGAATTTTGAGGTCATACCAAGTGAAAATTCAATCATATTATTGGGCACCCTGCAGTTGTCGGTAATCACAGAGAAGGAGCGTTATGCGATTCTGTATGCATAACAAATTTATTGGACGGGAATGTGCAGAAAGGCATTGGATAGAATTTAAAGAGACATAAAACCAAACAAGTCAACCTCCTTCAACAATGATGCCACTAGACAACGTAAGCTGTTAAATTTCACACAAAACTGCATGATTGATGCATAAATGAGTCTACAGACCCTCATCTAACAGATGTTCTCAAGAAATACGGATATGACTAAGAGGCATAAACTACAAATAAATATTAAAATAAATTCTCGTTTTTTTTTGAGTGCAACTCGAAATCTAATGCGTGTTTTCATACAAAAAATAAGACAAGTAATCAACATTCTCATCGTAATGAAAACAGACCTTAACTAGCAATATAATTCAGTTTGTTTTGATAGGCAACACAAAAGTTCTACAGATGATCTAGGTAAATTTAAGTCAAGTTTGTTTTGATTGATAGATGGGAATATTATCGTTAATAAGTTAAAAGATTAGACTCACTTAATAGCAACATATTTAGGGACTAGGGCAGGTACAAAGTCAATCAAAGAGTAAGAGGATGCTCAAAAACTCAAAATGCATGCAGGAAGCAGTCCATGTAAACCTCGACACTATGTAACTTCAATCCAAAAACATAAAAAACATCTTTCCATAGTAAAGAAACATATCAGTCAATATGGCAAGAGGGTGACATTAGCATCTTTCCAATGTGTTTGTTCCATAAAATTTAAATCTTATTGTATTTTGAACTGTTGTTGAAGCATCAAAACTCTTTTTCCTTTTGTTCATTGGTAATACAGAGAATACTAAGCGCGACTTTCAGCTCCATAATGAATTTATATTTTTAATACTATTGAGAAACACAAAATGGTTGTTCATGACCAGCGCATGACAGGAGAAAGATAACCAATTACAAAGTGTAATACATGATATAAGGAAGTTCAACAAACTCTTAACTTCATAGGATTTGTGATGAAGGGAAGTTCTTAGCAAAGAAAGTAAACCTAGTCCGGGTACTTAGCATGTGAATCAAAGTACACTTTGAGAATCTAGATAAAAGAATCTAATTTCATGGCTAATCTTCCATAAATTCCACAATAAAGTAAATGGTGAATCTAAGTCACGTAATTCCACAATGTAATGGTGAATCTAAATCACAGAATGCCACAATATGCTGGTGTCTACTAGATTGCAGGTTCTAGCTTCACGGTTGCTAACAAAATCATTGTGGACTACAAGGTCGTCACTTATTTGTTAAATACACTGAAGACCAAGAAGGTACTCTAGAGATAATGAATAGCTGCTTCATGGATATCAGCATATCCACAGGGGCACGAGCTTCATGTATGAGCTTGAATTGGTCATGTGACGGGGGGGGGGGGGGCAATTATGCGGAGACAAGAAAGAACCCAAAAAAGCTATGTTACATGATTCAAAATAGATAAAAAATTCAAGCAAACTCAGAAATTAGATTATACTTTCTAAAGGAACAAAGTCGATACTCTTTTTAGTCAGATTATCAGGTATGTTTTAGTATGAAGCACGCATAAAAAGGTTACTGATAGTGTAGCTTAGATATATGACTAAAAAACTTGAGAACTGACCTGGAGTTTCTCTTAAGAACTTTTCAGTCTTTCACCATACTCCTTTACTTCCTGGAGACCTTTATGTAACTGCAAGCAATCCCATATTATAAAAAAAATAAGCCTTTAATCTTCAAATGCCCAAACCGACATCGAAAAATGTGCTAATAAAATCATCCAAGTATATACCTTAGTCAGCCGCATTTGACGTACTGAAGATTGTTTTTTTTTAGCAGAAATCAATAACTCGTCCAATTTCTATTATCACCATAAGGTTCAGGTAATCCAGAATTAATACACCAAAATAACGATCTGATTATGCTAAATAAGCAAAAAGGAGAGTGTTGAATACCAGGGATATTTTTTCCATACCAGCTACTAGTCGTTTCTTCTCTTCTAACTTCAGCTCCATTTCCGATTTCTGATAAAGAGATATTATTAGTCGCTTTTGAGTTCTGATAATACAGTCCAATGAACGAAACCTAGAAGACAATTATAAAGCTCCTTGTGTATGAAATGATATAGCTCTTCGCCAGGAGAGGAGTAGACTCGCGAGTAGACTATTCCACACTCGCGAGTGGTTAACTAAATATTTATAGCTTATTTTATATATGATGTCAAGTTGTTAACTAAGTGCCACACATATACTGTTGGATATTAGATTACCAAAACATGCTATTTCTGGTGCCAATTTGAGCAGCAGCTAGCAATGAGGCAGAGAAGGACAACCAGATAGACTCTTCTAGGCTTCAACACTACCTCTCGATTGCTTTCCTCTTTCGAATGTTGTCACATGGTAGCCTGAATGTAAGAAGCAACAATTTTAAATCAAACCATTTGAAAAAACTAATTTATGAAATTTGGGGAAAAGAGGAGTACCCTAGCCTAGGTGCAAAGTAACATCAGAATATGTTTTGTCGAATTCACTGTTGCAGCCTCCATCAGAACCTGAAGTCCCGTTCGTCGCAGAAGAAACCTTGGTTGCTATGGGGTAGTACTCAAGATACATAGGTTTCGGGCGTTCAGATGGTGTATGAAATCCTCTAAGCTCATAAATCTACAGATCATAAAAATACAGATTTAAAACTGCTATATTAGTCCACCCCACACAGTAAACTCGATCACATGAATGGGAGAAAGAAATATAGTTACTTGTCTGGTAAGGCCCTCTGCTCCTAAATTATTAAAAAAATAGGTAAAAACTGCATCTTTAGTCTTAGGTAAAACACATAGTACCATGTCACAAGAACAACAACATACATCAAACAAAAATTATAACTATTTAGTCATATAAATACTGTGAAGTACCTGCCTGCGTGAATGCTCGGGTTGTTCCATCAGCAATTGGTCCTGCAGTAGCAAGTACTCGCATAAATCGATATTAATTTGGGTGCTTGTCGTACAATAATAGCCTCAAATAAAAGACACAAATAACCAAAGGGAAGGCACTACAAACTACAACCACCTTCTTAGCTTTTACAGACAGTAGGCTTTCACTGAGTTGCTTTTCCAGCTGCTGCACTTCTTTCAAGCTCAAGTTTGATAAATCTTTACCCAGCATCCTCCTGTAATTGACAATGGTTGTTACTAGCCCGGCCTATGGCAGAGTTTATAATAAAAGACCACAAACTTGAATCAATGACAGTTTTGAGGGCATATACATTTGTCTCAATTGGAGTTTTGTTATCCTGTCTTTCAGACTATCAATCTCCTTCAAATCTTCTCCCTGCAAATAAAAAAGAGATCCAAGAAAAAGAGAATAGTTTGATAAGAGATGCTTGTTTATACAAAGTAAGCAAAGAATTGTCTAGCTGGCCATAATCAACAGAATCCATGCCTGACATTAACTAGATACTTAAAAAAAAAATCTAACTATACAAGTTATGCAACAGAGAAACAAAGGGAGACATCTTTGTAATCATCAATCAAGTATGAAAATATAAACACTTCATCGGGAACTAAAAATAGAATTTGAGTCAAGACCCTTGTATCTCAATCACGAGTGTTGTCTTTCCGCTTTGTACCTTAAACAAGACCAGTAAGGATCGCTGAATTTGGTCTCAAAGAAGGCACATGTGACGTGACAATGTAATACCCATAAGACCTATCCATAAAGGACATATTCCAACCAAATAAATGTGGTAACTTCAAAAAAAAAACCTCTAAAAAATTCAAGAAACAAGCAGCAACATAGCATCACTCCTTGTTACAAATGCACACTCAGCTAAATTATACTATTTGTCGATTCAGTGCTCCTAAAAATGCTTAATTTATCAACTAGGTGATCCCAATGTAGAACAAAATTCATAAATTTTATGCAAAAGTTAACCTTAATTTCCAAAACCCACTTCAGAAACTTCAATAGAAAAAAATAAAGACCTAAAAATAAAACCCAGAGATAAATTAAAATTAATCAACAAACAAACTAGAAATAAACCCTAAATTCAAACTTAAAATATGTTGAATTTTTATATAAATATTTTTAATTGCCTGAAATATACTATGAGTAGGTAGACAAGAAAGTTCAAGCACAAAAATTTCGGCAACAAAAATGAAAACAATAAATAAAATCAAACCTTCAAGAACTTCTTCGCGTGAATTGGGAGAATTTATCTGACAAACCAAAGAAGCCGGAAATCCAAAACCCGCAACTTAGAGCGAATATCTCTAACAAAAACACTAACTTATTGAAGCTTGAGATGGTTATATTTGGCGAATTGTGAAAACTATCAATCAGGGTTTCCCTCCTTTTGTATTGAGAGGAATGACAAGATTACTAGCAGATTGCAAAAGAAATTGAGGTGATTCGTTTGTGCTAACCTGTTGTAAACGAAATTAAGGGGATTCTGAGATGACACCAGCGATTCTCTGGGAGTGTATTCAAATTTTCCAATGAGCAGTTGGTTTTGGAGAATGTGGGTTGACTAGGTTGAGTGTTTGATATGTTGTGGGAGCAGGTATGGGAGAATTAAGCGGGGTTAAGGGGGGAAATTTGGCTAAAATTATAAGCGAAAAGTTATAGTTTAGCGGGCTTAGCTGACATGTGGGTACACGTGTCTTTTATTTGCTAATAACGACGCTCTATAGCGTCCTTATATGCTACGACCCTTTAAAGCGTCAATATTTGCAAACTCCTATCCGCGCCCCAGAAATCCCTGTGACCCTTTCGTGAACCGTCGCAGTTAGTCCGTCTAGATTTGTATGTTTTACTCATAGTGATTGTGTGTTGTTGTGTCTCTTCACGTCGAACTTAGGGGTCTATTTATAGGGAAGAGTTCGTGGAAAGATAGAATTGCAGAGTTCTAATCCACAAAGAATTAGGAAAAAACACGTACCTAGGTATTTTCAGCGCCCAGGCCTGGGCGCCGAAGATTTCGACGCCCAGAGCCAGGCGTTGAAAATAGGGTCTGGGCTGTTTTCTTTAGTCAGATTTGGATTCCTGAAATCCGTAGAGTTTGAGATTTAATCGAGTCTTTTAGCGCGTATTAATTTTATGACGGAATGCGTCTGGGCCCGTTACGAACTCTAGGCTCGTTAGGATTTTAATTAATACGTAACTCTTATTTCCGAATCATATTAGGAATAGGATTCTCGCAGTTTTCTATCTCATTTAGGATTTATGTTGGAATGCAACACCTAATTCTGACAGGTTTCTATCTTTTATGACTTGCCACTTTTAACAACTACCCCTTACGACAATTACTATTTTTAGCAGGTTTCCACAAATAGCAGGTTTCTATAAATAGCAGGTTTCGGGTGAAATGAAAAGGGGAATTGAGATTCGTTATTTTATAGGAGATGCGTTGTCAAGTGGAGATTTACGTTTTCATCATCGAACCTTTCCCTTTCGGGAATGGGGACAAAAGTAGGTGTCTACAGTTAGCCCCCACTTTGACTGAGTCTCGGGATGAGACGATGGTCAAAGTATTAGACGGAGTGCGTCACACAAGCCATGGTGTATGTGACCTATTTTGCGAGGGTCTCACGAGCCCCCGAGTGATAACATTTGACTTAAGGGTCTTCACTTGAAATGTAGACATATCCCTCACGTGTCATTGGGATTTGTCAACGGATAGTATAGAAACTTCCTCACTTTGTCATTGGAAGGATCTAAGGGTGCGTAGAAACTCCCTCACTTTGTCATTGGGAGTAGCTACAGAGTTTTTCGAAATCAAAGGTGTAAAGTGTAATTGGGCCTGGCCAAGCCCAATCACGAGGTAAAATGTTTTTTAAAAATTCTCATTTTCAAGGCTAGTTAAACGAGAAAACCCCTTGTTTTTATAGGACGTAAAACAAAGGAAAATCCAGCAAAAGTTATCGCTGCAGCGACTAAGGACCTGCGCGGTTTTAGTGGCGCAGACCCCGCCGGCTAAAGATGGCGAGCCTGTCCGCTAAGGGTGGACACCCCGTCCGATAGAAGTGGACGAATCTGTTTTTGAAATTTGAAAATAAGGACCTACGCGGTTTGTGGCGTAGACCCCGCCGGCTAAAGATGGCGAACCTTGTCCGCTAAGGGTGGACACCCCGTCCGGTAGAAGTGGACGAATCTATTTTGAAATTTGTTTTGCTTTTTAGAAAATAAGGACCTACGTGGTTTGCGCCGTAGACCCCGCCGGCTGAAGATGGCGAGCCTATTTTGAATTTGAAGACTTTATTTTTCGAAAACTGAGGACCTGCGCGGCTAGTGACGCAGACCCCGCCCGCTGAAGGTGGGCGAGCCCTGTCCGCTAAGGGTGGACGCCCCCGCTCGCTGGAGGTGAGCGAACCTGAATTCGTCTTTTCGATTTGGGATTTGCGTGTCGCGATCTTGCCCGATTGAGGTGGGCAAGTCCCTATTTCATTTTTTCCTTGTGATTTCTTTTGAGAATTTCTTTTTGTTCATTCTTGTAGGAGAGAATTCTTTCGAGGGATGCTCGGATTTAGTTGGAACCTCAATGTGGGTCGACAACGTGTTTAGATGGACCATAGTCTCGTGGTCATCACCTTTTCATGGTTTTGAGCTAGTCTTTTCGGCTCAATTTTGCCACTACCTGGGTCCTTGATTAGGGGACTATGTATAAGTGTCAATGGCGACCTTTGTCTTGAGGTCGTAAACCGGTTTTATTTTTTGAGACATCCAAACACGGGACTTCGTACAGCGTAGTCTGGGAATATTGTTTTAACTTTGAATAATATATATTTTCTTTCGAGCTCCCAAGCACTCATGCTTGACGGTCATTTATTGTCAAAGAGGTTCCTTGAGGATACGCATTCTGTAATGTCCTTGATCGTGTTTGGGATTGTGCTCGTAAGTGCGAGCGACCCTTGTAGTGGTGTGCTACTCTTGACAAAGTCGTGAGGTGCAACTTTCAGTAAGGAAATTGGCAATTTTCGAGTCGAATGGATGCGGCAGGGCCCAATAGAAATTAGGGCCCTTTTTTTGAGCCTGGGTTCATTTTCGGCGCCCAGGCCTGGGCGTTGAAATAATTCACGCCCAGGTGGGGCGTTGAAAGTGTTGTTTGGGCTGGTCTTTTGATGACACAGTTGGCCTCTTGTTCATTCGTTTATTTCACTTGGAAGTTCTATGTATTCTCTTTTCTTTTGTTTTTTTCTTTGTTTTAGAACGTGATGATTTTCTTGAGAAGCCGTAGCCGATTGGTGGACTACGGTGCTTGTCGCTTTGGGGCGTTTATTTTAAGGAACTGTTGCTCTTAAGGTGTACAGTTATTGTAATAGTCGGGCGAGTCTGTTTGGCCCGAGGAACATACCTTGAGGCGTAAGACTTTGATCGCTCTTGTATATATATTTTTTCCTTTTGAACGCGTTCGTGAATGTTCGATACTTAGAATGATGATATGTATGTGCGAACGAGCGTTCATAGAATGGCCGTTGTGTGCGGTCCATTAATCAGTTTGCTTGAATCATATTTTTTGAGCAATGACTGATTTTGAATAGTTTGCTTAGAAGCTTGATAGGGTTCAGGCCCATTCATGAAGTGGGCTCAAGCATCGTGCCCTTCTTGATCGTTCAAACACTTGCTTCGAGTTTTTTTTTTATTTTGCTATGTTCGTTTCGTAGCTTGGAGCCCCCAAGTATGCATGTTGGGATGCTTCCTTTTGGCGTACGATTTTTGTAGGTTCTTTCGAAAAAGATGCTTTGGGGTTCCGCTCGTGTAGGTGCGAGCTATCCCTTTCGTGGTAGGTAATATTTGGCTACCTTTAATCCTTAATGTAGAAGTCGTGTGGCTTGCATTTTGAATTTGGGCGATACGTAGTCTTTGCCTCTTTTACACATGCTCTTTGGTCGTGCCTACATTAGTGCAATATGCCTTACTTTTTTTTTTAGACTTGTACCGTGGGACGGTTGAACTTATGGTGCGACGTAGGCTTGTGTGGCCTAACGGCGTGTCTTAGAACATTCCTCCAGGTGTTGGGATATTATTATTTTTTGTATTGGAGTATTTCATCACGCCTTGTTCAGGTGCTCGAACAAGTGTAGCACCTTCTGCGTGGGTATGCACGGCTTATTACTTCGTTCGATGCGAGGATTCATAGGTGTTTCTTTCTTATTTTTATATCTAGGCAAAATTTGACAAGCAGAAAGATTCAGCGCCCAGGCTGGGGCGTTAAAGATATCGGCGCCCAGCTCTGGGCGTTGAAAATGATTTCTGGGTATATTTTGACAGTTCTTATCCTTGATTTTTTTATTCTTTCGCTTTTGCTTTGGAACGATGTAGACTGTGTAACGGGCGCTTTATAGGGCGAGCGTTATGTGCAGTGGTTTGGTCGGAGTTTTGGTGACTCGCGATTTTCAGTTACCCTTGATAGTGGGGTGACTTTATATATTCTAAGTAGCGCTTAGAATTTGGGAGGGGTTGTAGCCATTCTAAGGTTCGTTTTACGCGATTAAAGCTTAGGATTGTGCCCCTATGACATATGTATAGCATTAGCGTCGAGAATTTGCGATAAAATCGTCATTTCGAGCATTTTTAGAGTGTTTTTCTCAAGCCTCCAACTGTAGCTACGGGATTGGCTTGGTGCTATAATACCTTGCATACGTTTTTATGCATTCATGGTGACATGGATCATGAATAGTTTGAACCAGACTCGTTTAGTGCGAGGTACGTTCGAGTAGTGATCTGCTACTTCTCTTGTAAATGTCGTATTATGCGACATTGCCATGGTCAAGGTAGTCACATGTTGAAGTATGCCTTGACCAAAATCTAGGTGCCTTTCTTTACCCATAATCATATTTAGAAATCTTTTTGACTCACTAGCAATATCGAGATAAACACATACTTAGCTTAAACCAACGACACTTTATTATGTTCGAAAAAGTCTTTGAAAATTATTTGAAACTTTATTAAAAAATCGAGTCCTACTGTGTACAATCCGAGGTGTCCTAGGCAAGTTGACTTATAGAAGGGTTCGTAAAAATACTGTTACGATTTTTGGAATGTTGTCTAAGGATTTGCTGGAAGCCAGGGTGCAGGCGTCAAGATATACTTGAGCCCGTTTGGCATATGCTTTTAGGCTTTTAGGGCCGTCTTTTCCAGAATTGCGGGAATATAAACCGTTTTCAAATTGACTTAGATTTACTTGGTGTATGTCCGTACAAAAGGTCAAGGTATATTTAGTTCTTTCCCTAGCTCTTTCATTTCAATTTTTTAGCCCCCAGTTGCTGTTATGTCTTCCCATTAATGATGTTTTCAGATTTTGATTTTAGATGCCCGTGTCATATGTCTGAGTAGGGTGAGCCTTGGTTAAGTGCCAAGTCCTATTGACAATGTCTTTTTTTTTTCAAAGGGGATTCGCAAGCATTTGAATTACCATGAACGGGTGCCCTGAGTTCAAAGGAAGGATGGGGCAATGCCGTAGAACAATTCTCTTTATTGCAAGCTTACTGCCTTTACTACTTGTTGGCGATCATGACTGTGTCTAGGGGTGAAAGAAGGTCTTTAAGCGAACGACTATGTCTAGTGGTGAAAGAAGGTCTTTAAGTGAGTTAGTTCGCTTTAGGGAGGGTCAAGTCGAGTATTTTAGAGGTCATGGACGCTTGCGCTAGCCCCCATTCAATTGAGGCAAGGCGATCTTTTTGAGTCTTGGCTAAGTGCCTAGGAGTGTGAGTGCTCCTTCTGGTAAGGGTACGTGCCTTTTATTTTTCGATGTGTGCTCATTAATTTTGGCATCTTGATTAATTGGATTCTTCCTTTGACTTAAATTTTTCTTTCGACTTTGATTGCAAGTAATTAAATTTCAATAAGGGACTCTATTTCTTATTCTTGTTATTCTATAGGCTCTAACATCTTTGCAAATTGGTTGGACCGAATCATGGATTGCCTACGTATCCGCCTTAAATAGTTTTAATTTGGAATCAGGTCTTGCGTAGTTCTTAGCCTAGAAAATGGTTTCATAGAATGCCGATTTTAAACAAGTATGTTCTGAGGTGGAAACATATTATTTGAAACGGTAGAATAAGTGAAGTTTATTATTATTTAAATCTGCTGCCTTGCCGTAAGCCAAAAAATTTGTTTTATATTTTTGAGTACATGTATTTTCTTTTCATGTGTTTTTTTTTTGGTACGTATACTTGAATACGTGTTGTACCCCTCCAAGTGTTCGTTATTTTTCCGTGCATGTGTGGATAAAATGACGAGCACTTCTGGATAAATTTTTCAGCAAGCAGAGAGATTCGGCGCCCAGGCTTAGGCGCTAAAGATTTCGGCGCCCAGCTCTGGGCGCTGAAAATGGTTTCTGGGCGGATATATTTTGGTGCGCTAAATGCTTCTTTTCCTTTTTAGACTAACTTTAGAGGGGCTTTGCAAAGTTTGCTTTTGTATTATTTACATTTTTTGTACTTTTCATTTGTCTTCTTTTTTTTATACTCGTGACTCAAGACGGTTTGAAAGATGGGTTGAATGAGATAGGATAATTTGTATAGGTATTGGTCAAGCCTGAGGATTATATTTGCTAGGGCTCACAATTTGCAACCTCGAACTAGTGTCATGAGTTTACATCAACCAAGGCCAATGAGTAGCATGGCGACGGCTCAAGGGAATATCAACAGGATGCATTCAAACAAGTTATATGGTCATTATGCTAATGGTGGTGTAAGAGCAGGTTTTGGAAATAATGGGTACGACGCACGTGTCAATGGCCGTACGTGGTTTGCGGTTGATAACAAGTTCAAAAACAAGAGTTGAGGTAATGGTTTCTTGGGTTATGGCAATGAGAACATGGATGGGTTAAATGAGCTGAACAGGGACCTCAGAGCGAACGCGTCTAAGAGCATAAGGATTGGAAAGGGTAGACATCGTAGAATTTTATGATTTGGATTGGCTGACTCAATTCTTTTCCTTCGTTTGCTTGGGTAAATTCCGCACTTTGGGAGGTACGGGCTAACTCAATTCTTTCCCTTTGTTTACTTGGGTTAATTTCGCACTTTGGGAGGTACGGGCTAAGTACTTCATGGCTCGCTCTTTTCGCTCTCCCCTTTTCTCTTTCTATTTTTTCTTTCTTTTTTCTTGGGATTCCTCCCCAACATAAATTCTTCAATTTTTAATTTGGGCTAAAAGGTAGATGGTTGTGGTCTTTGAGTCACGAGGCGAGACTGAGTGAGCCTCGTTTGGTAGGCCTATAGTGGACCTTTAAATTGTCTTACTTTGCAAGCGTATTTAGTCATTTCTTAAAATGTGCAAATAGCGTAGATTCAAAATGTTGTTTTTACCTTATTGAAATTTAACGAAAGAATTACATCGAAAATAACTTTTTTGCTTCTTTTCAGATTCCGGTTTTACGGGATTTAATTGGAAGTTGTGATTTAGACTCAAACTTTCAATAATCTTTCTGATTATAACCCGGGTATGAATATAAGGAGGTGGCCTAGACCCAAAATAATGACGTGGCGTAAGCCTATAATACTTGACCAAGCGACTCTCAGACTTAGGCTAATTGGACCATAACTTTCGTTGGTTGACACTTTAGATTTTAACCCTTGGGTGTTCATTTGTCATGCGCCATTTTGCTTAATGTTGGCAAGGTAGTTAATTGGGGAGATCGAAATTTATTTTTGCAAGACTAGAATCATTAGTGCGGCTTCTCTCTTAGTGTGTATTGCTTTTACCCCAATGGTAGCCTTATGGTATGCCGATTTGGGTATTTTCATGGTTGGTCATGTTGCATTCATGGAAAATCTTTTAGTCCGTACTTAGTAGTATTTCAAGGAGCGAGTGACTCGAGAGGACTATGATAGTCGTGACCCAATGTGATTATAAGCCTTGAGGCCATTAATTTTTCTTGCCAATGGTATTGACACCTTAGGTTCACTTTGGGGTTGAGCGACTATGGGGGATGATTTCCAGAATGTGACTGTTTCCATTTTGCAAATACTATAGTATATTCTTTTTATTGGTGAGAGAGTATAGAGGCCGTGGATTCCTAGCAAGGGATGACAATTACATATGGGTGCTCATTGATTTGAATGTTAGGAAGGGAGACTCAATATGGTTTAACCTTTTAGCTTGCAGAACGACACCAAGTATTAGGACCGATTTTATGGATAAGACAACTAAGACTTAGGATTTAGATTGTACTTCGGCATAGCCTAGTCTAGACTCGGATTTACTTAATTTTCATTTGAACATTTTTTATTTTTTTTTCTTTGAAAACTTTATTCGAACATCATTTTTTTGAATACTTTGCCCATGTGACATTCAAGGTCGTTTAATTAGCATGTTCGGTTTTGGAGCCGAACATTGCCGTCGTAGGAGGCCTATCAACGACACAAAGAGTTATTATTATTTTTTTATAAGTCGCTTTTGAAATCGAGTGCTTTTTCATACGCCCCCGTAGCAAATTTTTTTTTCACGAAAAGTTTTTTTTTTGCTACGTATTTTCTTCATGCGTGGGCACCGAGGCTGCTATGCCTGACCAAAAGGCCAGGCATCAACTTCAGCGCCCATCTATGGGCGTGAGAAATTTCGGCGCCCAGCCCGGGGCGTTGAAAATGCGTCCCTGGCTGGTTCTCGTTTTCTGTTGGCGTATACTTTTGTTTTTGCGACTTTAGTTTTGCGTGCTTGCCTTATAACGTCCTTTACGCGTTGTGGAGCGTTTGTGGGATTTGTTACAGGCTATCCCGAGCGTCGCTTATTTTTGTGGCGATCGTTCGGGCTTGCGGAACACGTATTTTGGTATAACTCTTTGGCCAATTGGTTTATGAATGTTTGGGTAATTTTTAAGGTCATTGGTTTTCTAGGATAGTTTGTCGCACACAATCACATATTTCGCTACACATAACTACATTACAAACATGGATTTGAAAATTAAATATGCCACGTAGTTTATGATAGGCTTCTATGGGTAGTTTATTTGCGCCTGGCTTGGTACCGCTTCTATCGTAGATCCAACACATGCCCCGGTCGAGGTAGTGTCTTCAACAGACGAATTTCGCTCAAGAGGCCAACCCGCAAGTGCAAGCCAAGGGGGCATGCAGGCGAGAGGGACCTAATGAGCGAGCGATTGGGTTCGGGATAGGTGTACTACCTGCACAAGTACCGAGTGGGCAACATGCGCGGCGTATGCACCCCCCTATTGGCGAAAAAGAGGTATCCTTAGTCCCAACTCCCGAGGGAGCCGAGATTCGTTATGAGGTTCTGCCCGTTCACATTAATATGCTGATTTTCAGGTCGTCCCAACTTGATGGGGAAATAAACGCGGGGTAGGATCGTTTCACCTTTCGGCTATTTTGATTACCTACAAGCACGAGTATTTCCTTCACTATCCCCAGTGGAGTCGCCACTGTGAGGGGGTCGAAAAAGCACGAGGCTAATGCGTGACCTCGTCCCTCGTGGGTGTGACGATTCTTTTTATTCAATCAAGTGTAATTCGATTTCCTGTGAGTATACACCCAATCGACTAGTAATATAGGAGTCGCCATTCAGTTTTTAACGACAATGAGAGAAACTGACAAAACCCGGTTATCGTGACATAAAGGGAGTGCAATTATGTTTGACCACGACGGCCGTAGGTTCCCTTGTGATCCCTGGTGTGGGGATCTCTCAACATACACCCGCAAGGTAGAGATTGAGGGTTCGGGGGACTGTAACTACCGAGAGGAGTACTTCGCTCGTCGATAACTCCAGAGGCAGGATATCCTTACTAGCTCAGCATAAATAATTGAAGGGACATGCGTTAACTATTAAACTAATCTGAATTGATTTTAGCAATATGCAACATATAATACTAATTCGATCGTGGTTATCTGATTTAAATAGCATTAAGGGACCTAGCATGATAATCCGATTTCCCAAAAATATTATATTTGTTAGGCGTGATAGAACAATCAGATTAGGTTAGTTTAACAGTTCATAAAAAGGGCGAGGAAAGCAGTTAAATCATCGAAAAGGGACACATTACGACGCACCCTTGAGAGGTGCGTCACGGTTCTCAGAAAACTAACCACTTTGACTTTGTTATTTCTCCTTTTTATTTAACGAATCTCAATTATGGGACAGGATACGTTCTGTTTGATTTATGGATCGATTGCGACAGAACGCGTGAACAGTTTCGCAGCGAGAGGCTTAGGCTAAGGGTTGGAGTCAATACTCAGAACATAATTGTGTGTTGTTGTGTCTCTTCACGTCGAACTTAGGGGTCTATTTATAGGGAAGAGTTCGTGGAAAGATAGAATTACAAAGTTCTAATCCACAAAGAATTAGGAAAAAACACGTACCCACGTATTTTCAGCGCCCAGGCCTGGGCGCCGAAGATTTCGGCGCCCAGAGCCAGGCGTTGAAAATAGGGTCTGGGCTGCTTTCTTTAGTCAGATTCGGATTCCTGAAATCCGTAGAGTTTGAGATTTAATCGAGTCTTTTAGCGCGTATCAATTTTATGACGGAATGCGTCTGGGCCCGTTACGAACTCTAGGCTCGTTAGGATTTTAATTAATACGTAACTCTTATTTCCGAATCATATTAGGAATAGGATTCTCGCAGTTTTCTATCTCATTTAGGATTTATGTTGGAATGCAACACCTAATTCTGACAAGTTTCTATCTTTTATGACTTGCCACTTTTAACAACTACCCCTTACGGCAGTTACTATTTTTAGCAGGTTTCCACAAATAGCAGGTTTCTATAAATAGCAGGTTTCGGGTGAAATGAAAAGGGGAATTGAGATTCGTTATTTTATAGGAGATGCGTTGTCAAGTGGAGATTTACGTTTTCATCATCGAACCTTTCCCTTTTGGGAATGGGGACAAAAGTAGGTGTCTACAAGCGGGGTATTTTTACCCACATCATTTGCCCCTCAAGAAGGGTATTTAGGTAAAATGGTTGGCGCGATGCCCGTTCTTGACCTCTAATCTCCCGATTAAGCTTTTTGAACCAAAGAGCATGCGCCACGTGGCGACTTTTCCTATTCTGCCCTCCCTATATATATGTGAGGGGGGGTAAAATTTTAATTTTTCACTTTCCAAAATTTCAACTCTGTGCTTTTCTAGAGAGAGATTTTTCAGATATTTCTGACGCACTTTTGATTCGGCCCATCTTTAGGACGGAGAAAAGACTGGACAAGCCTTCCGTCTCCCTTGTCGTGACGCTCACCTTTGACTCCATCATCTCCGTTATTTTTGAGGTAAGGACTTGATTTCAGTATGTTAGCTATTTCCTGTATTTTCGTTATTCGTCAGTCTTGGCATCGTCCATTTTTCTTTTTGGAACAATGGCTCATGGTTCTCGAGCCGTTAAGGTTGGGACTCCTGGGTTTGGTGGTCTGATCTGCGCCGCACCAATATCCCACATTGTTTCTTTTTAAGCCCGTCGTTAAGTTCGGCCTCCCATTGCGTCTTTATGCAGGACACGATGGCGAGGACGAAAAAGACGGCAAACATTGCTGACTTGCGGCTTAGAGGTCAGCAGATGGACCCTTCTTTCTCAGGAGGGAGATCCATCAAAGTGCCGGCGGGGGAAGTAAGTCGGACTCCCCCAGGTGAGCCTAGTAGTGCTCGTCAAGGAGTTACTTATTTTGATGAGTTTTGGATGGAAGAGATGGAAGCTGGTCCATCGGAACAGCCCGCCGCTTCGTTCGAGGAATCGGAGCCAGATGAGAGCGGCGGCGAGGCTGAGGGTGTGGAAGTCGAAGAGGAGGCGGCTGGAGTGCCTCAGGTTGTTGCTGGGGGCGTCCAGGGCGAGAATGCCCATATTGACGCGGGTTATATTGGGGCTGACCCGAAGTGGCTGAAATGGCTGGAAAGACACAAGGAAAACTATGCCGTTGGTATGAATACCGGCCCTGGCTATGAAATGAGATTCCCTGAGAGTGAGGCGTCCACCATTTTTGACGTGGACCCAGGTGAGTTTCCTGTGTATGGTGGAGCTTTTAAAAGCGGGTTACGTTTTCCAGTCCATCCTTTTGTGGAGGAGGTATTGGATGGGTTCGGCATTGGCATCTGCCAATTGTCACCCAACTCTTGGACGAACGTACTTGGGTACGTCGCCAAATGTGAGATGTGAAGGAAATAATGCCCTTGGTCCAAGTATGCATTCAATGTTAAGTCTAATAAATGCGGTTCAGTATTAATTAACAAGTTAATAATTCAGTGAGATCAAGTGAGCTGAATGCCTAGCTAGAGGCCGCTTCAGTTCAAGTGGAATTAATGATATTAATCCACAGCTTACTCTTGACTGAACCCGTAGGGTCACACAAATAGTACGTAAACGGATCAAGTATTTAATGACATTAAATACTCCATCTATGGATATTCGGAATCGACGGATCTTGGTTTCAGTGGGAGCTGAGATCGTCACAGGCAAGAAATGAATACTCCGGAAACGATGATATTGCCGGAAACGGAAATATGGATCGTATCGGAAATATAAATATTGTCCAAGTCGTAGATGTTGCCGGAAACGGAAACATGGTACATATCGGAAAATATTATCGGAAATGGAAATATTTCCGGAAACGGAAATATTGTCAGAATCGGAAATATTATCGGAATCGGAAAATAATTCCGGAAACGGAAATATTAAATATTTGTTCGTATCGGAAATTGATTCCGGAATCGGAAATATTGAATATTGTTCGTATCGGAAATGAATTCCGGAATCGGGAAATTAATCGGAAGCGTATCGTACGAATTAGCATCGGACGAGGCTTGCCAGACGAAGGCCCAGCACGAAGCCGGGCCATCGCCCAGCAAGCCAGCGCGCCACAAACGCACCAGCCAAGGCTGCGCCAGGCCCACCGCAAGGCAGGCCCAGCGCGCGCCAAGGCTGCGGCAGCGTGTGGGCTTGCGGCAGTGGGCTGCGAGCTCGCGGGCTGCGCGCGCGCGCGCATAGCGCCCCTCGTGGGCTGCTGTGCGTGCGTGTGTGTTTGTGTGCTACTCGAATCCTAAAGCTACCGGGATTTCTCATATGATTAAATCTAATCCTAAAAGATTTAGTTTATTTAATTAGAGTCCTAGTAGGATTATAATTAAATAAATTAGTATCCTAATAGGATTCCAAATCCTTTTCCATAACTCTATAAATAGGTGCCTAGGGTCTTATATTTAAAAAAAAGAGCATTCAAGTATTCAAAGTGAGTTTTGAGAGCAAAATTCAATTACACAATTGCCTATAAAGTGCCGAAAATAATAGTACCTTAAGGGCGATTCTAGTTGGTCAATCTTAAGGCGGATCCGGACGTGCTGTGGACTATCTGCGGAGGGACGACACTTGGAGTCCTAAAGACTTGTTCTTGTTCGGTTCGGGCGCAGCTAGGGAAGGCACGCAACAAAGAGTATGCATCTAAACTATGCTAAATGATTATGTGTAAATAATATGTATTCCTGGCTTAATGGTTTTTTCCGCATGATTTATGAATTGTCATATGTATCATAACCTTACAGTGGTATCACGAGCCTCTTATTATTTTCATAATCTAAATTGCATGAACATGGTTAAATATTACAAATTTGCAAGAATTAAAAGGGGTGATTAATTTTCGTAATTGTTAATTAATTGCAAATTGCGTTTATTTAATTATACGTACGCAGTTTTTCGGCAGTTTCTTCGTTACTCATCCAAATCGAGTGATTTTTGTGTCAATTCCGCATGTAAAAGGCATTCTAAAATTTTGAAGCCTAACTATGACTTTTCGGAGGTTTTTGTTTTTCGAATGCAAAATTTCGTAAATTTAAGATGTTAAATTAAATATTTGCGATTCTTGTTGATAAATCTTGAATTTTTGATTGACCTACTGTATATGTTTAACAAGTTTGAATGCCTAGCCTTGTTAATTATGCAATCTAATTTGTAATTATGATTAATTTGTTGAAAATTAGAATAATTTAGAATTAATTTGATTTTCATAATTAATTATAATTTAAATAGATACCTATGATTAAAAACCACCATAAAAATTGTAAATTTATGTTAAATTTTAAATTTTTATGACCTAGACTTGAATCCATGTTAATCGGAAATCAATTGAATAATAAATTTTCGATTTTTCGCCCTAAAATTATGAAATTAATATTATTTATTAATTTGTCATTAATTTTAAATATAAATTTTTAAATTTTATGCGATTCGCTCATATAACTTGCACGCACAAAGCAATGGACGCTACGTGTTACCCTTAAGGGGTGTTGTATAGTGCGGGCATGTGACGACGAGCAAGGGAGCTCGTCGCCCATGCGGCACGAATGCAATGAGCAACGCCATGGTGCACGAGCACAAGGCAGCAGCCCTTCCTTGTGTCGTGGGCTGTGAGCAATGGACGAATGGGCGAGGGCGAAAGCAAGGCACAGCAGTCGCGTGTGGGCAGCAAGCGAGCTGCGCCACAGCGCGCACTGCCTCGCGCAAGCGTGCGGAGCCTTGCGCGCAGCGTGCGCAAGCTCACGTGCCACGAGTGCTACGCCCAGCGTCGATGCCTCGCGCAGCCAGCGATGGCTCGCAGGATCGAGCGCTGGCAAGCGCGCGCAGCGAGCGCTGGCGAGCGCGTGCAGCGAGCAATGGCTCGCATAAAGCGAGCGCTGGCGAGCGCGCGCAGCGAGCGCTGGCTCGTATGAAGCGAGCGCTGGCGAGTGAGCGCAGCGAGCGATGGCTCGCGTGCATCGAGCGCTGGCGCACGCAGCGAGCACCATGCGTGAAGCCTTGCGATGGTGAGCAGCAGCGATGCAAGGCAGCGCATGGGCTGCGCGCACATGGCCAGCGATGGCTGTGTGCGTGTGGCCCATGGGCGTGCGATGCGTGAGGTTGTTGCGTTGCGATTAGATCGTTTTGAAATTTTAATTTGAAATTTTCAGTTTACGTAATTTTAATTAATTTTAAAATTAATAATTTAAATTATTTTCTTGGATTTTAATTTTGAATATTGTAATTATAATAAATTTTATTTATTCTAATTATTTTACTAAAATTAAAATCATGAATTAATTTAAATACGACTGAAATTAAATTAAACTTTTTGGATTCAATTATAAATTTATATGAGCTTTAAATTTTAATTAAATTTGTATGTTTCCGGTTAGACTAGAAATACATTTTTATGTTTAAAATTAGTAAAGCATATGAATTTATTGGTTTAAGTGGGAGCCCTTTTAGTCATAAACTCTTGATTAGGTCTACAAATCCTTAAGGTTAAAACAACTTGATTAGAATTAATAAGGACTGAATAATTGGTAGATTATTGGTGCCCTTGATTAATTGCTGCAAATGTTTACGTGATGCATAATGTGTTTTAATAACCAGCTATGTGGGCCATTCATGATAATGAATGGGTGAATGGTATATATTGTATATGTACTGTTTTGCAGGTTATGAAGTGACTAGTATGGCCCAAATAGGATAGAAAATATGGTCTGCGTACCATTAATTTGAATGTAATTGGTCTAAAGTACCAAAGTTGTTTTTCAATTCAAATATGGTCTGCGTACCATCAAATAGTTGTAATTAGTTTTAATTATAGCTTATCCTATTTGAAGAAAATGGTGCCTCCCACGGAGATTTTCAAGACGGACTTTGAAGTTAAAGCTTCAAGATGAAGTCGGGCCATACTAGATCACATTTATCTTATGCATGTTTTAAGTTATTTATTGCCTTTAAATATGTCTTAAAATGCATGAGATCAAAAGCTTGATTATGTTGCATGATTAAGGATTTTAGTTCACTTAAAATCTAACCAACATAGTAAGAGCCTTAAGTTCCAAACTTAAAAATTGAGTTAAAAGGTGCCATGCCAAAATATACACTTGCTTCGATATCCTTTACATCAATCTAGTAATAGTTTTCGCTCAGAGAGGTGTTACTTATTGGTCCTAAAGGGGCAAGGTACACAAATAATTGTGAGTACATGTTAGTTTTGGTGAAACTCAACGATATAAGTAAGGAGTCCTTTTATGTCGTGGCAAAATCGATAGGTTTACCTAATAAGTTCTTAGACGTACCTATCAACCAAGAATAGTTTCTAGACTATTAGCAAAAGGCTTTTGCTTACCTAAGATGTTTTAGGATTAAGTCGACAAACTGTGCTTAGTTCTTCAATGATTTTAGGATCTTGGAATCATTTTATTCACACCTGCCGGAACACATAACTTGAATAAAATGCTTAATAAACATTGAATTATGCATGTATGCTAGAATTTAAGTTTATTAAGAGAAACTGTGAATGGTTATTTATTTGTTTATTCTTTTCAATTGTAGTTTTAAAAATGGCAAACAACAATCAAAACATCATCATAGGTTCTGAGCTTATGGTCAAGCTGAACCTGGCAAATTTTCTTGAATGGGAAGCTAAGCTAGTTGAAATAGTCAAACTCAATGGACTTGAGTATGTACTGTCACATCCCATGCCAAGCTACTATGCCAGAGACATGACCCCTGAGAGATTTTACGCCTGGGATGCGGATCTCAAAAAGGTTATGAGTCTCATGCTGAACAATATCCCTGATGATTGGGCTAGAAGGTTTGTAGCCTATGAACCTTTTACGCTCATCAAGAATCTGTGGGATATCTGTCGTGGAAGCACGGAGGACAGGGACCTGAACGTCCATGAGTTGATTGAATCAATGTCTGGTCTAAAGGTTAGTTCTCCCAACAGGTGTTATAGGATGGAGGTCCAAGAAACACATGTTCAGCTCCTTCGCACTAAACAGAGGGTAGGCGTCCCACTGAGGTTTCATGTGGATCTTATGCGTTCATACTTTGATCGCCTAAGTCTACTAGGAACACCAATAAGCGAAAGGATGGCAGTCTCTATCTTGCTCAATTCACTACACAGTGGGTTTGGTCGCTTCAAGCAACTATACCTAAGTGAACCAAGAGAAGAAACAGTTGCAGAATTTGTTCACCTTGTCAGAAAGGCTGAAATAATACTGGACTGTGAAGCCAAAGATTTACTCAAGGCTAGAAGGAGACCGTTCAAGAAAGGTGGAAAGTCCAAGGGCAATGCTAAATCAAAGCAGGACAAGTCCACATCAAGCTGTCTTTATTGTGATAGAATAGGCCATTACAAAAGAGAATGTCCAAAGCTAAAGGAAGATCAGAAGAACGGAACAGTCGTTCCATCTTCAGGTATTTTCGTTATAGACTGTATACTTGCTAATTCAACTTCTTGGGTATTAGATACAGGTAGTGGCTCACACTTATGTTCCAATCCACAGGGACTAAGAAGAAGTATAAAGTCAAGCAAGGGTGAAGTCGACCTACGAGTGGGAAATGGAGCACGGATTGCTGCATTAGCTGTAGGAACTTACTATTTGTCGTTGCCCTCCGGGCTAGTTTTGGAACTGGAAGAGTGTTTCCATGTTCCAAGTCTTACTAAAAACATCATTTCAGTTTCTTGCTTAGATGCTAAGGGATTTTCCTTTTTAATAAAAGACAATAGTTGTTCGTTTTATTTTAAAGAGATGTTTTATGGATCTGCTAGATTAGTCAATGGACTTTATTTATTAGATCACGACAAACAAGTATATAACATAAATACCAAAAGGGCCAAAAAGGATGATTCAGATCTCACCTATCTGTGGCATTGTCGATTAGGCCATATAAACTTGAAACGCTTAGAAAGACTTCAAAAGGAAGGAATTCTAGAACCATTTGACTTAGAGGATTATGGTAAATGCGAATCATGTTTACTTGGCAAAATGACAAAGCAACCTTTCTCTAAAGTTGGAGAAAGAGCAAATGAACTATTGGGTTTAATCCATACAGATGTATGTGGACCAATGAGTACAAATGCTAGAGGTGGTTTCAGCTACTTTATCACTTTCATTGATGACTTCAGTAGATATGGTTATGTCTACCTAATGAAGCATAAGTCTGAATCCTTTGACAAATTCAAGGAATTTCAGAGTGAAGTAGAGAATCAATTAGGCAAGAAGATTAAGGCACTGCGGTCTGATAGAGGCGGTGAATATCTGAGCTATGAATTTGATGACCATCTGAAAGAATGTGGAATTCTATCAGAATTGACTCCTCCTGGAACACCACAATGGAACGGTGTGTCGGAACGGAGGAACAGAACCTTGCTAGACATGGTCAGGTCAATGATGGGTCAGGCCAAACTTCCATTAGAATTTTGGGGACATGCACTAAATACAGCTGCACTCACTATAAATAGAGCTCCGTCTAAAGCTTTGAAAAGACTCCATATGAATTATGGTTTGGAAAGCCTCCAAATATGTCTTTTCTTAAGATTTGGGGATGTGAAGTATACGTCAAACGATTAATTTCAGACAAACTTCATCCAAAATCTGACAAATGTATCCTTGTGGGCTATCCAAAGGAAACAAAGGGGTATTACTTCTACAATACATCTGAGAACAAGGTGTTTGTTGCTCGAGATGGTGTCTTTTTGGAGAAAGATCACATTTCCAAAATGACAAGTGGGAGAAAAGTAGACCTCGAAGAAATTCGAGTCGAACAACAAACTCTAGAGAATGCTCAAGATGACATTCAGGATGAAACTCAGAGATCTTTAGAAGAATCTGGTGAGAATCATGGTCAATCTAGAAATGTTACCCCGCGTAGATCGCAAAGATATAGATCTCAACCGGAAAGGTACTTAGGTATTTTGACGAACGAGAGCTATGACGTTCTATTACTTGAAAGTGATGAACCTGCGACTTACAAACAAGCTATGACGAGCCCTAGCTCCAAGCAATGGCAAGAAGCCATGCAATCTGAATTAGACTCCATGTCTGAAAACCAAGTATGGGATTTGGTCGATTTGTCAGATGGCTACCAAGCCATTGGAAGCAAATGGGTTTTCAAACTGAAAAAGGACAAAGATGGGAAACTTGAAGTTTTCAAAGCTAGATTGGTTGCAAAAGGTTACAGGCAAGTCCACGGTGTGGATTACGATGAAACCTTTTCACCAGTTGCAATGCTAAAGTCTATTCGGATAATGTTAGCAATCGCTGCATATTACGATTACGAAATATGGCAGATGGATGTCAAAACTGCTTTCTTAAACGGCGTTTTAACAGAAACTGTGTTTATGACACAGCCTGAAGGTTTTGAGGATCCAAAGAATGCTAAAAAGGTATGCAAGCTAAAGAAGTCAATCTACGGATTGAAGCAGGCATCCAGGAGCTGGAATATACGTTTTGATGAAGCAGTCAGTGACTTTGGTTTCATCAAGAACGCAGACGAATCTTGTGTATACAAGAAGGTTAGTGGGAGCAAAATTGCTTTCCTAGTATTGTATGTCGATGACATATTACTTATCGGAAATGACTCTGTCAAGATTTGGCTTGGGAAATGCTTTTCGATGAAAGATCTAGGAGAAGCACAGTACATATTGGGCATCAAGATTTACAGAGATAGATCTAAAAGGATGATTGGACTTAGTCAAAGCACTTATATCAATAAGTTGCTTGATAGGTTCAAGATGGCGGACTCCAAGCGAGGCTACCTACCCATGTCTCATGGAATGACTCTAAGCAAGAATCAGTGCCCAAAAACACTTGATGAGCGTAGACGAATGAATGGGATTCCATATGCATCATTGATTGGTTCAATAATGTATGCTATGATATGTACACGCCCGGATGTTGCGTATGCACTCAGTGCTACGAGCAGATACCAGTCAGACCCAGGAGAGGCGCATTGGACTGCTGCCAAGAATATTCTGAAGTACCTGAAAAGGCACAAAGATGACTTCCTGGTCTCTGGTGGAGATGATGAATTAATTGTTAAAGGCTATACGGACGCAAGTTTCCAAACCGACAAAGATGATTTCAGATCACAGTCTGGGTTTGTCTTCTGCCTCAACGGAGGAGCAGTAAGCTGGAAAAGTGCTAAGCAAAGCACCATTGCGGATTCTACAACTGAAGCGGAGTACATTGCTGCACATGAAGCAGCAAAGGAAGCTATATGGCTAAGGAAGTTCATAGGTGAACTTGGTGTAGTCCCCTCCATTAAAGGACCAATAGCCCTGTATTGTGATAATAACGGAGCTATTGCACAGGCAAAGGAGCCTAGACACCACCAGAGAGTCAAGCATGTACTTCGTAGATTTCACCTTCTACGAGAGTTCGTTGAAAGAAAAGAAGTCGAGATAAACAAGATTGGAACTGATGACAACATATCATATCCATTGACTAAACCTCTGCCGCAGGCGAAGCACAACTCGCACACTGCAGCTATGGGAATCAAGCATATTGGAGAATGGCTTTGATATCCCTGTTTAATGTTTTAAAGTTTTAGAGTTTAAATCTTTGTAAAACATTATTGATTAATCATTCACAATAAATGAAAAGAATTCATTTTTCCATTTAATTTGTGGTTTATTAAATGATGAGTCCCTTCAATTTGACAATATATTCAAGATAGACTGCCAGGACCAGTCCTGTGACTAAGAAATGTCTATCAAGTGAACTTGAATGTCAAAGGTTGAAAATGGTCCCTAGTCGGAGTTTTCTATAAAATTGGACGCATAGAAAATGTTAGACGACTAGAATGTAAGATGACTAGTAGTTCTGTTTCTTGAACTATGTGGACATGGCAATGTCATAATCATTTGCATAGATACTTACTTTGGGAAGACTAGTATCGGACAAGACCTATGAAACTTTACTGTAAGAGATGAAAATCTGTCATAAGTAAATTTCATTAAAATTATTAGACACTAAATCCTCGATACCTGAGTGATTTGAGATTACTTGTTTGAGAACTGGTTGCTTTGACGTTGACCAACCGTCGCACCGTAAAAGGAGGCTATAAAGGCAACGCTCAGGTAATCACCTATCAAACGAAGTCTAATCTCAAGATCGCAAGATTGGGATTGTCCTCCCATAAATCGGGATGAGATGCTTAAAAGTTGTACAAGGCCACTCGGAGAGCTAGAAACTGTGAAATGCATGGCCGTGCTCGGATGAATCATAGGCTATGATTATCTGTTTATTTGATCAGTTGAACTCTGAAACCGAGAAACACCTCTGGACATAATAAGGATGACAACTCTTACCTTATGTTCAAGAGCAAGCATCAAGCGACAAAGGTATTAGGAAATGCACACTTGTCCCTAAGGACAAGTGGGAGAGTGAAGGAAATAATGCCCTTGGTCCAAGTATGCATTCAATGTTAAGTCTAATAAATGCGGTTCAGTATTAATTAACAAGTTAATAATTCAGTGAGATCAAGTGAGCTGAATGCCTAGCTAGAGGCCGCTTCAGTTCAAGTGGAATTAATGATATTAATCCACAGCTTACTCTTGACTGAACCCGTAGGGTCACACAAATAGTACGTAAACGGATCAAGTATTTAATGGCATTAAATACTCCATCTATGGATATTCGGAATCGACGGATCTTGGTTTCAGTGGGAGCTGAGATCGTCACAGGCAAGAAATGAATACTCCGGAAACGATGATATTGCCGGAAACGGAAATATGGATCGTATCGGAAATATAAATATTGTCCAAGTCGTAGATGTTGCCGGAAACGGAAACATGGTACGTATCGGAAAATATTATCGGAAATGGAAATATTGCCGGAATCGGAAATATTGCCGGAAACGGAAATATTGTCAGAATCGGAAATATTATCGGAATCGGAAAATAATTCCGGAAACGGAAATATTAAATATTTGTTCGAAACGGAAATTGATTCCGGAATCGGAAATATTGAATATTGTTCGTATCGAAAATGAATTCCGGAATCGGGAAATTAATCGGAAGCGTATTGTACGAATTAGCATCGGACGAGGCCTGCCAGACGAAGGCCCAGCACGAAGCCGGGCCAGCGCGCCACAAACGCACCAGCCTGTTAGGTTATGATACATATGACATTACATAGATCATGCGGAAACAACCATTAACCCAGGACAACATATTATTTACACATAATCATATAGCATAATTTAGATGCATACTCTTTGTTGCGTGCCCTCCCTAGCTGCGCCCGAACCGAACAAGAACAAGTCTTTTAGGACTCCAAGTGTCGTCCCTCCGTAGATAGTCCACAGCACGTCCGGATCCGCCTTAAGATTGACCAACTAGAATCGCCCTTAAGGTACTAGAAAATTTCGGCACTTTTGAGCAAGATGTGTGTTTGATTTTCTCTCAAAAACTCACTTTTGAATACTTTGAAACTTGTGTATAAATTATGACCCCTAGGCCTTTATTTATAGAGTTATGGAAAAGGAATCGTAATCCTAGTAGGATGCGAATTAATTAGAATTAGAATCCTACATAAATTCTATTTAATTAATTTATCCAATTAGGAATAGAAATTTAATCATACACTGACTCTTGTAGATTCAGGAATCACGCATGAGCACAAACTCACACACACACGGCAGCCACAAGGGCTGCCCATGCGCGTGCGAGCAGCAGCCCGCGCAGCACGGCCCACGCAGCCGTGGCCCTTGGCGCGCGCTGGGCCTGCCTTGCGGTAGGCCTGGCCGCTGCCTTGGCTGGGCTTGTGGCGCGCATGCTTGCTGGGCGATGGCCCCGGCTTCGTGCTGGGCCTTCGTCCGGCAAGCCTCGTCCGATGCTAATTCGTACGATACGCTTCCGATTAAATTTCCATTTCCGGAATCTATTTCCGATACGAACAATATTTAATATTTCCGATTCCGGAATTAATTTCCGTTTCGAACAAATATTTAATATTTCCGTTTCCGGAATTATTTTCCGATTCCGGCAATATTTCCGATTCTGACAATATTTCCGTTTCCGGTAATATTTCCGATTCTGGTAATATTTCCATTTCCAATAATATTTTCCGATACGTACCATGTTTCCGTTTCCGGCAACATCTACGACTTGGATAATATTCATATTTCCGATTCGATCCATATTTCCGTTTCCGGCAATATCATCGTTTCCGGAGTATTCATTTCTTGCCTGTGACGATCTTAGCTCCCACTGAAACCAAGATCCGTCGGTTCCGAATATTCATAGATGGAGTATTTAATGCCATTAAATACTTGATCCGTTTACGTACTATTTGTGTGACCCTACGGGTTCAGTCAAGAGTAAGCTGTGGATTAATATCATTAATTCCACTTGAACTGAAGCGGCCTCTAGCTAGGCATTCAGCTCACTTGATCTCACTGAATTATTAACTTGTTAATTAATACTGAACCGCATTTATTAGACTTAACATAGAATGCATACTTGGACCAAGGGCATTATTTCCTTCAGTCTCCCACTTGTCCTTAGGGACAAGTGTGCATTTCCTAATTCCTTTGTCGCTCGATGCTTGCTCTTGAACATAAGGTAAGAGTTGTCATCCTTATTATGTCCAGAGGTGTTCCTCGGTTTCAGAGTTCAACTGATCAAATAAACAGATAATCATAGCCTATGATTCATCCGAGCACGGCCATGCATTTCACAGTTTCTAGCTCTCCGAGTGGCCTTGTACAACTTTTAAGCATCTCATCCCGATTTATGGGAGGACAATCCCAATCTTGCGATCTTGAGATTAGACTTCGTTTGATAGGTGATTACCTGAGCGTTGCCTTTATAGCCTCCTTTTACGGTGCGACGGTTGGTCAACGTCAAAGCAACCAGTTCTCAAACAAGTAATCTCAAATCACTCAGGTATTGAGGATTTAGTGTCTAATAATTTAATGAAATTTACTTATGACAGACTTTCATCTCTTACAGTAAAGTTTCATAGGTCTTGTCCGATACTAGTCTTCCCAAAGTAAGTATCTATGCAAATGATTATGACATTGCCATGTCCACATAGTTCAAGAAACAGAACTACTAGTCATCTTGCATTCTAATCGTCTAACGTTTTCTATGCGTCCAATTTTATAGAAAACTCCGATTAGGGACCATTTTCAACTTTTGACATTCAAGTTCACTTGATAGACATTTCTTAGTCACAGGACTGGTCCTGACAGTCTATCTTGAATATATCGTCAAATTGAAGGGACTCATCATTTAATACTAAACCAAGATTAAATGGAATATGAAAATACATTTCATATATGATAAATGTTCAACCCCAATGTTTTATAACCATGGGCCTCAAACCCATCTTCTAAAACAATTCATGGAATTCAAAGCTATGCTTGATTTCCAGTGCTACAACGTGAGTGTTGCTTCTCACTTGTTGCATAGGTTTAGTTATCATGCTTTGCCAATCTTAATATCCTTTTCATCGAATGTTCTTCGAGATATGATGATAAGATCTTTTCGAGTTTGTTTATTATGTGATCTAGTCTTTCTTACTTCGACGGTGGTTTTACTCATTTTGCAATGAAGAACCATCAAGTTAGCAGACGTTTTTCTTGCTTCAAGAGTGGTTCTACGCATTTTTCAATGAAGAACCATCAAGCCAGCAGATAGGTGATCTACCCAAGTTCAGTGAAGAACTTTAAACAACCCTGTTTTATTACTTCTTAGGCAATAATTACTTTTACTTCAACTGTATAGGTTGCTAGTGATGCTTTGTTTGGATTTACCTATCCAAGCAGTTCATAGATATGTGGAAGACTCTCCAACTATATCTTAGAACATAGAAATTATTATTTTAATTTCCCACGCAACAACTCATGGTCTCCAACCCATGTTGCCATTTCGAAACACGATGCTCTTTAGCTCGTCCTTGTCAATGGTTAACTCCAAAGGGTCTTGCTTGATCCTTTGCCAGTGTTTATGCGTGTAGCATCAATATTTAGCGTATCTTTATTTCCTTGAATCAAGAACTATTCCTATGTACCTTTTCAAGTACCATAAGTATTCTTGGTCTCAATCTAGTTGATCTTCACTTAGATCAATAGAGATTGGTATATGTTCGTCATGCCTAAAGTCATACGATACGTTTTTGGCGATCCTCATATTATATCATACATGATAAATTCTTTTGCAGAATAATTCCCAATTGAATTCTATTCATGTAACTTTAGCTCATTCAATTTTGGTAGATACTGAATCCAGCTAAATTCTTTGACATATAATATAGGTTAAGAATCTCATTTAGACTCTTTGATGTTTAACTTAGTAAATGCTTATACATAGTTCAAACATTCTTTACTTAGATTTATTCACATGGGTCGAATATCTCCAATGGAGACTTTCGTGTTTGATTTAGTAAATGCCATTACTTAATCTTAAACAATATTATAAGATCTTTGTAAATAGATCTTAATACCCAATATGTACTAAGTTTCGCCATGGTCCATCATTGATGAATAATTTCAAATCTAAGTCATTAGCATTTGAATGTTATTTCACAATAGAGAGATATGTGTGTGATACACATAGGACCAAATAAGTTTTTATGTACTCCCACTAAACTTCTTATACATCTATAAGAATCATGTATATTTTATGAAACTAAAATGCTTATTAGCTTCACTTAAAATACAGTTCCAATTCCCAATTGCTTGCTTAAATCTGTACTTAGATTTTATAAGCTAGCTTTCCTTTTCAAGCATTTATTTGGATCCACAAATCCTATGACATGCCATGTACATAGTTTATTCCAACATTTGATTGAGGAATACTTTTGTCATCCAATTGCCATATTTACCAATATGCAATCATTGCTTGAATTATAGACTTGAAGCATTACGATTTTGCATGAGGTTTCAACACAATCCACATTGTGAATTTGCTTGTAACTTTTAGCAACTAATCTAGCTTTGTGTGTGAACACAATTCATGTTTGATGGTTTTTATCCTTAAAACAAACTTGCAACCAATAGGTGTGAAACTATTCTTGCAAATCAACAAAATTTCAATTTTGTTATCAAAACATTGAGTATGTTTTATGGCCTCTAACCATTTAAAACATTTGAGTCTATATATGGCCTCTAACCTTTTTAGGGAATCTGGGTTTCGTCATAGCTTTCTTACAAGTCACAAACTCATTAATCTACATGATAATAGTTTGACTGCAAGTTGTAGGTTTCTTCACTATCTAATGGAAGAATCGCATAGCTTCAATGACCTGAACTCCATGTTTCTTCACTATCTAATAGAAGAATCTCATAGTTCCAGTGACTTGAACTCTATGCCTACTAGGGTATAGAACATCAAACATTAGAATATCAATAGCCACTTAAAGTCCTTTGAATATTCTGTTCTCCTTGAAGCACTTGTAAAGTCTTCTAAGAGATGTCTATTCTTTAAAGCCACTTGTAAAGTCCTTACAGAATAAGTTCGGATTTTCTGAAGCACTTTGAAAAGCCTCCGGAATGTCCGTTTATGTTTGTTGTTCGCCTCGAAAACTTTCGAGGTCTATTTTCTCCCACTTGTCATTTTGGAAACGAATCTCCAAAAGGACATTATTTCGAGCAAACAAACATTATGTTCTCAAAAATTCGTGGTAGAAACAATACCCTTGTGTCTCATTTGAATAAATCACAATGAAACATATATCCATGCTTGGGCCTTAGTTTGTTGAATAACAAACACTAAGCTCCCACTGAGTTTAGGAACTCTTTAGATATATTATGAAAAGATATTCTGAAATTACTTTTCAATAGCTTTGACGAATTTGGTTTAGTTTGGTGGTAGTTGAGCATTTTGTTTTAGAAATTATAGGAAAAGTCTTTATGATTCATCATTGATCGAATCAAGTACTAATTGACTTCGATCATTCTAACGTAGATATGCCATATCTTATGGAGCTAGATTGTGAAATTACAACACACAATCATTGATGATCATATTTGGTCTCAAGTAATCATCAACATGATCTAACCTAGATCTTTATGATTTCTTGCCGAGTGGATTTTATACTTCTGAATCTTTGAACTAGCCAAACAGATTCAACTTATATCACATTTGAGTAAATAAACCTATATTCACTCAAATCCATGTGAAATAATAAAGTCATAAAACCTTTCTTTAGCTTTGAACTCTATCGTCTAGGCGTTCTAACAATAGTTCATATTCTTTGTTACTTTCAACAAGTAAGACTAGCTTGTCTTAAGTTGATCTAGAAATCAACCAACTTTCAAAAGTCCATCAAAATAGAGCTTATGAATGTTAACTTGTTGATATGGTCTAAGCAACAATGCCAAAGATTTAATGGAACTCAAATCAAGGGTTTGATTTGAACCTAGTAAAGTTCTTTAAAGAGTTGTTTGTTTTAATCAAGCATATTGACTCAACCTGTAATTGACCATTTCATTCAAATAAACAAACAAACATTGTTTTTGTTTTTCTTGAATGTGAGTCTTTCTGTGTTTGAAGCAGAAATTTAGGTATGCTGATTATGGAACAAAATAGCCATTAAGTTCCAGCCTTTGAAAGGACTTAAAACAAACTTAGATGACCCTACAATTAATGTAGCATTGCCATGCTTCATTTCCCACTTGTAGGTCATTAGTGTATCCTAGCTTCCATTGTTTGAGTTATTACCAAAGTAAGAACCTCAAGCGGTATATGATACCAAGGAAGTTTGATTGCTAGGTCACTTCTCTTTAAACATAAATTTATAGGTAGAAACGGAATCGTAAATTCCTTTCATTTGTTCCTCGTTTTCCTATTTCTTGTACCCTTTCTTATAGTCTTAAGAATTGAATTCTTTAGTGTTGACTTTTATACTTTGTTAGACATGTCCAATGTCACCAACAAGGTTCTTTACCATTTTAATTTATGTTGAATATTCTGTTTCAACTAGATGATCTTACCAGAAGCTTCTAAAGTTCTCTAAGCATCGATCTATTCGAATGTCTAGGGACTAGACTCATTCGAGAATTAAATGGACAAAGATATTAGGTTGTTAACCATTGGTAAAGCTGAGCGTTTAAGCTCAATGCTTTATGATCTCAAAACTACAATGTATTTTGAATTCACAAGCACCAATTGGTTTGCCATTCGATTTTGATATTCGAAAACAACCATAAAAGTCGATATAAGAAATGTACATTTTAAATTGCTCACTTTCTCTCTTTTTCCGTGAATCGTTCTTGGATTCACTACCAATCGAGGAAATTTACTGTTACCTTTCTAAAAGGATTTATTGCAGTGCAAGATATTTAATTATAAACAATAATTAAAACATACATTGAAGCATGCAAAGTCTAAACATTTATCATGAATAATAACTTGAAATTAAAGCAACCATGCAATTCAAACAAGTTATTAGCATTTTATTCGATTTTATTGTTCCGGCAGGTGTGAATAAAATGATTCCAAGACCCTAAAACCATTGAAGAATTAAGCACAGTTTGTCGACTCAATTCTAAAACATTTTAGGTAAGCAAAAGCCTTTTGCTAATAGTCTAGAAACTACTCTTGGTTGATAGGTACGTCTAAGAACTTATTAGGTAAACCTATCGAATTTGCCACGACATAAAAGGACTCCTTACTTATATCGTTGAGTTTCACCAAAACTAACATGTACTCACAATTATTTGTGTACCTTGCCCCTTTAGGACCAATAAGTAACACCTCGCTGAGCGAAAACTATTACTAGATTGATGTAAAGGATATCCAAGCAAGTGTATATTTTGGCATGGCACCTTTTAACTCAATTTTTAAGTTTGGAACTTAAGGCTCTTACTATGTTGGTTAGATTTTAAGTGAACTAAAATCCTTAATCATGCAACATAATCAAGCTTTTGATCTCATGCATTTTAAGACATATTTAAAAACAATAAATAACTTAAAACATGCATAAGATATTTGTGATCTAGTATGGCCCGACTTCATCTTGAAGCTTTGACTTCAAAGTCCGTCTTGAAAATCTCCGTGGGAGGCACCATTTTCTTCAAATAGGATAAGCTATAACTAATTACAACTATTTGATGGTTCGTAGACCATATTTGAATTGAAAAATAACTTTGGTACTTTAGACCAATTACATTCAAATTAATGGTACGCAGACCATATTTTCTATCCTATTTGGGCCATACTAGTCACTTCATAACCTGCAAAATAGTACATATACAATATATACCATTCACCCATTCATTATCATGAATGGCCCACATAGCTGGTTAGTAAAACACATTATGCATCACGTAAACATTTGCAGCAATTAATCAAGGGCACCAATAATCTACCAATTATTCAGTCCTTATTAATTCTAATCAAGTTGTTTTAACCTTAAGGATTTGTAGACCTAATCAAGAGTTTATGACTAAAAACGCTCCCACTCAAACCAATAAATTCATATGCTTTACTAATTTTAAACATAAAATTGTATTTCTAGTCTAACCGGAAACATACAAATTTAATTAAAATTTAAAGCTCATATAAATTTATAATTGAATCCAAAAATTTAATTTAATTTCAGTCGCATTTAAATTAATTCATGATTTTAATTTTAGTAAAATAATTAGAATAAATTCCATTTATTATAATTATAATATTCAAAATTAAAATCCAAGAAATTAATTCAAATTATTAATTTTAAAATTAATTAAAATTACGTGAACTGAAATTTTCAAATTAAACATTCAAAACGATCTAATCGTAACGCAAACACCCTACGCGTTGCACGCCCATGGGCCGCACGCACACAGCCATTGCTGGCCATGTGCGCGCAGCCCATGCGCTCGTCGCATAGCTGCTGCTGTCCTATCGCAAGCCTCCGCACAGCGCCCCATCGCACGCGAGCTATCGCTCGCAGTGCGCGCGCGCGAGATCGCTCGCTGGGCGAGCGACATCGCGCGCTGCGCGCGCGAGCCATCGCTCGCTGGGGCGCGACATCGCTCGCTGGGCGAGCGACATCGCGCGCTGCGCGCGCGAGCAGTGCTGGGCGCAGCGCTCGTGGCACGCGAGCTTGCGCTCGCTGCGCGCGAGGCTGCGCGCACTTGTGCGAGGCAGCGCGCGTTGTGGCGCAGCTCGCTTGCTGCCCACACGCGACTGCCTTGGCTCGCCCTTCGCCCATGCCCATTCGTTCATTGCTCGTGGCACACGACACAAGGCAGGGCTGCTGCCTTGTGCTCGTGCACTACGCCCTTGCTCATTGCATTCGTGCCGCACGGGCGACGAGCTCCCTTGCTCGTCGTCGCATGCCCGCATTATACAACACCCCTTAAGGGTAACACGAAGCGTCCATTGCTTCGTGCGTGCAAGTTATTTGAACGAATCGCATAAAATTTTAAAATTTATATTTAAAATTAATGACAAATTAATAAATATTATTAATTTCATAATTTTAGGGCGAAAAATCGAAAATTTATTATCCAATTGATTTCCGATTGATATGGATTCAAGTCTAGGTCATAAAAATTTAAAATTTATCGTAAATTTACAATTTTTATGGTGGTTTTTAATCATAGGTTTCTAATTAAATTACAATTAATTATGAAAATCAAATTAATTCTAAATTATTCTAATTTTCAACAAATTAATCATAATTACAAATTAGATTGCATAATTAACAAGACTAGGCATTCAAACTTGTTAAACATAT
Organism: Spinacia oleracea; assembly: GCF_020520425.1. Taxonomy (NCBI): domain Eukaryota; kingdom Viridiplantae; phylum Streptophyta; class Magnoliopsida; order Caryophyllales; family Amaranthaceae; genus Spinacia; species Spinacia oleracea. The sequence goes on along the minus strand of NC_079487.1, from coordinate 1,363,266 downwards.
GCAGTAGGTCAATCAAAAATTCAAGATTTATCAACAAGAATCGCAAATATTTAATTTAACATCTTAAATTTACGAAATTTTGCATTCGAAAAACTAAAACCTTCGAAAAGTCATAGTTAGGCTTCGAATTTGAGAATTCTGGGTTCGGCAGAAAAATACTATTTTTGTCAAAATTTTAGAATGCCTTTTACATGCGGAATTGACACAAAAATCACTCAATTCGGATGAGTAACGAAGAAACTGCCGAAAAACTGCGTACGTATAATTAAATAAACGCAATTTGCAATTAATTAACAATTACGAAAATTAATCACCCCTTTTAATTCTTGCAAATTTGTAATATTTAACCATGTTCATGCAATTTAGATTATGAAAATAATAAGGGGCTCGTGATACCACTGTTAGGTTATGATACATATGACATTACATAGATCATGCGGAAACAACCATTAACCCAGGACAACATATTATTTACACATAATCATATAGCATAATTTAGATGCATACTCTTTGTTGCGTGCCCTCCCTAGCTGCGCCCGAACCGAACAAGAACAAGTCTTTTAGGACTCCAAGTGTCGTCCCTCCGTAGATAGTCCACAGCACGTCCGGATCCGCCTTAAGATTGACCAACTAGAATCGCCCTTAAGGTACTAGAAAATTTCGGCACTTTTGAGCAAGATGTGTGTTTGATTTTCTCTCAAAAACTCACTTTTGAATACTTTGAAACTTGTGTATAAATTATGACCCCTAGGCCTTTATTTATAGAGTTATGGAAAAGGAATCGTAATCCTAGTAGGATGCGAATTAATTAGAATTAGAATCCTACATAAATTCTATTTAATTAATTTATCCAATTAGGAATAGAAATTTAATCATACACTGACTCTTGTAGATTCAGGAATCACGCATGAGCACAAACTCACACACACACGGCAGCCACAAGGGCTGCCCATGCGCGTGCGAGCAGCAGCCCGCGCAGCACGGCCCACGCAGCCGTGGCCCTTGGCGCGCGCTGGGCCTGCCTTGCGGTAGGCCTGGCCGCTGCCTTGGCTGGGCTTGTGGCGCGCATGCTTGCTGGGCGATGGCCCCGGCTTCGTGCTGGGCCTTCGTCCGGCAAGCCTCGTCCGATGCTAATTCGTACGATACGCTTCCGATTAAATTTCCATTTCCGGAATCTATTTCCGATACGAACAATATTTAATATTTCCGATTCCGGAATTAATTTCCGTTTCGAACAAATATTTAATATTTCCGTTTCCGGAATTATTTTCCGATTCCGGCAATATTTCCGATTCTGACAATATTTCCGTTTCCGGTAATATTTCCGATTCTGGTAATATTTCCATTTCCAATAATATTTTCCGATACGTACCATGTTTCCGTTTCCGGCAACATCTACGACTTGGATAATATTCATATTTCCGATTCGATCCATATTTCCGTTTCCGGCAATATCATCGTTTCCGGAGTATTCATTTCTTGCCTGTGACGATCTTAGCTCCCACTGAAACCAAGATCCGTCGGTTCCGAATATTCATAGATGGAGTATTTAATGCCATTAAATACTTGATCCGTTTACGTACTATTTGTGTGACCCTACGGGTTCAGTCAAGAGTAAGCTGTGGATTAATATCATTAATTCCACTTGAACTGAAGCGGCCTCTAGCTAGGCATTCAGCTCACTTGATCTCACTGAATTATTAACTTGTTAATTAATACTGAACCGCATTTATTAGACTTAACATAGAATGCATACTTGGACCAAGGGCATTATTTCCTTCACAGCCAAGGCTGCGCCAGGCCCACCGCAAGGCAGGCCCAACGCGCGCCAAGGCTGCGGCAGCGTGTGGGCTTGCGGCAGTGGGCTGCGAGCTCGCGAGCTGCGCGCGCGCGCGCATAGCGCCCCTCGTGGGCTGCTGTGCGTGCGTGTGTGTTTGTGTGCTACTCGAATCCTAAAGCTACCGGGATTTGTCATATGATTAAATCTAATCCTAAAAGATTTAGTTTATTTAATTAGAGTCCTAGTAGGATTATAATTAAATAAATGAGTATCCTAATAGGATTCCAAATCCTTTTCCATAACTCTATAAATAGGTGCCTAGGGTCACATATTTAAAAAAAAGAGCATTCAAGTATTCAAAGTGAGTTTTGAGAGCAAAATTCAATTACACAATTGCCTATAAAGTGCCGAAAATAATAGTACCTTAAGGGCGATTCTAGTTGGTCAATCTTAAGGCGGATTCGGACGTGCTGTGGACTATCTACGGAGGGACGACACTTGGAGTCCTAAAGACTTGTTCTTGTTCGGTTCGGGCGCAGCTAGGGAAGGCACGCAACAAAGAGTATGCATCTAAACTATGCTAAATGATTATGTGTAAATAATATGTATTCCTGGCTTAATGGTTTTTTCCGCATGATTTATGAATTGTCATATGTATCATAACCTTACAAGCTGTTGGGTCTGAAGACGTCCTTCAACGCATTTCTTAGATTGGTGCGTTTTCAGAAAGTAAATGGAGCCGAAGGTTGGTTCCAATTGGCTAACAAGGGGGAGTATGCCACCACCTTTGACAAGCCGTCAAAACACCACTTCTGGAGAATGAGGTGGGTAGTGTGTGGACCGCCGACGAGGAGGCGGAGCTAAAATTTAGTCGTTGGCAATTAAACCTTCGCTTTGCTGGGGGGAATGAGGAGTTGCCGGCCTTAACGGCACAGGAATGGGATCAGATCACGGTCCATTTCCAAGCTGAGGCCGTGACGGCCCAATCCAAGAATTTGAACATTCCCTTGTCCTGGCTTCCGTCTTGTTCTCAGCTCAGGGACCCTGTGTTTCTGGCAGCGGCTGGTCTAGACCATGGGTTGGACCAAGGTATCCTGGCCTTACTGCTTTTATGTATTGGATGTTATTTGCTTACTAACTTTTATAAAATCTCCTTTTGCAGCCGTCGCCATGTCCAAGCTTCCGCCGCAAGAGAAGGGGGTCATTAGCACCAAGGAGTGGTTAACCCAGATGGTTGACCAGAAGCTCAAAGGGGTCGGCGGAGGCGCCCCGACGAAGGTGAGTTGGTTTATTTTTACTGGTGTTGGTATGTTGGTTCAGCATTTTCTTGATGGTGTCTGCGTTTGTCTTTGTAGAAGGGTGAGAAGGGTCCGGCCGGCTCGAACCGCAAGGCCGAAGAATGGGATGCTTCTGCGGCGGGGAAGCGTCCTAAGGTTAAGGCGGGGATTAGGCGTCCCAAGAAGGAGGACGTGCCGGAGAAGTCTACGGACTCTCCTGTGGAGGTTGTCCCTATGGCTGTGACTCCTTTACGGCAGCATCCTCCCCCAGGGGGTTCGGCCAAGCGGGGGGACGCCCAAGGCGGAGCCGGTCCCAGCAGGAGAGCTGCGTCTCCTACGCCGGTGGAGATCCTCGATGGTGAGGATGATCACCTATCGGCTCAGGCCGCCCAGACTCCTGAAGCGCCTCGTCCTCCTCCCCGTGGCAGTGACGATCCAGGTATGTTCGGGGTTCTTTTGAACTTAGTTTTTCTCTTGATTTTTTTTTTATTTTTTTATTTTTTTATTGGGGACTTTGTGTAAACTCTTGGCTTTCTTTGTGTAGCTTCTGGTCGGCAGGCGGCATTGGACGATGAGGTCCGCAATATTCCTTCGTCTCAGCATTTCTCTTCCCGGGATAAGGCTAAGATCATCTCTTCGGTGATTAAGGTCGCGCCGAAGGAATATGTGGACCAATTCCCTCCGGCGGCGGATGCGCAGTTTGGGGCTATGCAGGCAGTCCTTTTGGATGTAAGCGTCCGACTTTTTATTTCATCTCATGACTTAATAATTTTTATCCTTTCTTACTTGTATTTTTCCTGCAGCTGCTCATTAAAGCCGAGGGCTTTAAACGCTGGCGAGCTGACGTCACTAGTCAGCTCCAGCGGCAGGTGCATAAGGCTACCAATGCTGGCGACTATGCCATGGCGACGGTGGAGAAGGTTCGGCTGGAGATGCAGGAGACCATTGCGGCTCAAAGCAAGGAGCTGGCCGTCCTGAGGAGTGACAAGAAGCAGTGCTTGATCAAAATCAATGAACAAGTTCTTGCTATCGAGACCCTTAATGCCGAAGCCCTTTCTACCCAGTCGTTCCTCTAGGAGGCCGAGGCCAAGGTGAAGGAGGCTGCGGGTTTGCGCCAGCAAGTGGCCAGTCTTGAAGAGATGGTCTCGGCTTCTCGGGCCGAGGTTTCTCGGGTCAAGGCCGAGGCCAAGTTGGCTGCGGAGGAGGTGAGGGAGAGAACTCGCCGAGCCTGGGACGCCTGCATGGAGGACTTCTCATTCGCCTGGTTTGAGCGGCAGATTCAGAAGCAGGGTGCAATTATTGAGGCTGAGCGACAAGGTCTTCCTCCTCCCGTGTTTGAAGATTCTGAAGGAAATAATGCCCTTGGTCCAAGTATGCATTCTATGTTAAGTCTAATAAGTGCGGTTCAGTATTAATTAACAAGTTAATAATTCAGTGAGATCAAGTGAGCTGAATGCCTAGCTAGAGGCCGCTTCAGTTCAAGTGGAATTAATGATATTAATCCACAGCTTACTCTTGACTGAACCCGTAGGGTCACACAAATAGTACGTAAACGGATCAAGTATTTAATGGCATTAAATACTCCATCTATGGATATTCGGAATCGACGGATCTTGGTTTCAGTGGGAGCTGAGATCGTCACAGGCAAGAAATGAATACTCCGGAAACGATGATATTGCCGGAAACGGAAATATGGATCGTATCGGAAATATAAATATTATCCAAGTCATAGATGTTGCCGGAAACGGAAACATGGTACGTATCAGAAAATATTATCGGAAATGGAAATATTGCCGGAATCGGAAATATTACCGGAAACGGAAATATTGTCAGAATCGGAAATATTATCGGAATCGGAAAATAATTCCGGAAACGGAAATATTAAATATTTGTTCGAAACGGAAATTGATTCCGGAAGCGGAAATATTAAATATTGTTCGTATCGGAAATGAATTCCGGAACCGGGAATTTAATCGGAAGCGTATCGTACGAATAAACATCGGACGAGCTTGCTAGACGCAAGGCCTAGCACGAAGCTAGGCCCAACGCCTAGCAAAGCCCGCGCGCGACCAAAGCAAGCAAAGCCCAAACGCGAGAGCAAGGCCAGCAGGCGCGCGCCCCTCGTGGGCTGCGAGCACTTGTTGGGCCTGGGCTCAGCGCGCGCGCGCGCATGGCGCCCCTCGTGGGCTGCTGCGCCTGCGTATGTGTTTGTGCTTGCGTACGAAACCTTGATCGGTTAGGATTCGTATAAGATTGATTCCCTAAGTCTACTAGATAAATTAAGTGATTGAATTTTAGATTAATTCAGATTCACTAAATCGTTTCCTAGTAGGATTCTAATATCCGATACCCATGCCCTATAAATAGGTGATCAATGCTCACAATTTATATCGAGTATTCAAGTATTCAAAGTGATTTTTGAGAGCAAAAATTCAGTCATACAATTGCCTATATGTGCCGAAAATTCTAAGTACCTTAAGGGCGATCCTAGTTGGTCAAGCTTAAGGCGGATCCGGACGTGCTGTGGACTATCTACGGAGGGACGACACTTGGAGTCCTAAAGACTTGTTCTTGTTCTTGTTCGGTTCGGGCGCAGCTAGGGAAGGCACGCAACAAAGAGTATGCATCTAAACTATGCTAAATGATTATGTGTAAATAATATGCTTTCCTGGCTTTATGGTTTTTCCGCATGATTTATGAATTGTCATATGTATCATAACCTAACAGTGGTATCACGGGCCTCTTATTATTTTCATAATCTAAATTGCATGAACATGGTTAAATATTACAAATTTGCAAGAATTAAAAGGGGTGATTAATTTTCGTAATTGTTAATTAATTGCAAATTGCGTTTATTTAATTATACGTACGCAGTTTTTCGGCAGTTTCTTCGTTACTCATCCAAATCGAGTGATTTTTGTGTCAATTCCGCATGTAAAAGGCATTCTAAAATTTTGACAAAAAGATTATTTTTTGGCCGAACCCAGAATTCTCAAATTCGAAGCCTAACTGTGACTTTTCGGAGGTTTTAGTTTTTCGAATGCAAAATTTCTTAAATTTAAGATGTTAAATTAAATATTTGCGATTCTTGTTGATAAATCTTGAATTTTTTATTGACCTACTGTATATGTTTAACAAGTTTGAATGCCTAGCCTTGTTAATTATGCAATCTAATTTGTAATTATGATTAATTTGTTGAAAATTGGAATAATTTAGAATTAATTTGATTTTCATAAATTAGTTATAATTTAATTAGATACCTATGATTAAAAACCACCATAAAAATTGTAAATTTATGTTAAATTTTAAATTTTTATGACCTAGACTTGAATCCATGTTAATCGGAAATCAATTGAATAATAAATTTTCGATTTTTCGCCCTAAAATTATGAAATTAATATTATTTATTAATTTGTCATTAATTTTGAATATAAATTTTAAATTTTTATGCGATTCACTCATATAACTTGCACGCACAAAGCAATGGACGCTACGTGTTACCCTTAAGGGTGTTGTATAGTACGGGCATGTGACGACGAGCAAGGGGGCTCGTCGCCCATGCGGTACGAATGCAATGAGCAAGGCCATGGTGCACGAGCACAAGGCAGCAGCCCTGCCTTGTGTCGTGGGCTGTGTGCTTTGGGCGAATGGGCGAGGGCGAGAGCAAGGCACGAGCAGTCGCGTGTGGGCAGCAAGCGAGCTGCGCCACAGCGCGCACTGCCTCGCGCAAGCGTGCGGAGCCTCGCGCGCAGCGAGCGCAAGCTCGCGTGCCACGAGTGCTACGCCCAGCATCGGTAGCTCGCGCGCAGCGAGCGCTATTGTGCGTGCGACAAGCGCTGCGCCCAGCGATGGCGTGCAGCGTGCTTGTTGCGACGTGCGACGAGCGCTGCGCCCAGCGATGGCGTGCAGCGTGCTTGTTGCGACGTGCGACGAGCGCTGCGCCCAGCGATGGCAAGCAGCTTGCTTGTTGCGACGTGCAACGAGTGCTGCGCCCAGCGATGGGCTGCAGCAGCATGCTCGTGCGTCGAGCGCTGGCGCGCGCAGCGAGCACCAGCTCGCGTGATGCCTTGCGATGGTGAGCAGCAGCGATGCGACGCAGCGCATGGGCTGCGCGCACATGGCCAGCGATGGCTGTGTGCGTTTGGCCCATGGGCGTGCGTTGCGTGGGATTGTTGCGTTGCGATTAGATCGTTTTGAAATTTTAATTTGAAATTTTCAGTTTACGTAATTTTAATTAATTTTAAAATTAATAATTTAAATTATTTTCTTGGATTTTAATTTTGAATATTGTAATTATAATAAATTTTATTTATTCTAATTATTTTACTAAAATTAAAATCATGAATTAATTTAAATACGACTAAAATTAAAGTAAATTTATGGATTCAATTATAAATTTATATGAGCTTTAAATTTTAATTAAATTTGTATGTTTCCGGTTAGACTAGAAATACATTTTTATGTTTAAAATTAGTAAAGCATATGAATTTATTGGTTTAAGTGGGAGCCATTTTTAGTCATAAACTCTTGATTAGGTCTACAAATCCTTAAGGTTAAAACAACTTGATTAGAATTAATAAGGACTGAATAATTTGTAGATTATTGGTGCCCTTGATTAATTGCTGCAAATGTTTATGAGATTCATAATGTGTTTTACTAACCAGCTATGTGGGCCATTCATGATAATGAATGGGTGAATGGTATATATTGTATATGTACTGTTTTGCAGGTTATGAAGTGACTAGTATGGCCCAAATAGGATAGAAAATATGGTCTGCGTACCATTAATTTGAATGTAATTGGTCTAAAGTACCAAAGTTGTTTTTCAATTCAAATATGGTCTGCGTACCATCAAATAGTTGTAAATAGTTTTAATTATAGCTTATCCTATTTGAAGAAAATGGTGCCTCCCACGGAGATTTTCAAGACGGACTTTGAAGTTAAAGCTTCAAGATGAAGTCGGGCCATACTAGATCACATTTATCTTATGCATGTTTTAAGTTATTTATTGCTTTTAAATATGTCTTAAAATGCATGAGATCAAAAGCTTGATTATGTTGCATGATTAAGGATTTTAGTTCACTTAAAATCTAACCAACATAGTAAGAGCCTTAAGTTCCAAACTTAAAAATTGAGTTAAAAGGTGCCATGCCAAAATATACACTTGCTTGGATATCCTTTACATCAATCTAGTAATAGTTTTCGCTCAGCGAGGTGTTACTTATTGGTCCTAAAGGGGCAAGGTACACAAATAATTGTGAGTACATGTTAGTTTTGGTGAAACTCAACGATATAAGTAAGGAGTCCTTTTATGTCGTGGCAAAATCGATAGGTTTACCTAATAATTTCTTAGACGTACCTATCAACCAAGAATAGTTTCTAGACTATTAGCAAAAGGTTTTTTGCTTACCTAAGATGTTTTAGGATTAAGTCGACAAACTGTGCTTAGTTCTTCAATGATTTTAGGATCTTGGAATCATTTTATTCACACCTGCCGGAACACATAACTTGAATAAAATGCTTAATGAACATTGAATTATGCATGTATGCTAGAATTTAAGTTTATTAAGAGAAATTGTGAATGGTTATTTATTTGTTTATTCTTTTCAAATGTAGTTTTAAAATATGGCAAACAACAATTCATTCAACATTCGATCAATTCTCGAAAAGGAGAAGTTGAACGGGAAAAACTTCCTTGACTGGCAAAGGAACTTGCAAATAGTTCTTATGCAGGAAGAAAAGGAGTATGTCCTAGAAGAGGCGATGCCCGAAGCCGCAGGCGACGGGGTCACTCAGGCAGCCCTCAATCGTTGGATTGATGCCAACAAGGATGTGAAATGTCTAATGCTCGCCACCATGAGTGCAGATCTGCAGAAAACGTTCATCAACTCAGATGCTTTCACAATCATCAGTGAGTTGAAGAAAATGTTCCAAGATCTGGCTCGAGTCGAAAGATTCGAGACTCATAGGCAAATTCTTGAGACCAAGCTTAAGAAAGGCGAGCCCGTAAGTCCACATGTTCTCAAAATGATTGGACTCATTGAGAATATGAGTCGGCTGGATCAGCAATTTTCTCAGGAAATGGCTATAGACACCATCCTCCATTCTCTTCATAGCGGGTATGATCAGTTCAAACTGAACTACAGTATGAATAGTCTGGACAAAACGCTCATTGAACTTCACGGTATGCTGAAGACCGCTGAAAAGACGCTCAAAAGTGATAAACAGGATGTGCTTATGGTGCGTGGGGGCAAGTTCAAGAAATCTGGAAAGAAGAGGAATGTTAAGAAAGGTGGCAACAAGGCCACCCCAACTAAGCAAACTGGCGCCAAATCTGTAAAGAGGAAGGTCAGTCAACCCACTTCAGAATCCAAATGCTTCTACTGCAAGAAGAAGGGGCATTGGAAGAGAGATTGCTTGAAACTAAAGGAAGATCAGAAGAACGGAACAGTCGTTCCATCTTCAGGTATTTCGTTATAGATTGTATACTTGCTAATTCAACTTCTTGGGTATTAGATACAGGTTGTGGCTCACACTTATGTTCCAATCCACAGGGACTAAGAAGAAGTAGAAAGTTAAGCAAGGGTGAAGTCGACCTACGAGTGGGAAATGGAGCACGGATTGCTGCATTAGCTGTAGGAACTTATTATTTGTCGTTGCCCTCCGGGCTAGTTTTGGAACTGGAAGAATGTTTCCATGTTCCAAGTCTTACTAAAAACATCATTTCAGTTTCTTGCTTAGATGCTAAGGGATTTTCCTTTTTAATAAAAGACAATAGTTGTTCGTTTTATTTTAAAGAGATGTTTTATGGATCTGCTAGATTAGTCAATGGACTTTATTTATTAGATCACGACAAACAAGTATATAACATAAATACCAAAAAGGCCAAAAAGGATGATTCAGATCTCACCTATCTGTGGCATTGTCGATTAGGCCATATAAACTTGAAACGCTTAGAAAGACTTCAAAAGGAAGGAATTCTAGAACCATTTGACTTAGAGGATTATGGTAAATGCGAATCTTGTTTACTTGGCAAAATGACAAAGCAACCTTTCTCTAAAGTTGGAGAAAGAGCAAATGAACTATTGGGTTTAATCCATACAGATGTATGTGGACCAATGAGTACAAATGCTAGAGGTGGTTTCAGCTACTTTATCACTTTCACTGATGACTTCAGTAGATATGGTTATGTCTACCTAATGAAGCATAAGTCTGAATCCTTTGACAAATTCAAGGAATTTCAGAGTGAAGTAGAGAATCAATTAGGCAAGAAGATTAAGGCACTGCGGTCTGATAGAGGCGGTGAATATCTGAGCTATGAATTTGATGACCATCTGAAAGAATGTGGAATTCTATCAGAATTGACTCCTCCTGGAACACCACAATGGAACGGTGTGTCGGAACGGAGGAACAGAACCTTGCTAGACATGGTCAGGTCAATGATGGGTCAGGCCAAACTTCCATTAGAATTTTGGGGACATGCACTAAATACAGTTGCACTCACTATAAATAGAGCTCCGTCTAAAGTTGTCGAAAAGACTCCATATGAATTATGGTTTGGCAAGCCTCCAAATGTGTCTTTTCTTAAGATTTGGGGATGTGAAGTATACGTCAAACGATTAATTTCAGACAAACTTCATCCAAAATCTGACAAATGTATCCTTGTGGGCTATCCAAAGGAAACAAAGGGGTATTACTTCTACAATACATCTCAGATCAAGTGAGCTGAATGCCTAGCTAGAGGCCGCTTCAGTTCAAGTGGAATTAATGATATTAATCCACAGCTTACTCTTGACTGAACCCGTAGGGTCACACAAATAGTACGTAAACGGATCAAGTATTTAATGGCATTAAATACTCCATCTATGGATATTCGGAATCGACGGATCTTGGTTTCAGTGGGAGCTGAGATCGTCACAGGCAAGAAATGAATACTCCGGAAACGATGATATTGCCGAAAACGGAAATATGGATCGTATCGGAAATATAAATATTATCCAAGTCGTAGATGTTGCCGGAAACGGAAACATGGTACGTATCGGAAAATATTATCGGAAATGGAAATATTGCCGGAATCGGAAATATTACCGGAAACGGAAATATTGTCAGAATCGGAAATATTATCGGAATCGGAAAATAATTCCGGAAACGGAAATATTAAATATTTGTTCGAAACGGAAATTGATTCCGGAAGCGGAAATATTAAATATTGTTCGTATCGGAAATGAATTCCGGAACCGGGAATTTAATCGGAAGCGTATCGTACGAATAAACATCGGACGAGCTTGCTAGACGCAAGGCCTAGCACGAAGCTAGGCCCAACGCCTAGCAAAGCCCGCGCGCGACCAAAGCAAGCAAAGCCCAAACGCGAGAGCAAGGCCAGCAGGCGCGCGCCCCTCGTGGGCTGCGAGCACTTGTTGGGCCTGGGCTCAGCGCGCGCGCGCGCATGGCGCCCCTCGTGGGCTGCTGCGCCTGCGTATGTGTTTGTGCTTGCGTACGAAACCTTGATCGGTTAGGATTCGTATAAGATTGATTCCCTAAGTCTACTAGATAAATTAAGTGATTGAATTTTAGATTAATTCAGATTCACTAAATCGTTTCCTAGTAGGATTCTAATATCCGATACCCATGCCCTATAAATAGGTGATCAATGCTCACAATTTATATCGAGTATTCAAGTATTCAAAGTGATTTTTGAGAGCAAAAATTCAGTCATACAATTGCCTATATGTGCCGAAAATTCTAAGTACCTTAAGGGCGATCCTAGTTGGTCAAGCTTAAGGCGGATCCGGACGTGCCGTGGACTATCTACGGAGGGACAACACTTGGAGTCCTAAAGACTTGTTCTTGTTCGGTTCGGGCGCAGCTAGGGAAGGCACGCAACAAAGAGTATGCATCTAAACTATGCTAAATGATTATGTGTAAATAATATGCTTTCCTGGCTTTATGGTTTTTCCGCATGATTTATGAATTGTCATATGTATCATAACCTAACAGATTCCGACGCCGAAAGTGAGGAGGTGAACTCACCGGCTCCGGAGGAGGGGAATTCCGCTCAGCTAACTTCCAAGCCTGCTGTCGGCGGTCCAGATGGTGTGGGCACGTCGACCTCCGCTCATTCTGCCGCTGCTCGTCCTGCTGGGTCCTAACTCCACTCCCCTTCATCAAAAAAAGAATCAGTTTTTATGGCGCCTAGAGCGTCTGTAATGAATAATTTTTATTTATGTTTCAACGCCTATGGCGTTTGTTTGGATAATTTTTAATTTTTTGTTTGACAAATTTGGCGCCGTTTTGAGCGCAGACCAGTGGTGATTCGTCACCTTTTTATGTTATCTTTGTTTTTTTGTTAGACTTTTAAACGCCTTCTCTGCTTATGTCGTGTGTGATTAGCCGTCCATTTTATGCCCCAGAGCAGGTGTTTGCAAGTCTCTGAATCAGACTCCCATGCCCAAGTTTATTTTAGTTGATTGATTGACGCAAGTCAATCAATCAGTATGATTGCCGCTGAACTTGGGTATGGGGATTATTGTGTGGCTTCTCGTAGTTGAACTACTTTTTTTTTCGGCATGTAGGAGTAATCCTATTTGCCTTAGAAAATATTCATTGTTTTAAGAAAACCACAAACTGTACGGGGTTGGGAGCGGCATGTTTGATGCCGCGGCGTATCACTTATGTGGGGGGTGTGCCCCCGTCATCAATGTGAAGCGGCACGTGCGTTGCCACGGCATATAGGGAATGAACCTATTTGCCTTCGAAAATATTCATGTTTTTTAAGAAAACAACAAATTGTGAGGGGTTTGCCCCCTTCGCAAATTGGGCGCGGCATGATTGATGCCGCAGCGTATGACTTAAGTGGGGGTTTGCCCCCGTCGTCAGTGCGAAGCGGCACGTGTGTTGCCGCGGCATATAGGGAATGAACCTATTTGCCTTAGAAAATATTCTTGTTTTTTAAGAAAACAACAAATTGTGAGGGGTTTGCCCCCTTCCCAAATTGGGCGCGGCATAATTGATGCCGCAGCGTATGACTTAAGTGGGGGTTTGCCCCCGTCGTCAGTGCAAAGCGGCACGTGTGTTGCCGCGGCATATAGGGAATGAACCTATTTGCCTTAGAAAATATTCTTGTTTTTTAAAAAAACAACAAATTGTGAGGGGTTTGCCCCCTTCGCAAATTGGGCGCGGCATGATTGATGTCGCTGCGTATGACTTAAGTGGGGGTTGGCCCCCGTCGTCAGTGCGAAGCGGCACGTGTGTTGCCGCGGCATATAGGGAATGAACCTATTTGCCTTAGAAAAATAAACGTTCGTGTTTTTGGGAACGGTGTTTACGATTTAATAGGTGATCAGCCTATGTTTATGCTAATCTGGGCCACTTCTTAGGCTTCAATCAATTAGGCTTTGTAAATGTTGTGCTAATCTAGGGCCACTTCTTAGGCCCTTATTTGATTAGGCTTTTTGCATGCATGTTAGGTTAGTTATGTTAGGTTATGATACATATGACATTACATAGATCATGCGGAAACAACCATTAACCCAGGACAACATATTATTTACACATAATCATATAGCATAATTTAGATGCATACTCTTTGTTGCGTGCCCTCCCTAGCTGCGCCCGAACCGAACAAGAACAAGTCTTTAGGACTCCAAGTGTCGTCCCTCCGTAGATAGTCCACAGCACGTCCGGATCCGCCTTAAGATTGACCAACTAGAATCGCCCTTAAGGTACTAGAAAATTTCGGCACTTTTATGAGCAAGATGTGTGTTTTAATTTTCTCTCAAAAAACTCACTTTTGAATACTTTGAAACTTGTTATAAATTTTGAGCCCTAGCCTCATATTTATAGGGGTATGGAAAGGGAATCGAAATCCTATTCAGATACAAATTAATTAAACCTAGAATCCTACAAGAACTCTAATTTAATTAATTTATCAAATAGAATTAGGAATTTAATCATTAACCGAACTCTGCATGTTTTAGGAAACGTGCACGAACACAAACACTTGCACACACACGCACGGCAGCCACGATGGGCCCCCATGCGTGCGCGCGAGCAGCAGCCCACGCAGCGCCCGCGCGCGCTGCGCGCTGCGCGTGCTGTGCGCGCTGTGCGCGCTGCGCAGCCTGCTGGGCCTGGCCTTGCGCTGGGCCTGGCGTGGCTGTTTGTGCGGCGCGCTTGGCTTGCTGGGCGATGGCCTGGCTTCGTGCTGGGCCTCGTCCGGCAAGCCTCGTCCGATGCTTATTCGTACGATGCGCTTCCGATTAAATTTTCCGATTCCGGAATTCATTTCCGATACGAACAATATTTAATATTTCCGATTCCGGAATTAATTTCCGTTTCGAACAAATATTTAATATTTCCGTTTCCGGAATTATTTTCCGATTCCGGTAATATTTCCGATTCTGACAATATTTCCGTTTCCGGCAATATTTCCGATTCTGGCAATATTTCCATTTCCGATAATATTTTCCGATACGTACCATGTTTCCGTTTCCGGCAACATCTACGACTTGGATAATATTTATATTTCCGATACGATCCATATTTCCGTTTCCGGCAATATCATCGTTTCCGGAGTATTCATTTCTTGCCTGTGACGATCTTAGCTCCCACTGAAACCAAGATCCGTCGGTTCCGAATATTCATAGATGGAGTATTTAATGCCATTAAATACTTGATCCGTTTACGTACTATTTGTGTGACCCTACGGGTTCAGTCAAGAGTAAGCTGTGGATTAATATCATTAATTCCACTTGAACTGAAGCGGCCTCTAGCTAGGCATTCAGCTCACTTGATCTCACTGAATTATTAACTTGTTAATTAATACTGAACCGCATTTATTAGACTTAACATAGAATGCATACTTGGACCAAGGGCATTATTTCCTTCAGTCTCCCACTTGTCCTTAGGGACAAGTGTGCATTTCCTAATTCCTTTGTCGCTCGATGCTTGCTCTTGAACATAAGGTAAGAGTTGTCATCCTTATTACGTCCAGAGGTGTTCCTCGGTTTCAGAGTTCAACTGATCAAATAAACAGATAATCATAGCCTATGATTCATCCGAGCACGGCCATGCATTTCACAGTTTCTAGCTCTCCGAGTGGCCTTGTACAACTTTTAAGCATCTCATCCCGATTTATGGGAGGACAATCCCAATCTTGCGATCTTGAGATTAGACTTCGTTTGATAGGTGATTACCTGAGCGTTGCCTTTATAGCCTCCTTTTACGGTGCGACGGTTGGTCAACGTCAAAGCAACCAGTTCTCAAACAAGTAATCTCAAATCACTCAGGTATTGAGGATTTAGTGTCTAATAATTTAATGAAATTTACTAATGACAGATTTTCATCTCTTACAGTAAAGTTTCATAGGTCTTGTCCGATACTAGTCTTCCCAAAGTAAGTATCTATGCAAATGATTATGACATTGCCATGTCCACATAGTTCAAGAAACAGAACTACTAGTCATCTTGCATTCTAATCGTCTAACGTTTTCTATGCGTCCAATTTTATAGAAAACTCCGATTAGGGACCATTTTCAACCTTTGACATTCAAGTTCACTTGATAGACATTTCTTAGTCACAGGACTGGTCCTGACAGTCTATCTTGAATATATCGTCAAATTGAAGGGACTCATCATTTAATAAACCATAAATTAAATGGAAAAATGAATTCATTTTATTTATTGTGAATGATTAACCAATAATGTTTTACAAAGATTTAAACTCTAAAACTTTAAAACATTAAACAGAGACATCAAAGCCATTCTCCAATATGCTTGATTCCCATAGCTGCAGTGTGCGAGTTGTGCTTCGCCTGCGGCAGAGGTTTAGTTAATGGATCTGATATGTTGTCATCAGTTCCAATTTTGCTTATCTCGACTTCTTTTCTTTCAACGAACTCTCATAGAAGGTGAAATCTACGAAGTACATGCTTGACTCTCTGGTGGTGTCTAGGCTCTTTTGCCTGTGCAATAGCTCCGTTATTATCACAATACAGGGCTATTGGTCCTTTAATGGAGGGGACTACACCAAGTTCTCCTATGAACTTCCTTAGCCATATAGCTTCCTTTGCTGCTTCATGTGCAGCAATGTACTCCGCTTCAGTTGTAGAATCCGCAATGGTGCTTTGCTTAGCACTTTTCCAGCTTACTGCTCCTCCGTTGAGGCAGAAGACAAACCCAGACTGTGATCTAAAATCATCTTTGTCGGTTTGGAAACTTGCGTCCGTATAGCCTTTAACAATTAATTCATCATCTCCACCATAGACCAGGAAGTCATCTTTGTGCCTTTTCAGGTACTTCAGAATATTCTTGGCAGCAGTCCAATGCGCCTCTCCTGGGTCTGACTGGTATCTGCTCGTAGCACTGAGTGCGTACGCAACATCCGGGCGTGTACATACCATAGCATACATTATTGAACCAATCAATGATGCATATGGAATCCCATTCATTCGTCTATGCTCATCAAGTGTTTTTGGGCACTGAGTCTTGCTTAGAGTCATTCCATGAGACATGGGTAGGTAGCCTCGCTTGGAGTCCGCCATCTTGAACCTATTAAGCACCTTATTGATATAAGTGCTTTGACTAAGTCCAATCATCTTTTTAGATCTATCTCTGTAAATCTTGATGCCCAATATGTACTGTGCTTCTCCTAGATCCTTCATCGAAAAACATTTCCCAAGCCAAATCTTGACAGAGTTCAACATAGGAATGTCATTTCCGATAAGCAATATGTCGTCGACATATAATACTAGGAAAGCAATTTTGCTCCCACTGACCTTCTTGTATACACAAGATTCGTCCGCGTTCTTGATGAAACCAAAGTCACTGACTGCTTCATCAAAACGTATATTCCAGCTCCTGGATGCCTGCTTCAATCCGTAGATTGACTTCTTTAGCTTGCATACCTTTTTAGCATTCTTTGGATCCTCAAAACCTTCAGGCTGTGTCATAAACACAGTTTCTGTTAAAACGCCGTTTAAGAAAGCAGTTTTGACATCCATCTGCCATATTTCGTAATCGTAATATGCAGCGATTGCTAACATTATTCGAATAGACTTTAGCATTGCAACTGGTGAAAAGGTTTCATCGTAATCCACACCGTGGACTTGCCTGTAACCTTTTGCGACCAATCTAGCTTTGAAAACTTCAAGTTTCCCATCCTTGTCCTTTTTCAGTTTGAAAACCCATTTGCTTCCAATGGCTTGGTAGCCATCTGGCAAATCGACCAAATCCCATACTTGGTTTTCAGACATGGAGTCTAATTCAGATTGCATGGCTTCTTGCCATTGCTTGGAGCTAGGGCTCGTCATAGCTTGTTTGTAAGTCGCAGGTTCATCACTTTCAAGTAATAGAACGTCATAGCTCTCGTTCGTCAAAATACCTAAGTACCTTTCCGGTTGAGATCTATATCTTTGCGATCTACGCGGGGTAACATTACTAGATTGACCATGATTCTCACCAGATTCTTCTAAAGATCTCTGAGTTTCATCTTGAATGTCATCTTGAGCATTCTCTAGAGTTTGTTGTTCGACTCGAATTTCTTCGAGGTCTACTTTTCTCCCACTTGTCATTTTGGAAATGTGATCCTTCTCCAAAAAGACACCATCTCGAGCAACAAACACTTTGTTCTCAGATGTATTGTAGAAGTAATACCCCTTTGTTTCCTTTGGATAGCCCACAAGGATACATTTGTCAGATTTTGGATGAAGTTTGTCTGAAATTAATCGTTTGACGTATACTTCACATCCCCAAATCTTAAGAAAAGACACATTTGGAGGCTTTCCAAACCATAATTCATATGGAGTCTTTTCGACAACTTTAGACGGAGCTCTATTTATAGTGAGTGCAACTGTATTTAGTGCATGTCCCCAAAATTCTAATGGAAGTTTGGCCTGACCCATCATTGACCTGACCATGTCTAGCAAGGTTCTGTTCCTCCGTTCCGACACACCGTTCCATTGTGGTGTTCCAGGAGGAGTCAATTCTGATAGAATTCCACATTCTTTCAGATGGTCATCAAATTCATAGCTCAGATATTCACCGCCTCTATCAGACCGCAGTGCCTTAATCTTCTTGCCTAATTGATTCTCTACTTCACTCTGAAATTCCTTGAATTTGTCAAAGGATTCAGACTTATGCTTCATTAGGTTGACATAACCATACCTACTGAAGTCATCAGTGAAAGTGATAAAGTAGCTGAAACCACCTCTAGCATTTGTACTCATTGGTCCACATACATCTGTATGGATTAAACCCAATAGTTCATTTGCTCTTTCTCCAAATTTAGAGAAAGGTTGCTTTGTCATTTTGCCAAGTAAACATGATTCGCATTTACCATAATCCTCTAAGTCAAATGGTTCTAGAATTCCTTCCTTTTGAAGTCTTTCTAAGCGTTTCAAGTTTATATGGCCTAATCGACAATGCCACAGATAGGTGAGATCTGAATCATCCTTTTTGGCCTTTTTGGTATTTATGTTATATACTTGTTTGTCGTGATCTAATAAATAAAGTCCATTGACTAATCTAGCAGATCCATAAAACATCTCTTTAAAATAAAACGAACAACTATTGTCTTTTATTATAAAGGAAAATCCCTTAGCATCTAAGCAAGAAACTGAAATGATGTTTTTAGTAAGACTTGGAACATGGAAACATTCTTCCAGTTCCAAAACTAGCCCGGAGGGCAACGACAAATAGTAAGTTCCTACGGCTAATGCAGCAATCCGTGCTCCATTTCCCACTCGTAGGTCGACTTCACCCTTGCTTAACTTTCTACTTCTTCTTAGTCCCTGTGGATTGGAACATAAGTGTGAGCCACAACCTGTATCTAATACCCAAGAAGTTGAATTAGCAAGTATACAGTCTATAACGAAAATACCTGAAGATGGAACGACTGTTCTGTTCTTCTGATCTTCCTTTAGCTTCAAGCAATCTCTCTTCCAATGCCCCTTCTTCTTGCAGTAGAAGCATTCGGATTCAGAAGTGGGTTGACTGGCCTTCCTCTTTGCAGATTTGGCGCCAGTTTGCTTAGTTGGGCTGGCCTTGTTGCCACCTTTCTTAGCATTCCTCTTCTTTCCAGATTTCTTGAACTTGCCCCCACGCACCATAAGCACATCCTGCTTATCACTTTTGAGCGTCTTTTTAGCGGTCTTCAGCATACCGTGAAGCTCAGTGAGCGTTTTGTCCAGACTATTCATACTGTAGTTCAGTTTGAACTGATCATACCCGCTATGAAGAGAATGGAGGATGGTGTCTATAGCCATTTCCTGAGAAAATTGCTGATCCAGCCGACTCATATTCTCAATGAGTCCAATCATTTTGAGAACATGTGGACTTACGGGCTCGCCTTTCTTAAGCTTGGTCTCAAGAATTTGCCTACGAGTCTCGAATCTTTCGACTCGAGCCAGATCTTGGAACATGTTCTTCAACTCACTGATAATTGTGAAAGCATCTGAGTTGATGAACGTTTTCTGCAGATCCGCACTCATGGTGGCGAGCATTAGACATTTCACATCCTTGTTGGCATCAATCCAACGATTGAGGGCTGCCTGAGTGACCCCGTCGCCTGCAGCTTCGGGCATCGCCTCATCTAGGACATACTCCTTTTCTTCCTGCATAAGAACTATTTGCAAGTTCCTTTGCCAGTCAAGGAAGTTTTTCCCGTTCAACTTCTCCTTTTCGAGAATTGATCGAATGTAGAATGAATTGTTGTTTGCCATATTAAAAACTACAATTGAAAAGAATAAACAAATAAATAACCATTCACAGTTTCTCTTAATAAACTTAAATTCTAGCATACATGCATAATTCAATGTTTATTAAGCATTTTATTCAAATTATGTGTTCCGGCAGGTGTGAATAAAATGATTCCAAGATCCTAAAATCATTGAAGAACTAAGCACAGTTTGTCGACTTAATCCTAGAACATCTTAGGTAAGCAAAAGCCTTTTGCTAATAGTCTAGAAACTATTCTTGGTTGATAGGTACGTCTAAGAACTTATTAGGTAAACCTATCGAATTTGCCACGACATAAAAGGACTCCTTACTTATATCGTTGAGTTTCACCAAAACTAACATGTACTCACAATTATTTGTGTACCTTGCCCCTTTAGGACCAATAAGTAACACCTCGCTGAGCGAAAACTATTACTAGATTGATGTAAAGGATATCCAAGCAAGTGTATATTTTGGCATGGCACCTTTTAACTCAATTTTTAAGTTTGGAACTTAAGGCTCTTACTATGTTGGTTAGATTTTAAGTGAACTAAAATCCTTAATCATGCAACATAATCAAGCTTTTGATCTCATGCATTTTAAGACATATTTAAAACAATAAATAACTTAAAGCATGCATAAGATAAATGTGATCTAGTATGGCCCGACTTCATCTTGAAGCTTTGACTTCAAAGTCCGTCTTGAAAATCTCCGTGGGAGGCACCATTTTCTTCAAATAGGATAAGCTATAACTAATTACAACTATTTGATGGTACGCAGACCATATTTGAATTGAAAAATAACTTTGGTACTTTAGACCAATTACATTCAAATTAATGGTACGCAGACCATATTTTCTATCCTATTTGGGCCATACTAGTCACTTCATAACCTGCAAAACAGTACATATACAATATATACCATTCACCCATTCAATATCATGAATGGCCCACATAGCTGGTTAGTAAAACACATTATGCATCACGTAAACATTTGCAGCAATTAATCAAGGGCACCAATAATCTACCAATTATTCAGTCCTTATTAATTCTAATCAAGTTGTTTTAACCTTAAGGATTTGTAGACCTAATCAAGAGTTTATGACTAAAAGCGCTCCCACTTAAACCAATAAATTTATATGCTTTACTAATTTTAAACATAAAAATGTATTTCTAGTCCAACCGGAAACATACAAATTTAATTAAAATTTAAAGCTCATATCAATTTATAATTGAATCCAAAAAGTTTAATTTAATTTCAGTCGTATTTAAATTAATTCATGATTTTAATTTTAGTAAAATAATTAGAATAAATAAAATTTATTATAATTACAATATTCAAAATTAAAATCCAAGAAAATAATTTAAATTATTAATTTTAAAATTAATTAAAATTACGTGAACTGAAATTTTCAAGTTAAACATTCAAAACGATCTTTAATCGTAACGCAAACACCCTACGCGTTGCACGCCCATGGGCCGCACGCACACAGCCATTGCTGGCCATGTGCGCGCAGCCCATGCGCTCGTCGCATAGCTGCTGCATCCCCATCGCAAGCCTCCGCACGCATTGGTGCTTGCTGCGCGCGCCAGCGCTCATCGCACGCGAGCTATCGCTCGCAGTGCGCGCGCGACATCGCTCGCTGGGCGCGCGAGCCATCGCTCGCTGGGCGCGCGACATCGCTCGCTGGGCGGGCGACATCGCTCGTTGTGCGCGCGAGTAATGCTGGCTGTGCGCGCGAGTCCTCGCTCGTTGTGCGCGCGAGCAATGCTGGGCGCAGCGCTCGTGGCACGCGAGCTTGCGCTCGCTGCGCGCGAGGCTGCGCGCTCTTGTGCGAGGCAGCGCGCGTTGTGGCGCAGCTCGCTTGCTGCCCACACGCGACTGCCTTGGCTCGCCCTTCGCCCATGCCCATTCGTCCATTGCTCGTGGCACACGACACAAGGCAGGGCTGCTGCCTTGTGCTCGTGCACTACGCCCTTGCTCATTGCATTCGTGCCGCACGGGCGACGAGCTCCCTTGCTCGTCGTCGCATGCCCGCATTATACAACACCCCTTAAGGGTAACACGAAGCGTCCATTGCTTCGTGCGTGCAAGTTTTATGAACGAATCGCATAAAAATTTAAAATTTATATTTAAAAATTAATGACAAATTAATAAATAATATTAATTTCATAATTTTAGGGCGAAAAATCGAAAATTTATTATCCAATTGATTTCCGATTGTTATGGATTCAAGTCTAGGTCATAAAAATTTAAAATTTATCATAAATTTACAATTTTTTTGGTGGTTTTTAATCATAGGTTTCTAATTAAATTACAATTAATTATGAAAATCAAATTAATTCTAAATTATTCTAATTTTCAACAAATTAATCATAATTACAAATTAGATTGCATAATTAACAAGACTAGGCATTCAAACTTGTTAAACATATGCAGTAGGTCAATCAAAAATTCAAGATTTATCAACAAGAATCGCAAATATTTAATTTAACATCTTAAATTTACGAAATTTTGCATTCGAAAAACTAAAACCTTCGAAAAGTCATAGTTAGGCTTCGAATTTGAGAATTCTGGGTTCGGCAGAAAAATACTTTTTTTGTCAAAATTTTAGAACGCCTTTTACATGCGGAATTGACACAAAAATCACTCAATTCGGATGAGTAACGAAGAAACTGCCGAAAAACTGCGTACGTATAATTAAATAAACGCAATTTGCAATTAATTAACAATTACGAAAATTAATCACCCCTTTTAATTCTTGCAAATTTGTAATATTTAACCATGTTCATGCAATTTAGATTATGAAAATAATAAGGGGCTCGTGATACCACTGTTAGGTTATGATACATATGACATTACATAGATCATGCGGAAACAACCATTAACCCAGGACAACATATTATTTACACATAATCATATAGCATAATTTAGATGCATACTCTTTGTTGCGTGCCCTCCCTAGCTGCGCCCGAACCGAACAAGAACAAGTCTTTAGGACTCCAAGTGTCGTCCCTCCGTAGATAGTCCACAGCACGTCCGGATCCGCCTTAAGATTGACCAACTAGAATCGCCCTTAAGGTACTAGAAAATTTCGGCACTTTTATGAGCAAGATGTGTGTTTTAATTTTCTCTCAAAAAACTCACTTTTGAATACTTTGAAACTTGTTATAAATTGTGAGCCCTAGCCTCATATTTATAGGGGTATGGAAAGGGAATCGAAATCCTATTCAGATACAAATTAATTAAACCTAGAATCCTACAAGAACTCTAATTTAATTAATTTATCAAATAGAATTAGGAATTTAATCATTAACCGAACTCTGCATATTTTAGGAAACGTGCACGAACACAAACACTTGCACACACACGCACGGCAGCCACGATGGGCCCCCATGCGTGCGCGCGAGCAGCAGCCCACGCAGCGCCCGCGCGCGCTGCGCGTGCTGTGCGCGCTGTGCGCGCTGCGCAGCCTGCTGGGCCTGGCCTTGCGCTGGGCCTGGCGTGGCTGTTTGTGCGGCGCGCTTGGCTTGCTGGGCGATGGCCTGGCTTCGTGCTGGGCCTCGTCCGGCAGGCCTCGTCCGATGCTTATTCGTACGATGCGCTTCCGATTAAATTTTCCGATTCCGGAATTCATTTCCGATACGAACAATATTTAATATTTCCGATTCCGGAATTAATTTCCGTTTCGAACAAATATTTAATATTTCCGTTTCCGGAATAATTTTTCCGATTCCGGTAATATTTCCGATTCTGACAATATTTCCGTTTCCGGCAATATTTCCGATTCTGGCAATATTTCCATTTCCGATAATATTTTCCGATACGTACCATGTTTCCGTTTCCGGCAACATCTACGACTTGGATAATATTTATATTTCCGATACGATCCATATTTCCGTTTCCGGCAATATCATCGTTTCCGGAGTATTCATTTCTTGCCTGTGACGATCTTAGCTCCCACTGAAACCAAGATCCGTCGGTTCCGAATATTCATAGATGGAGTATTTAATGCCATTAAATACTTGATCCGTTTACGTACTATTTGTGTGACCCTACGGGTTCAGTCAAGAGTAAGCTGTGGATTAATATCATTAATTCCACTTGAACTGAAGCGGCCTCTAGCTAGGCATTCAGCTCACTTGATCTCACTGAATTATTAACTTGTTAATTAATACTGAACCGCATTTATTAGACTTAACATAGAATGCATACTTGGACCAAGGGCATTATTTCCTTCAAGTTAGTAATAGTAGTAAATAGGACGAAACAAAAGTAGTATTATTTATACTTTGTAAGGCGCATTTAGCCGGTTACAAGGGAGACTACTACTCCATTAGGACCATTAGTGGCCGTTGTATAAACCACAAATTCTCTCATAAAAGATAGTCAGAATACACCCTAGAAAAAGTATTTTTTGAGATTGTCTGCATTCCAGGTGCGTAGAATTGGTCGGCCCTGCATGTCCTGAATGCGATAGGTTCCATCTCTGACCTCGTCATAAATCTCATAGGGTCCCTCCCAAGTGGGCGTCAGTTTACCCTGTTCATTGGCTCGTCCCACAGACTCCATCTTTCGGAGAACAAAGTCTCCTACCTTGAGCACTCTTTTAGAGACTTTCTTGTTGTATTCCCTCGCCATCCTTATCTTGTACAGTTGTTGTCTCAATGCTGCATTTCCTCTTACTTCAGGTAAAAAGTCAAGGGCCAACTTCATCATTTCCCAGTTGGCATTCTCGTCATATAGCATGACTCTTAGTGTAGGTTCACACATTTCTATGGGCAACACGGCCTCAGCACCATAGGCTAGAAGGAATGGGGTTTCGCCGGTTGAGTTTTTGGCCGTGGTGCGGATGGACCATAAGACGTTTGGCAGCTCATCAGCCCATAGACCCTTGGCCTCATCTAGTTTCTTCTTTATCCCCTCGGAGATAATCTTGTTAAACGCTTCGACTTGGCCATTGGCTTGAGGTCGTCCCACAGAGGCAAAACACCTATTTATGCCGTGATCTGCCAACCACTCCTTCAGCTTAGGCGTCTCAAACTGAGGCCCATTATCAAAGACGATAGCTTGAGGTATTCCAAAGCGAGTCATGACATTTTTCCAGATAAATGCCCTCACATCACTTGTCTTTATGTTCTTGAGAGCCTCTGCTTCAACCCACTTGGTGAAGTAATCAACAGCCACTATTGTTAGGTTATGATACATATGACAATTCATAAATCATGCGGAAAAACCATTTAGCCAGGAATACATATTATTTACACATAATCATATAGCATAGTTTAGATGCATACTCTTTGTTGCGTGCCTTCCCTAGCTGCGCCCGAACCGAACAAGAACAAGTCTTTAGGACTCCAAGTGTCGTCCCTCCGTAGATAGTCCACAGCACGTCCGGATCCGCCTTAAGATTGACCAACTAGAATCGCCCTTAAGGTACTAAAAATTTCGGCACTTTTAGGCAAGGAATGTGTCTGAATTTTTCTCTCAAAAACTCACTTTGAATACTTGAAAATCCTGTTATAAATTGTGAACCCAGGCCACATATTTATAGGGGTATGGAAAGAGAATTGGAATCGAATTAGGATACGAATTAATTAAATTAGAATCATAATAAAACTCTTATTTAATTAATTTATCAAATAGAATTAGGAATTTAATCATTAAACGAATCCTGTACGTTTTAGGTTTCGTATGTGAACACAAACACCCACGCACGCACAGCAGCCCACGAGGGGCGCCATGCGCGCGCGCACACAGCCCGAGCATCGCAGCCCACGACTGCCGCAGCCTTGGGCGCGCGCTGGGCCTGCCTTGCGGTGGGCCTGGCGCAGCCTTGGGCTGGCGTGTTGTGGCGCGCGTTTCCCTTGCTGGACGTGGGCCTGGCTTCGTGCTGGGCCTTCGTCTAGCAAGCTCGTCCGATGCTAATTCGTACGACGCGCTTCCGATTAATTTTCCAATTCCGGAATTCATTTCCAATACGAACAATATTTAACATTTCCTATTCCGGAATTTATTTCCGTATCGAACAAATATTTAATATTTCCGTTTCCGGAATTATTTTCCAATTCCGATAATATTTCCGATTCAGACAATATTTCCGTTTCCGGCAATATTTCCGATTCCGGCAATATTTCTATTTCCGATAATATTTCCCGATACGTACCATGTTTCCGTTTCCGACAACATCTACGACTTGGATAATATTTATATTTCCGATACGATCCATATTTCCGTTTCCGGCAATATCATCGTTTCCGGAGTATTCATTTCTTGCCTGTGACGATCTCAGCTCCCACTGAAACCAAGATCCGTCGATTCCGAATATCCATAGATGGAGTATTTAATGCCATTAAATACTTGATCCGTTTACGTACTATTTGTGTGACCCTACGGGTTCAGTCAAGAGTAAGCTGTGGATTAATATCATTAATTCCACTTGAACTGAAGCGGCCTCTAGCTAGGCATTCAGCTCACTTGATCTCACTGAATTATTAACTTGTTAATTAATACTGAACCGCATTTATTAGACTTATCATTGAATGCATACTTGGACCAAGGGCATTATTTCCTTCAGTCTCCCACTTGTCCTTAGGGACAAGTGTGCATTTCCTAATTCCTTTGTCGCTCGATGCTTGCTCTTGAACATAAGGTAAGAGTTGTCATCCTTATTATGTCCAGAGGTGTTCCTCGGTTTCAGAGTTCAACTGATCAAATAAACAGATAATCATAGCCTATGATTCATCCGAGCACGGCCATGCATTTCACAGTTTCTAGCTCTCCGAGTGGCCTTGTACAACTTTTAAGCATCTCATCCCGATTTATGGGAGGACAATCCCAATCTTGCGATCTTGAGATTAGACTTCGTTTGATAGGTGATTACCTGAGCGTTGCCTTTATAGCCTCCTTTTATGGTGCGACGGTTGGTCAACGTCAAAGCAACCAGTTCTCAAACAAGTAATCTCAAATCACTCAGGTATTGAGGATTTAGTGTCTAATAATTTTAATGAAATTTACTTATGACAGATTTTCATCTCTTACATTAAAGTTTCATAGGTCTTGTCCGATACTAGTCTTCACAAAGTAAGTATCTATGCAAATGATTATGACATTGCCATGTCCACATAGTTCAAGAAACAGAACTACTAGTCATCTTGCATTCTAATCGTCTAACGTTTTCTATGCGTCCAATTTTATAGAAAACTCCGACTAGGGACCATTTTCAACCTTTGACATTCAAGTTCACTTGATAGACATTTCTTAGTCACAGGACTGGTCCTGACAGTCTATCTTGAATATATCGTCAAATTGAAGGGACTCATCATTTAATAAACCACAAATTAAATGGAAAAATGAATTCTTTTCATTTATTGTGAATGATTAACCAATAATGTTTTACAAAGATTTAAACTCTAAAACTTTGAAACATTAAACAGAGACATCAAAGCCATTCTCCAATATGCTTGATTCCCATAGCTGCAGTGTGCGAGTTGTGCTTCGCCTGCGGCAGAGGTTTAGTCAATGGATCTGATATGTTGTCATCAGTTCCAATTTTTCTTATCTCGACTTCTTTTCTTTCAACGAACTCTCGTAGAAGGTGAAATCTACGAAGTACATGCTTGACTCTCTGGTGGTGTCTAGGCTCCTTTGCCTGTGCAATAGCTCCGTTATTATCACAATACAGGGCAATTGGTCCTTTAATGGTGGGGACTACACCAAGTTCACCTATGAACTTCCTTAGCCATATAGCTTCCTTTGCTGCTTCATGTGCAGCAATGTACTCCGCTTCAGGTGTAGAATCCGCAATGGTGCTTTGCTTAGCACTTTTCCAGCTTACTGCTCCTCCGTTGAGGCAGAAGACAAACCCAGACTGTGATCTGAAATCATCTTTGTCGGTTTGGAAACTTGCGTCCGTATAGCCTTTAACAATTAATTCATCATCTCCACCATAGACCAGGAAGTCATCTTTGTGCCTTTTCAGGTACTTCAGAATATTCTTGGCAGCAGTCCAATGCGCCTCTCCTGGGTCTGACTGGTATCTGCTCGTAGCACTGAGTGCGTACGCAACATCCGGGCGTGTACATATCATAGCATACATTATTGAACCAATCAATGATGCATATGGAATCCCATTCATTCGTCTATGCTCATCAAGTGTTTTTGGGCACTGAGTCTTGCTTAGAGTCATTCCATGAGACATGGGTAGGTAGCCTCGCTTGGAGTCCGCCATCTTGAACCTATCAAGCACCTTATTGATATAAGTGCTTTGACTAAGTCCAATCATCCTTTTAGATCTATCTCTGTAAATCTTGATGCCCAATATGTACTGTGCTTCTCCTAGATCTTTCATCGAAAAACATTTCCCAAGCCAAATCTTGATAGAGTTCAACATAGGAATGTCATTTCCGATAAGTAATATGTCGTCGACATATAATACTAGGAAAGCAATTTTGCTCCCACTGACCTTCTTGTATACACAAGATTCGTCTGCGTTCTTGATGAAACCAAAGTCACTGACTGCTTCATCAAAACGTATATTCCAGCTCCTGGATGCCTGCTTCAATCCGTAGATTGACTTCTTTAGCTTGCATACCTTTTTAGCATTCTTTGGATCCTCAAAACCTTCAGGCTGTGTCATAAACACAGTTTCTGTTAAAATGCCGTTTAAGAAAGCAGTTTTGACATCCATCTGCCATATTTCGTAATCGTAATATGCAGCGATTGCTAACATTATCCGAATAGACTTTAGCATTGCAACTGGTGAAAAGGTTTCATCGTAATCCACACCGTGGACTTGCCTGTAACCTTTTGCAACCAATCTAGCTTTGAAAACTTCAAGTTTCCCATCCTTGTCCTTTTTCAGTTTGAAAACCCATTTGCTTCCAATGGCTTGGTAGCCATCTGGCAAATCGACCAAATCCCATACTTGGTTTTCAGACATAGAGTCTAATTCAGATTGCATGGCTTCTTGCCATTGCTTGGAGCTAGGGCTCGTCATAGCTTGTTTGTAAGTCGCAGGTTCATCACTTTCAAGTAATAGAACGTCATAGCTCTCGTTCGTCAAAATACCTAAGTACCTTTCCGGTTGAGATCTATATCTTTGCGATCTACGCGGGGTAACATTTCTAGATTGACCATGATTCTCACCAGATTCTTCTAAAGATCTCTGAGTTTCATCCTGAATGTCATCTTGAGCATTCTCTAGAGTTTGTTGTTCGACTCGAATTTCTTCGAGGTCTACTTTTCTCCTACTTGTCATTTTGGAAATGTGATCCTTCTCCAAAAAGACACCATCTCGAGCAACAAACACCTTGTTCTCAGATGTATTGTAGAAGTAATACCCCTTTGTTTCCTTTGGATAGCCCACAAGGATACATTTGTCAGATTTTGGATGAAGTTTGTCTGAAATTAATCGTTTGACGTATACTTCACATCCCCAAATCTTAAGAAAAGACACATTTGGAGGCTTTCCAAACCATAATTCGTATGGAGTCTTTTTGACAGCTTTAGACGGAGCTCTATTTATAGTGAGTGCAGCTGTATTTAGTGCATGTCCCCAAAATTCTAATGGAAGTTTGGCCTGACCCATCATTGACCTGACCATGTCTAGCAAGGTTCTGTTCCTCCGTTCTGACACACCGTTCCATTGTGGTGTTCCAGGAGGAGTCAATTCTGATAGAATTCCACATTCTTTCAGATGGTCATCAAATTCATAGCTCAGATATTCACCGCCTCTATCAGACCGCAGTGCCTTAATCTTCTTGCCTAATTGATTCTCTACTTCACTCTGAAATTCCTTGAATTTGTCAAAGGATTCAGACTTATGCTTCATTAGGTAGACATAACCATATCTACTGAAGTCATCAGTGAAAGTGATAAAGTAGCTGAAACCACCTCTAGCATTTGTACTCATTGGTCCACATACATCTGTATGGATTAAACCCAATAGTTCATTTGCTCTTTCTCCAACTTTAGAGAAAGGTTGCTTTGTCATTTTGCCAAGTAAACATGATTCGCATTTACCATAATCCTCTAAGTCAAATGGTTCTAGAATTCCTTCTTTTTGAAGTCTTTCTAAGCGTTTCAAGTTTATATGGCCTAATCGACAATGCCACAGATAGGTGAGATCTGAATCATCCTTTTTGGCCCTTTTGGTATTTATGTTATATACTTGTTTATCGTGATCTAATAAATAAAGTCCATTGACTAATCTAGCAGATCCATAAAACATCTCTTTAAAATAAAACGAACAACTATTGTCTTTTATTAAAAAGGAAAATCCCTTAGCATCTAAGCAAGAAACTGAAATGATGTTTTTAGTAAGATTTGGAACATGGAAACATTCTTCCAGTTCCAAAACTAGCCTGGAGGGCAACGACAAATAGTAAGTTCCTACAGCTAATGCAGCAATCCGTGCTCCATTTCCCACTCGTAGGTCGACTTCACCCTTGCTTAACTTTCTACTTCTTCTTAGTCCCTGTGGATTGGAACATAAGTGTGAGCCACAACCTGTATCTAATACCCAAGAAGTTGAATTAGCAAGTATACAGTCTATAACGAAAATACCTGAAGATGGAACGACTGTTCCGTTCTTCTGATCTTCCTTTAGCTTCAAGCAATCTCTCTTCCAATGCCCCTTCTTCTTGCAGTAGAAGCATTCGGATTCAGAAGTGGGTTGACTGACCTTCCTCTTTACAGATTTGGCGCCAGTTTGCTTAGTTGGGCTGGCCTTGTTGCCACCTTTCTTAGCATTCCTCTTCTTTCCAGATTTCTTGAACTTGCCCCCACGCACCATAAGCACATCCTGCTTATCACTTTTGAGCGTCTTTTCAGCGGTCTTCAGCATACCGTGAAGCTCAGTGAGCGTTTTGTCCAGACTATTCATACTGTAGTTCAGTTTGAACTGATCATACCCGCTATGAAGAGAATGGAGGATGGTGTCTATAGCCATTTCCTGAGAAAATTGTTGATCCAGCCGACTCATATTCTCAATGAGTCCAATCATTTTGAGAACATGTGGACTTACGGGCTCGCCTTTCTTAAGCTTGGTCTCAAGAATTTGCCTATGAGTCTCGAATCTTTCGACTCGAGCCAGATCTTGGAACATGTTCTTCAACTCACTGATGATTGTGAAATCATCTGAGTTGATGAACGTTTTCTGCAGATCCGCACTCATGGTGGCGAGCATTAGACATTTCACATCCTTGTTGGCATCAATCCAACGATTGAGGGCTGCCTGAGTGACCCCGTCGCCTGCGGCTTCGGGCATCGCCTCTTCTAGGACATACTCCTTTTCTTCCTGCATAAGAACTATTTGCAAGTTCCTTTGCCAGTCAAGGAAGTTTTTTCCGTTCAACTTCTCCTTTTCGAGAATTGATCGAATGTTGAATGAATTGTTGTTTGCCATATTAAAAACTACAATTGAAAAGAATAAACAAATAAATAACCATTCACAGTTTCTCTTAATAAACTTAAATTCTAGCATACATGCATAATTCAATGTTTATTAAGCATTTTATTCAAGTTATGTGTTCCGGCAGGTGTGAATAAAATGATTCCAATATCCTAAAATCATTGAAGAACTAAGCACAGTTTGTCGACTTAATCCTAAAACATCTTAGGTAAGCAAAAGCCTTTTGCTAATAGTCTAGAAACTATTCTTGGTTGATAGGTACGTCTAAGAACTTATTAGGTAAACCTATCGATTTTGCCACGACATAAAAGGACTCCTTACTTATATCGTTGAGTTTCACCAAAACTAACATGTACTCACAATTATTTGTGTACCTTGCCCCTTTAGGACCAATAAGTAACACCTCGCTTAGCGAAAACTATTACTAGATTGATGTAAAGGATATCCAAGCAAGTGTATATTTTGGCATGGCACCTTATAACTTAATTTTTAAGTTTGGAACTTAAGGCTCTTACTATGTTGGTTAGATTTTAAGTGAACTAAAATCCTTAATCATGCAACATAATCAAGCTTTTGATCTCATGCATTTTAAGACATATTTAAAAGCAATAAATAACTTAAAACATGCATAAGATAAATGTGATCTAGTATGGCCCGACTTCATCTTGAAGCTTTAACTTCAAAGTCCGTCTTGAAAATCTCCGTGGGAGGCACCATTTTCTTCAAATAGGATAAGCTATAATTAAAACTAATTACAACTATTTGATGGTACGCAGACCATATTTGAATTGAAAAACAACTTTGGTACTTTAGACCAATTACATTCAAATTAATGGCACGCAGACCATATTTTCTATCCTATTTGGGCCATACTAGTCACTTCATAACCTGCAAAACAGTACATATACAATATATACCATTCACCCATTCATTATCATGAATGGCCCACATAGCTGGTTAGTAAAACACATTATGCATCACGTAAACATTTGCAGCAATTAATCAAGGGCACCAATAATCTACCAATTATTCAGTCCTTATTAATTCTAATCAAGTTGTTTTAACCTTAAGGATTTGTAGACCTAATCAAGAGTTTATGACTAAAAAGGGCTCCCACTCAAACCAATAAATTCATATGCTTTACTAATTTTAAACATAAAAATGTATTTCTAGTCTAACCGGAAACATACAAATTTAATTAAAATTTAAAGCTCATATAAATTTATAATTGAATCCAAAAAGTTTAATTTAATTTCAGTCGTATTTAAATTAATTCATGATTTTAATTTTAGTAAAATAATTAGAATAAATAAAATTTATTATAATTACAATATTCAAAATTAAAATCCAAGAAAATAATTTAAATTATTAATTTTAAAATTAATTAAAATTACGTAAACTGAAAATTTCAAATTAAACATTCAAAACGATCTAATCGCAACGCAAACACCCTACGCATCGCACGCCCATGGGCCACACGCACACAGCCATCGCTGGCCATGTGCGCGCAGCCCATGCGCTGCGTCGCATAGCTGCTGCTCCTACCCTTCGCAAGCAATCGCGCGAGTTGGTGCTCGCTGCGCGCGCGCCAGCGCTCGATGCACGCGAGCCATCGCTCGCTATGCGCGCTCGCCAACGCTCGATGTGCGGGCTCGCCAGCGCTCGCTGTGCGGGCTCGCCAGCGCTCGCTGTGCGTGCTCGCCAGCGCTCACTGCGTGCGCTCGCCAGCGCTCGCTTGTGCGAGCCAGCGCTCGATGCGCGAGGCATCGACGCTGGGCGCAGCACTCGTGGCACGCGAGCTTGCGCTCGCTGCGCGCGAGGCAGTGCGCGTTGTGGCGCAGCTCGCTTGCTGCCCACACGTGACTGCCGTGCCTTGCCTTCGCCCATGCCCATTCGTCCATTGCTCGTAGCCCACGACACAAGGCAGGGCTGCTGCCTTGTGCTCGTGCACCATGCCCTTGCTCATTGCATTCGTGCCGCACGGGCGACGAGCTCCCTTGCTCGTCGTCGCATGCCCGCACTATACAACACCCCTTAAGGGTAACACGTAGCGTCCATTGCTTTGTGCGTGCAAGTTATATGAACGAATCGCATAAAATTTAAAATTTATATTTAAAATTAATGACAAATTAATAAATTATATTAATTTCATAATTTTAGGGCGAAAAATCGAAAATTTATTATTCAATTGATTTCCGATTAACATGGATTCAAGTCTAGGTTATAAAAATTTAAAATTTATCATAAATTTACAATTTTTATGGTGGTTTTTAATCATAGGTATCTAATTAAATTATAATTAATTATGAAAATCAAATTAATTCTAAATTATTCTAATTTTCAACAAATTAATCATAATTACAAATTAGATTGCATAATTAACAAGGCTAGGCATTCAAACTTGTTAAACATATAGAGTAGGTCAATCAAAAATTCAAGATTTATCAACAAGAATCGCAAATATTTAATTTAACATCTTAAATTTACGAAATTTTGCATTCGAAAAACTAAAAGATTCGAAAAGTCATAGTTAGGCTTCGAATTTGAGAATTCTGGGTCAAAATTTTAGAATGCCTTTTACATGCGGAATTGACACAAAAATCACTCGATTTGGATGAGTAACGAAGAAACTGCCGAAAAACTGCGTACGTATAATTAAATAAACGCAATTTGCAATTAATTAACAATTACGAAAATTAATCACCCCTTTTAATTCTTGCAAATTTGTAATATTTAACCATGTTCATGCAATTTAGATTATGAAAATAATAAGAGGCTCGTGATACCACTGTTAGGTTATGATACATATGACAATTCATAAATCATGCGGAAAAACCATTTAGCCAGGAATACATATTATTTACACATAATCATATAGCATAGTTTAGATGCATACTCTTTGTTGCGTGCCTTCCCTAGCTGCGCCCGAACCGAACAAGAACAAGTCTTTAGGACTCCAAGTGTCGTCCCTCCGTAGATAGTCCACAACACGTCCGGATCCGCCTTAAGATTGACCAACTAGAATCGCCCTTAAGGTACTAAAAATTTCGGCACTTTTAGGCAAGGAATGTGTCTGAATTTTTCTCTCAAAAACTCACTTTGAATACTTGAAAAACCTGTTATAAATTGTGAACCCAGGCCACATATTTATAGGGGTATGGAAAGAGAATTGAAATCGAATTAGGATACGAATTAATTAAATTAGAATCATAATAAAACTCTTATTTAATTAATTTATCAAATAGAATTAGGAATTTAATCATTAAACGAATCCTGTACGTTTTAGGTTTCGTATGTGAACACAAACACCCACGCACGCATAGCAGCCCACGAGGGGCGCCATGCGCGCGCGTGCACAGCCCGAGCATCGCAGCCCACGACTGCCGCAGCCTTGGACGCGCGCTGGGCCTGCCTTGCGGTGGGCCTGGCGCAGCCTTGGGCTGGCGTGTTGTGGCGCGCGTTTCCCTTGCTGGACGTGGGCCTGGCTTCGTGTTGGGCCTTCGTCTAGCAAGCTCGTCCGATGCTAATTCGTACGACGCGCTTCGATTAATTTTCCAATTCCGGAATTCATTTCCGATATGAACAATATTTAACATTTCCGATTCCGGAATTTATTTCCGTTTCGAACAAATATTTAATATTTCCGTTTCCGGAATTATTTTCCGATTCCGATAATATTTTCGATTCAGACAATATTTCCGTTTCCGGCAATATTTCCGATTCCGGCAATATTTCTATTTCCGATAATATTTCCCGATACGTACCATGTTTCCGTTTCCGACAACATCTACGACTTGGATAATATTTATATTTCCGATACGATCCATATTTCCGTTTCCGGCAATATCATCGTTTCCGGAGTATTCATTTCTTGCCTGTGACGATCTCAGCTCCCACTGAAACCAAGATCTGTCGATTCCGAATATCCATAGATGGAGTATTTAATGCCATTAAATACTTGATCCGTTTACGTACTATTTGTGTGACCCTACGGGTTCAGTCAAGAGTAAGCTGTGGATTAATATCATTAATTCCTCTTGAACTGAAGCGGCCTCTAGCTAGGCATTCAGCTCACTTGATCTCACTGAATTATTAACTTGTTAATTAATACTGAACCGCATTTATTAGACTTATCATTGAATGCATACTTGGACCAAGGGCATTATTTCCTTCAACTATCACATAGCGCCGACCTCCAGGGGCCGCTGTATATGGCCCTAACAGGTCCATCCCCCACTTGGCAAACGGAATGGGACTCATAATAGGAGTAAGTGGGTGGGCCGGCCTGTGGATGAGATGAGCAAACCGTTGGCACTTGTCACATTTTTGCACCATGGCTAGGGCGTCTTCTCTCAAAGTGGGCCAATAATAACCAGTTCGCAAAGCTTTCTCTGCCAGGGCTCGTCCTCCAATGTGGGAGCTACATAATCCTTGGTGCAAATAATCTAGAATTTCCTTTCCTTTCTCAGGAGTGACGCACCGCAGGAGAGGTCTAGAAAATGACTTTTTGTACAAAACTCCATTCCACCATTCAAACCAAGAACTCTTCTTTTGTATTTTGGTGGCCAGACATGAATCGTCCGGAAGCGTTCCGTCCATTTTGTAAGCAATGATAGGGTCCATCCATGTTGATGACCGATCCAGGATAGCTACCATAGGAGCGCACAATCCCTGCTCAATACTTCGCTTATCCTTTACTTCCCAAAACACGTGACGCGGAGTATCACAGGAAGCCGAGCTAGCTAGTTTCGACAGGGCATCGGCCTGATTGTTCTCCGTTCTGGGAATCTGCTTAGCTTCGAAGCTCTTTAGATGTTCTATTTCTTGATGCACAGCTTGCATATATTTGATCATGTTAGGGTCCCTTGCCTCATAGTCCCCATTTACTTGGCTCACAATGAGCTGAGAGTCGGAGAAGGCAAGTATCTCTTGAGCTCCAGCGGCTTTGCACATTTTTATGCCGGCTAATAAAGCTTCATATTCTGCCTCATTGTTGGAAGTTTGGAAGTTGAATCTCATGGCATACTCATACTTGTCTCCTTCAGGAGACTGACATATTATGCCGGCTCCACACCCGTTCTGGGTTGACGAGCCATCCACATAGACTGTCCAGCGAGTCGCCACATTCTTTTCAAAAGTTAGCCTTGTCATTTCTGCAATGAAATCTGCAAATGCTTGTCCCTTGATAGCTTTTCGAGGCTCATATGAGATATCAAATGCATTCAGCTCAATTGCCCATTTCAGAATTCGCCCAGCAGCGTCTAGCTTAGTAAGGGGTTGTTTCAAGGGTTGATCTGTGTATACCACCAGTTTGTGTGCCTGAAAGTAAGGGCGCAGCTTCTTGCTGGCCATAAACAGCGCAAGTGCAAACTTCTCAATTGGAGAATATCTTAATTCAGCGTTTTGCAGGACATGGCTCACAAAATAGAAGGGGAGTTGCACTCCCTCCCTTTCAGTTAGCAACACAGCACTCAAGGACCATTCAGAGATGGCCAAATACACATACAACGTTTCCCCCTGAAGAGGACTGACAAGCCGAGGTAGGGTGTGGAGGTGCTCTTTTAGCCGGACGAAGGCAGTTTCTGCCGACTCAGTCCATTCGAATTTGCTCTTCTTCTTGATTGTGCCGAAGAAGTAATGACACTTGTCACCTGCCCTTGATAAGAACCGCCCCAGGGCCGCTAGACATCCCGTCAGGCGTTGGACTTCCTTGACTGATTTTGGCGACGTCATGTCTATTACTGCTTGTACTTTATCAGGATTGGCCTCGATTCCCCTTTCATCAATGAGGAATCCCAAGAACTTTCCAGTCGTCACCCCAAAAACACACTTCTTTGGATTCAACCTCATCTGGTATTTTCGGAGCGTTTCAAAAGTTTCTCTTAGGTCAGCCAAGTGTTCTTCACGTTGCTTGCTTTTTACTATCATATCATCAATGTAAGCTTCGATATTGCGCCCTAACTGACCAGAGAAGACAGTGTTGACCAGACGTTGAAATGTGGCCGGCGCATTATTTAAGCCAAACGGCATCACTTTGTAACAGTACAGGCCTTGCTCAGTAACAAATGACATTTTCTCTTGATCATCTGGCCACAAGGGAATTTGGTGAAAGCCCGAGTATGCATCCATGAAGGACATCAAAGCATGACCTGTCGTTGAATCTACCAGCCGGTCTATCTTGGGCAAAGGGAAGCTGTCTTTTGGGCAAGCCTTGTTTAAATCTGTATAGTCCACACACATTCTCCAGGATTTTTTGGGTTTTGGTACCAACACTACATTTGCCACCCAATCTGGATATTGACTTGGCCGAATGAACCCAGCCTCTAACAACTTCTGAACTTCTTCAGTTGCGGCTTTGTTTCTTGCTTCCCCGTGATTTCTCTTCTTCTGACGGACAGGTTTTAAAGACTCATCTACATTGAGTTTGTGGACGGCTATGCTTGGATCGATGCCCGGCATTTCTTCCACAGCAAAAGCAAAAATGTCCTGGAATTCTCTCAGGAGAGTGACCAAATGTGCCCCAAGCTGGTCGTCAGGAGAGACCCCTACTGGCGCCGTCCTATCTGGACGTGTTTCATCGAGGATGATTTCATAATGTCCACCAACCGGCTCAGGTCGTCTGGCTTCCATGTGCGCAGTGGCAATGGTGAAGGTTTCTTTCTTGACTTTCTCCTCTATCTCATCTAGCTTTCTTTTAGAGCTTGTTCGTGCTTCGTCATTTTTTCCCCAAGCCTCGGGGCTTAGCTTAGTGAGATAACAGTCTCTTGCTAGCTGTTGATCACCATGAATAGTGCCGACCTGGCCTCTATCGCAAACATATTTCATAAGCATAAGATGAGTGACGACCACCGCTTTGGCCTGGTTTAAAGTTAGACGCCCCAATATGATATTATAGGCTGTGAGGTCTTTCACAATTAGAAATCGGACGTTTAGGTTCTTGCTCTGATGCCGACCTCCCACTCGTAGGGGCAAAGTGATTATCCCTTGGGGATGAATTATGCCGCCTCCGAATCCAATGATCGGGTAATGTATCTTTTCAATGGTCTTGGGGTCATGTTCAAGACGATTTAGACAAGTTTTGCTGATAATGTCAGACGAACTCCCCGTATCTACTAATATACGCCTTACTTTGAGGTTTGCTACCTTCAATTCAATAACCAGGGGATCGTCGTGTGGAGTGGCGATCTTGCCCCTGTCTGATTCACAAATCTCCACTTTAGGGAAGTGGTCCATAGGGGCTTTTCCAGACAACATGACCTGCCCCAATCGGCTTGCATAGTCCTTTTGACCTCTCATTGTTGGGCCACCAGCGGCCAGACCCCAAGAAATGACGGCCACAATTTTTGGATCAGTATCATTGTCGTCACGGCGGTATGACGGTGACTTGCTTTTCTTGTAGAATTTCTTACCACTTCCTCCTGCACTCGAACTGAGATACGACTTCTAGAATCCCTTGGCGGCTAACCCATCAAGAGCCCTCCGCAAACTCTTGCAATCATTTGTTTCGTGTCCTACATCACAGTGGAACTTACAGTAAAGAGAGTTGTCCCTAGTTTCCACCGGCGACTTCATGGGGAACGGACGATCAATCTCATATCTATCACTGACATCCAACAATATTATGTACAAGTCGGTGTTATACTCGAACCTTTCTTTATCATAGGGACGTCCTCTCTTCTGTCCTTGAGACTGAGTTGTCTGATAACCTTTCTTTTCAATGGCTCATGTCCCATTCGGACGGCTGGTCTTTTTATCCGATTTTTCCTTTCGCTGCGGATGGTCAGTGGTCTCTGTTCCCTTAGACTCTTTAGGGACGGAGCAGATTTCAGTGGCATGAATGAAGGACTCGGCCTCATCTAGAGCGTCGGCCATAGTTCTAACACTTTTCTTCACCAGGTCAAACTTAAAGGACCCCTTCTTAAGTCCCCTGAAGAAATTATCAAAGGCTACACCGTCAGGTAAGTCTGGAATCTATCCAGACTCCAAATTGAAACGTCGAACATAGCTTCGCAAGGACTCATCTTTCCCTTGCTGTATTCGGCCCAAATGCATGCTCGTCTTCTTCTCCTCTTTATAAGCCATAAATCTTGCAGAAAACAACATCTCTAATTCCGCATAAGTATTGATCGTTCCCGCGGGCAACTTCTCGAACCATTTTGAGGCAACTCCTTTCAAAGTGGACGGGAAGTATTTGCACCAGGTTGCATCGGTAGTTCCCTGGACATACATATGGTGCCGATAGGCCAAGAGATGTACATCAGGGTCAGACGTGCCGTCATAGGCGTCAATAGCTGGCGGCTTCACTTTAGGCTCCTTGGGAGCGTTCATGATATCAGCACAGAATGGAGTGGTGTAATCAGTATCTGACAGCTCAGTTTCTTGAGGCCTATCCAGCTGAATGATCGGTACTCTTCTGGACGGTTCAGGTTCAGGCCGAAAAGATGGTAGTGAAGGAAATAATGCCCTTGGTCCAAGTATGCATTCTATGTTAAGTCTAATAAATGCGGTTCAGTATTAATTAACAAGTTAATAATTCAGTGAGATCAAGTGAGCTGAATGCCTAGCTAGAGGCCGCTTCAGTTCAAGTGGAATTAATGATATTAATCCACAGCTTACTCTTGACTGAACCCGTAGGGTCACACAAATAGTACGTAAACGGATCAAGTATTTAATGGCATTAAATACTCCATCTATGAATATTCGGAACCGACGGATCTTGGTTTCAGTGGGAGCTAAGATCGTCACAGGCAAGAAATGAATACTCCGGAAACGATGATATTGCCGGAAACGGAAATATGGATCGTATCGGAAATATAAATATTATCCAAGTCGTAGATGTTGCCGGAAACGGAAACATGGTACGTATCGGAAAATATTATCGGAAATGGAAATATTGCCAGAATCGGAAATATTGCCGGAAACGGAAATATTGTCAGAATCGGAAATATTACCGGAATCGGAAAATAATTCCGGAAATGGAAATATTAAATATTTGTTCGAAACGGAAATTAATTCCGGAATCGGAAATATTAAATATTGTTCGTATCGGAAATGAATTCCGGAATCGGAAAATTTAATCGGAAGCGC
Organism: Spinacia oleracea; assembly: GCF_020520425.1. Classification (NCBI taxonomy): domain Eukaryota; kingdom Viridiplantae; phylum Streptophyta; class Magnoliopsida; order Caryophyllales; family Amaranthaceae; genus Spinacia; species Spinacia oleracea. Next base: position 1,322,997 of record NC_079487.1, on the reverse strand, counting down.
ATCGTACGAATAAGCATCGGACGAGGCCTGCCGGACGAGGCCCAGCACGAAGCCAGGCCATCGCCCAGCAAGCCAAGCGCGCCGCACAAACAGCCACGCCAGGCCCAGCGCAAGGCCAGGCCCAGCAGGCTGCGCAGCGCGCACAGCGCGCACAGCACGCGCAGCGCGCAGCGCGCGCGGGCGCTGCGTGGGCTGCTGCTCGCGCGCACGCATAGGGGCCCATCGTGGCTGCCGTGCGTGTGTGTGCAAGTGTTTGTGTTCGTGCACGTTTCCTAAAACATGCAGAGTTCGGTTAATGATTAAATTCCTAATTCTATTTGATAAATTAATTAAATTAGAGTTATTGTAGGATTCTAGGTTTAATTAATTTGTATCTGAATAGGATTTCGATTCCCTTTCCATACCCCTATAAATATGAGGCTAGGGCTCACAATTTATAACAAGTTTCAAAGTATTCAAAAGTGAGTTTTTTGAGAGAAAATTAAAACACACATCTTGCTCATAAAAGTGCCGAAATTTTCTAGTACCTTAAGGGCGATTCTAGTTGGTCAATCTTAAGGCGGATCCGGACGTGCTGTGGACTATCTACGGAGGGACGACACTTGGAGTCCTAAAGACTTGTTCTTGTTCGGTTCGGGCGCAGCTAGGGAGGGCACGCAACAAAGAGTATGCATCTAAATTATGCTATATGATTATGTGTAAATAATATGTTGTCCTGGGTTAATGGTTGTTTCCGCATGATCTATGTAATGTCATATGTATCATAACCTAACAGTGGTATCACGAGCCCCTTATTATTTTCATAATCTAAATTGCATGAACATGGTTAAATATTACAAATTTGCAAGAATTAAAAGGGGTGATTAATTTTCGTAATTGTTAATTAATTGCAAATTGCGTTTATTTAATTATACGTACGCAGTTTTTCGGCAGTTTCTTCGTTACTCATCCAAATCGAGTGATTTTTGTGTCAATTCCGCATGTAAAAGGCATTCTAAAATTTTGAATTTTTGATTGACCTACTGCATATGTTTAACAAGTTTGAATGCCTAGTCTTGTTAATTATGCAATCTAATTTGTAATTATGATTAATTTGTTGAAAATTAGAATAATTTAGAATTAATTTGATTTTCATAATTAATTGTAATTTAATTAGAAACCTATGATTAAAAACCACCATAAAAATTGTAAATTTATGATAAATTTTAAATTTTTATGACCTAGACTTGAATCCATAACAATCGGAAATCAATTGGATAATAAATTTTCGATTTTTTCGCCCTAAAATTATGAAATTAATATTATTTATTAATTTGTCATTAATTTTAAATATAAATTTTAAATTTTTATGCGATTCGTTCATAAAACTTGCACGCACGAAGCAATGGACGCTTCGTGTTACCCTTAAGGGGTGTTGTATAATGCGGGCATGCGACGACGAGCAAGGGAGCTCGTCGCCCGTGCGGCACGAATGCAATGAGCAAGGGCGTAGTGCACGAGCACAAGGCAGCAGCCCTGCCTTGTGTCGTGTGCCACGAGCAATGGACGAATGGGCATGGGCGAAGGGCGAGCCAAGGTAGTCGCGTGTGGGCAGCAAGCGAGCTGCGCCACAACGCGCGCTGCCTCGCACAAAAGCGCGCAGCCTCGCGCGCAGCGAGCGCAAGCTCGCGTGCCACGAGCGCTGCGCCCAGCATTGCTCGCGCGCACAGCGAGCGATGTCGCCCGCCCAGCGAGCGATGTCGCGCGCCCAGCGAGCGATGTCGCGCGCCCAGCGATCGATGGCTCGCGCGCCCAGCGAGCGATGTCGCGCGCCCAGCGAGCGATGTCGCGCCCGCACTGCGAGCGATAGCTCGCGTGCGATGAGCGCTGGCGCGCGCAGCGAGCACCAATGCGTGCAGAGGCTTGCGATGGGGATGCAGCAGCTATGCGACGAGCGCATGGGCTGCGCACACATGGCCAGCAATGGCTGTGTGCGTGCGGCCCATGGGCGTGCAACGCGTAGGGTGTTTGCGTTACGATTAAAGATCGTTTTGAATGTTTAATTTGAAAATTCCAGTTCACGTAATTTTAATTAATTTTAAAATTAATAATTTAAATTATTTTCTTGGATTTTAATTTTGAATAGTGTAATTATAATAAAATTTATTTATTCTAATTATTTTACTAAAATTAAAATCATGAATTAATTTAAATACGACTGAAATTAAATTAAATTTTTGGATTCAATTATAAATTTATATGAGCTTTAAATTTTAATTAAATTTGTATGTTTCCGGTTAGACTAGAAATACATTTTTATGTTTAAAATTAGTAAAGCATATAAATTTATTGGTTTAAGTGGGAGCGCTTTTTAGTCATAAACTCTTGATTAGGTCTACAAATCCTTAAGGTTAAAACAACTTGATTAGAATTAATAAGGACTGAATAATTGGTAGATTATTGGTGCCCTTGATTAATTGCTGCAAATGTTTACGTGATGCATAATGTGTTTTACTAACCAGCTATGTGGGCCATTCATGATAATGAATGGGTGAATGGTATATATTGTATATGTACTGTTTTGCAGGTTATGAAGTGACTAGTATGGCCCAAATAGGATAGAAAATATGGTCTGCGTACCATTAATTTGAATGTAATTGGTCTAAAGTACCAAAGTTGTTTTTCAATTCAAATATGGTCTGCGAACCATCAAATAGTTGTAATTAGTTATAGCTTATCCTATTTGAAGAAAATGGTGCCTCCCACGGAGATTTTCAAGACGGACTTTGAAGTTAAAGCTTCAAGATGAAGTCGGGCCATACTAGATCACATTTATCTTATGCATGCTTTAAGTTATTTATTGTTTTAAATATGTCTTAAACTGCATGAGATCAAAAGCTTGATTATGTTGCATGATTAAGGATTTTAGTTCACTTAAAATCTAACCAACATAGTAAGAGCCTTAAGTTCCAAACTTAAAAATTGAGTTAAAAGGTGCCATGCCAAAATATACACTTGCTTGGATATCCTTTACATCAATCTAGTAATAGTTTTCGCTCAGCGAGGTGTTACTTATTGGTCCTAAAGGGGCAAGGTACACAAATAATTGTGAGTACATGTTAGTTTTGGTGAAACTCAACGATATAAGTAAGGAGTCATTTTATGTCGTGGCAAATTCGATAGGTTTACCTAATAAGTTCTTAGACGTACCTATCAACCAAGAATAGTTTCTAGACTATTAGCAAAAGGCTTTTGCTTACCTAAGATGTTCTAGGATTAAGTCGACAAACTGTGCTTAGTTCTTCAATGATTTTAGGATCTTGGAATCATTTTATTCACACCTGCCGGAACACATAATTTGAATAAAATGCTTAATAAACATTGAATTATGCATGTATGCTAGAATTTAAGTTTATTAAGAGAAACTGTGAATGGTTATTTATTTGTTTATTCTTTTCAATTGTAGTTTTTAATATGGCAAACAACAATTCATTCAACATTCGATCAATTCTCGAAAAGGAGAAGTTGAACGGGAAAAACTTCCTTGACTGGCAAAGGAACTTGCAAATAGTTCTTATGCAGGAAGAAAAGGAGTATGTCCTAGATGAGGCGATGCCCGAAGCTGCAGGCGACGGGGTCACTCAGGCAGCCCTCAATCGTTGGATTGATGCCAACAAGGATGTGAAATGTCTAATGCTCGCCACCATGAGTGCGGATCTGCAGAAAACGTTCATCAACTCAGATGCTTTCACAATCATCAGTGAGTTGAAGAACATGTTCCAAGATCTGGCTCGAGTCGAAAGATTCGAGACTCATAGGCAAATTCTTGAGACCAAGCTTAAGAAAGGCGAGCCCGTAAGTCCACATGTTCTCAAAATGATTGGACTCATTGAGAATATGAGTCGGCTGGATCAGCAATTTTCTCAGGAAATGGCTATAGACACCATCCTCCATTCTCTTCATAGCGGGTATGATCAGTTCAAACTGAACTACAGTATGAATAGTCTGGACAAAACGCTCACTGAGCTTCACGGTATGCTGAAGACCGCTGAAAAGACGCTCAAAAGTGATAAGCAGGATGTGCTTATGGTGCGTGGGGGCAAGTTCAAGAAATCTGGAAAGAAGAGGAATGCTAAGAAAGGTGGCAACAAGGCCAGCCCAACTAAGCAAACTGGCGCCAAATCTGCAAAGAGGAAGGTCAGTCAACCCACTTCTGAATCCGAATGCTTCTACTGCAAGAAGAAGGGGCATTGGAAGAGAGATTGCTTGAAGCTAAAGGAAGATCAGAAGAACGGAACAGTCGTTCCATCTTCAGGTATTTTCGTTATAGACTGTATACTTGCTAATTCAACTTCTTGGGTATTAGATACAGGTTGTGGCTCACACTTATGTTCCAATCCACAGGGACTAAGAAGAAGTAGAAAGTTAAGCAAGGGTGAAGTCGACCTACGAGTGGGAAATGGAGCACGGATTGCTGCATTAGCCATAGGAACTTACTATTTGTCGTTGCCCTCCGGGCTAGTTTTGGAACTGGAAGAATGTTTCCATGTTCCAAGTCTTACTAAAAACATCATTTCAGTTTCTTGCTTAGATGCTAAGGGATTTTCCTTTATAATAAAAGACAATAGTTGTTCGTTTTATTTTAAAGAGATGTTTTATGGATCTGCTAGATTAGTCAATGGACTTTATTTATTAGATCACGACAAACAAGTATATAACATAAATACCAAAAAGGCCAAAAAGGATGATTCAGATCTCACCTATCTGTGGCATTGTCGATTAGGCCATATAAACTTGAAACGCTTAGAAAGACTTCAAAAGGAAGGAATTCTAGAGCCATTTGACTTAGAGGATTATGGTAAATGCGAATCATATTTACTTGGCAAAATGACAAAGCAACCTTTCTCTAAAGTTGGAGAAAGAGCAAATGAACTATTGGGTTTAATCCATACAGATGTATGTGGACCAATGAGTACAAATGCTAGAGGTGGTTTCAGCTACTTTATCACTTTCACTGATGACTTCAGTAGGTATGGTTATGTCTACCTAATGAAGCATAAGTCTGAATCCTTTGACAAATTCAAGGAATTTCAGAGTGAAGTAGAGAATCAATTAGGCAAGAAGATTAAGGCACTGCGGTCTGATAGAGGCGGTGAATATCTGAGCTATGAATTTGATGACCATCTGAAAGAATGTGGAATTCTATCAGAATTAACTCCTCCTGGAACACCACAATGGAACGGTGTGTCAGAACGGAGGAACAGAACCTTGCTAGACATGGTCAGGTCAATGATGGGTCAGGCCGAACTTCCATTAGAATTTTGGGGACATGCACTAAATACAGCTGCACTCACTATAAATAGAGCTCCGTCTAAAGCTGTCAAAAAGACTCCATACGAATTATGGTTTGGAAAGCCTCCAAATGTGTCTTTTCTTAAGATTTGGGGATGTGAAGTATACGTCAAACGATTAATTTCAGACAAACTTCATCCAAAATCTGACAAATGTATCCTTGTGGGCTATCCAAAGGAAACAAAGGGGTATTACTTCTACAATACATCTGAGAACAAAGTGTTTGTTGCTCGAGATGGTGTCTTTTTGGAGAAGGATCACATTTCCAAAATGACAAGTGGGAGAAAAGTAGACCTCGAAGAAATTCGAGTCGAACAAAAAACTCTAGAGAATGCTCAAGATGACATTCAGGATGAAACTCAGAGATCTTTAGAAGAATCTGGTGAGAATCATGGTCAATCTAGTAATGTTACCCCGCGTAGATCGCAAAGATATAGATCTCAACCGGAAAGGTACTTAGGTATTTTGACGAACGAGAGCTATGACGTTCTATTACTTGAAAGTGATGAACCTGCGACTTACAAACAAGCTATGACGAGCCCTAGCTCCAAGCAATGGCAAGAAGCCATGCAATCTGAATTAGACTCCATGTCTGAAAACCAAGTATGGGATTTGGTCGATTTGCCAGATGGCTACCAAGCCATTGGAAGCAAATGGGTTTTCAAACTGAAAAAGGACAAGGATGGGAAACTTGAAGTTTTCAAAGCTAGATTGGTCGCAAAAGGTTACAGGCAAGTCCACGGTGTGGATTACGATGAAACCTTTTCACCAGTTGCAATGCTAAAGTCTATTCGAATAATGTTAGCAATCGCTGCATATTACGATTACGAAATATGGCAGATGGATGTCAAAACTGCTTTCTTAAACGGCGTTTTAACAGAAAATGTGTTTATGACACAGCCTGAAGGTTTTGAGGATCCAAAGAATGCTAAAAAGGTATGCAAGCTAAAGAAGTCAATCTACGGATTGAAGCAGGCATCCAGGAGCTGGAATATACGTTTTGATGAAGCAGTCAGTGACTTTGGTTTCATCAAGAACGCGGACGAATCTTGTGTATACAAGAAGGTCAGTGGGAGCAAAATTGCTTTCCTAGTATTATATGTCGACGACATATTGCTTATCGGAAATGACATTCCTATGTTGAACTCTGTCAAGATTTGGCTTGGGAAATGTTTTTCGATGAAGGATCTAGGAGAAGCACAGTACATATTGGGCATCAAGATTTACAGAGATAGATCTAAAAAGATGATTGGACTTAGTCAAAGCACTTATATCAATAAGGTGCTTGATAGGTTCAAGATGGCGGACTCCAAGCGAGGCTACCTACCCATGTCTCATGGAATGACTCTAAGCAAGACTCAGTGCCCAAAAACACTTGATGAGCGTAGACGAATGAATGGGATTCCATATGCATCATTGATTGGTTCAATAATGTATGCTATGATATGTACACGCCCGGATGTTGCGTACGCACTCAGTGCTACGAGCAGATACCAGTCAGACCCAGGAGAGGCGCATTGGACTGCTGCCAAGAACATTCTGAAGTACCTGAAAAGGCACAAAGATGACTTCCTGTTCTATGGTGGAGATGATGAATTAATTGTTAAAGGCTATACGGACGCAAGTTTCCAAACCGACAAAGATGATTTTAGATCACAGTCTGGGTTTGTCTTCTGCCTCAACGGAGGAGCAGTAAGCTGGAAAAGTGCTAAGCAAAGCACCATTGCGGATTCTACAACTGAAGCGGAGTACATTGCTGCACATGAAGCAGCAAAGGAAGCTATATGGCTAAGGAAGTTTATAGGAGAACTTGGTGTAGTCCCCTCCATTAAAGGACCAATAGCCCTGTATTGTGATAATAACGGAGCTATTGCACAGGCAAAAGAGCCTAGACACCACCAGAGAGTCAAGCATGTACTTCGTAGATTTCACCTTCTACGAGAGTTCGTTGAAAGAAAAGAAGTCGAGATAAGCAAAATTGGAACTGATGACAACATATCAGATCCATTAACTAAACCTCTGCCGCAGGCGAAGCACAACTCGCACACTGCAGCTATGGGAATCAAGCATATTGGAGAATGGCTTTGATGTCTCTGTTTAATGTTTTAAAGTTTTAGAGTTTAAATCTTTGTAAAACATTATTGGTTAATCATTCACAATAAATGAAATGAATTCATTTTTCCATTTAATTTATGGTTTATTAAATGATGAGTCCCTTCAATTTGACGATATATTCAAGATAGACTGTCAGGACCAGTCCTGTGACTAAGAAATGTCTATCAAGTGAACTTGAATGTCAAAGGTTGAAAATGGTCCCTAATCGGAGTTTTCTATAAAATTGGACGCATAGAAAACGTTAGACGATTAGAATGCAAGATGACTAGTAGTTCTGTTTCTTGAACTATGTGGACATGGCAATGTCATAATCATTTGCATAGATACTTACTTTGGGAAGACTAGTATCGGACAAGACCTATGAAACTTTACTGTAAGAGATGAAAATCTGTCATGAGTAAATTTCATTAAATTATTAGACACTAAATCCTCAATACCTGAGTGATTTGAGATTACTTGTTTGAGAACTGGTTGCTTTGACGTTGACCAACCGTCGCACCGTAAAAGGAGGCTATAAAGGCAACGCTCAGGTAATCACCTATCAAACGAAGTCTAATCTCAAGATCGCAAGATTGGGATTGTCCTCCCATAAATCGGGATGAGATGCTTAAAAGTTGTACAAGGCCACTCGGAGAGCTAGAAACTGTGAAATGCATGGCCGTGCTCGGATGAATCATAGGCTATGATTATCTGTTTATTTGATCAGTTGAACTCTGAAACCGAGGAACACCTCTGGACGTAATAAGGATGACAACTCTTACCTTATGTTCAAGAGCAAGCATCGAGCGACAAAGGAATTAGGAAATGCACACTTGTCCCTAAGGACAAGTGGGAGACTGAAGGAAATAATGCCCTTGGTCCAAGTATGCATTCTATGTTAAGTCTAATAAATGCGGTTCAGTATTAATTAACAAGTTAATAATTCAGTGAGATCAAGTGAGCTGAATGCCTAGCTAGAGGCCGCTTCAGTTCAAGTGGAATTAATGATATTAATCCACAGCTTACTCTTGACTGAACCCGTAGGGTCACACAAATAGTACGTAAACGGATCAAGTATTTAATGGCATTAAATACTCCATCTATGAATATTCGGAACCGACGGATCTTGGTTTCAGTGGGAGCTAAGATCGTCACAGGCAAGAAATGAATACTCCGGAAACGATGATATTGCCGGAAACGGAAATATGGATCGTATCGGAAATATAAATATTATCCAAGTCGTAGATGTTGCCGGAAACGGAAACATGGTACGTATCGGAAAATATTATCGGAAATGGAAATATTGCCAGAATCGGAAATATTGCCGGAAACGGAAATATTGTCAGAATCGGAAATATTACCGGAATCGGAAAATAATTCCGGAAACGGAAATATTAAATATTTGTTCGAAACGGAAATTAATTCCGGAATCGGAAATATTAAATATTGTTCGTATCGGAAATGAATTCCGGAATCGGAAAATTTAATCGGAAGCGCATCGTACGAATAAGCATCGGACGAGGCCTGCCGGACGAGGCCCAGCACGAAGCCAGGCCATCGCCCAGCAAGCCAAGCGCGCCGCACAAACAGCCACGCCAGGCCCAGCGCAAGGCCAGGCCCAGCAGGCTGCGCAGCGCGCACAGCGCGCACAGCACGCGCAGCGCGCAGCGCGCGCGGGCGCTGCGTGGGCTGCTGCTCGCGCGCACGCATAGGGGCCCATCGTGGCTGCCGTGCGTGTGTGTGCAAGTGTTTGTGTTCGTGCACGTTTCCTAAAACATGCAGAGTTCGGTTAATGATTAAATTCCTAATTCTATTTGATAAATTAATTAAATTAGAGTTCTTGTAGGATTCTAGGTTTAATTAATTTGTATCTGAATAGGATTTCGATTCCCTTTCCATACCCCTATAAATATGAGGCTAGGGCTCACAATTTATAACAAGTTTCAAAGTATTCAAAAGTGAGTTTTTTGAGAGAAAATTAAAACACACATCTTGCTCATAAAAGTGCCGAAATTTTCTAGTACCTTAAGGGCGATTCTAGTTGGTCAATCTTAAGGCGGATCCGGACGTGCTGTGGACTATCTACGGAGGGACGACACTTGGAGTCCTAAAGACTTGTTCTTGTTCGGTTCGGGCGCAGCTAGGGAGGGCACGCAACAAAGAGTATGCATCTAAATTATGTTATATGATTATGTGTAAATAATATGTTGTCCTGGGTTAATGGTTGTTTCCGCATGATCTATGTAATGTCATATGTATCATAACCTAACAGGTAGAACCCGACGCAGAGCTATGGGCTGGAAGGAAGTTCTGGTTCTGTCAAAGCGTCTGTCATGCTCATCATTTCGTGCTTGGTCTTGCCGCCAAACATTAGACCGAGCGAGTCCATTAAAGAATGGTATTCCCGTCCCCTGAGACTGAGAACGGATAATTTTGATCTCATCTTGTAGGGTGTCCATCTGCGCCTTGAATCCAGCTAGGATATCTTTAAGTTGTCCAGCAGACACCGGCAAGTCTGGGTTTTCTTCCATAACTGTGTCGGCATCAGCTCTCAAATGGCCGCCTGGAGGAAGCAAAGGTTGACCCGTCTCATCGTCTACTTGAACCTGCTCAAGTTGCGGCTCAGGAGGAGGTTCAGGACGACCGCCTTGTCCTACAGACGGACTGCTTCTGTCGTCCCTCCCTCGAGGAGGACGATCACCATTGATTGCAGTCTCGTTGTTTTCGTTTCGACTGATGGGCCCGTCTCCGAAGTGCTGGACGTCTACCATGTTACCTTACCTCCCCACAGACGGCGCCAAATGTTGTGGGAGTTTTTCCTTGGATGATGACGAGGAGGTATCAGGTTCCACGTAGCGTTGAGTCCAGTCCACGTCGGCGGTGTACCTACAAAACAAGAATATTCCCGAAGGAATATTCCCTCCGATGCTTAAGTAAGACACGGGTTTTAAGGAAGATGTAATTAATAAACAGAAAGCATTAAAGTAAGTAGTAGCATGTTTCTCTATCTAGAATTGTGTGTCAATTTCTTGGGAATTGAGTATATTTATAGCCCCCTTTTGGGGGAAACCCTAGAGTGACCTCATATGATTGGTTGGTTTATCAGATGGTGACATGTGTCACCATTACAAATCTCCTCTTTGGGCCATGGGCCTTAAAGTTGCTGGCATAACTTGGCTAGTCATACATCAGTACATTGTAGCTCCTAAATGGCAGCCAAATAGATGGCTGGCCAACCGGGGAATGCCACGTGTCTCACGTTTAATGGAGCCACATAAGCGGGGTATTTTTACCCACATCAACAACCGCCGCCATCATGATCGATTTATCGCGGAAGGATGGCAGGGAAGAAATCCGATCAACGAAGACCGATCACACAGGCTGGCAGGAAGAATTCCGATCAACGAAAGAGAATCAAGAACACTGCTTTAGAAAAATGGAAGAGAGAGAAGAACATAGGGACGAAGAGAAAGAGAGCACCGAGGAAATAGAGAAAGGGAAAAAAAGGAACCCCAGAAATGAGAATGAACTAGGAAATAGAGAAAGGGAAAAAAAAATTGGAAATATGCAAGCACCAAGGTTCGAACCTTGGTTGATTGAGCAACCATGATAGAGCTTTTAAAGGGAAGGAATGCAAATTTTTTTCTTATGAATAGTGAATTTCACCTATATGTGACTCAATACATTATTGTTAAGCATAGTGTTTTAAGTTCATACATTTTAAAGGTTTGGGATATTACTTGACATTGATGTAAAATAGAAGGTACTCCAAGTGTAATCGGCAAACAAAAAACTGAAGCAATTAATTAAGAGAACAACACAATAGAGAGAATAGACAAGAAGAATTGATTGATACTATCAAGGGTTGATGAGGAATTGATGCAAATTAAGAATTAAGAAATCATGAAAACAATTAGGAAATTGAATGAAACAAAGAGTGAATTGAGAGTGAAATACCTGTACTTGTGAGTTGAGATCGATGATAATTATGTAACAGGCTAGATGTTGCCTCTTGCTGCTCGCATTCGGCATTCCCCACCGAAGACGACGACTGCATTTCTCATCTGCTACCCGCTTCCTCTTCCCGGAACAACCAATTTACGACCACTACGTTACTCCGTACTTGGAAGTTTGTTTTTTTAGATGCAAGCTAGGGACGATATATTAAAAACTTAAAGTGTTACAACTCACAAAGGATAGCCCCTCTACGGAGGTCTATCTTCTAAGATAACATCTGAAATATATTCGGGTACTTGGAAGTTCAAACCCATTGTGGATTATGATTTCATCTCCCGTACTCGCATTTGGATTCATTCTTTAAGTAGTGTGTTACTAGTATCAATCAATTATATAAAATGTAATACTCACGTACATAATTGATTTTTCTTTTCACATTTTCGAATCTATTTTGTTATGGGTGAGTAAAATTCTTTGTCATTTTTTATCCCTCCATTTCAACCTTCGATCTTACTTTGATCTTCGTTTTCATCTATCATAAAACTCTAAAAGTAAACAGTATTTTTTTTTGGCGGGAGTACACAGTCTTATTTTAAAAGGATTATTATATACTTTTTGAAATGAATACTATTGTAACCTTAATATAGTATTTCACCTAATTATACCTAATCACTTAGTAACTCACTAAAAATTTTGGTCTTCCGTTTAATTTCCTTTGATTGTGTAATTAGTTTTTTTTACTGGAGGGATTCCACGCGTAAGTAGTTTTCTTGGGTAATCAGTTTGTTGGAGTAATTAGTTTTATCAATTTGACAGATTTTGTTGACTAAGTATAAATTTGTATCCGTGATTTATGTGGAGTTCCCGATTTGTGGTCTTCCATTTGACTTCCTTTGATTGGGTAATTAGTTTTATTTGGCAATTGAAATAATTTGTAATTTTTTTTTTTTTGTATTAATTGTTTCATATTGATTATGTATTTGTATTATCTTTCCCTAATTTTCATTTCCTTCCCTGATTTAATCACTCAATCAAAATTAATTTCAATCAAATTGATTTCTTTTCCTGAACAAAGAATATTATAGGTTGTTATGGCAGTCAAATCAGTTGCACAGTTGCCTTTTTGGGCCCACTAAGAAGGTTTAGGGCGTTTTTTGGCGTTTGTTTTTGCATTAAAAATCAGCTTTTTTTATTGAATTAAATTGCAAACTGTGAAGGGTATTTTAGTTTTTTACATGGGGCACACCAAAAGTGTGATCACCGTAATGCCCCTCCCCTCTTCCCTTATGTAATAGAGATTACATTGAACTAACTAGTTCTTGAACTCGTTTAACCAACGGGCTTTGTTTCACCGTCATATATTGTGGTAATTTAAATATTCAATTAAGCTTAACAATTGCCATGTTGAAGTATTCATATCAGGTAATGTTAGTAAAAAAAAAATACTATTGTAGTTGAAGTACCTGCTAAAAAGGCAAAGTAATACCAATTGACTAGGTAAGAATTGGATTAACACCGGTGAGTTCTGAAGACATATTTATCCCAATTACAAAAGGTTGGTATAACATACTTCGTATTCAACTCTTAACATTACAATAAAAAGACCAAGGTTATTTTTTTTTTCATTGTTAGCCTTTAGGCTAATATTGAGGAGTACCGATTACCATAAGATACTCGACCACTATCATGGTGAACACGATATGATCAAATTGCTAGCTTTGTTATTCCTAACATTACCAGCGAATTGACGACAACACATCATTACATCCTGAAATGAAACATAATTAAAATGTAGCAAAGCTTTGTGTAGACACCTAATTTGTGTCTCTCCTAGAGTCCAATGATTATACCTCCACTAGATTTGGGCGGTTAATTTCTAAGTGTAAGCGACCGGTTGTAAATGACATAAATCCATTCAATTTCAAACTTTCATTAAAAACTCAAGTACAAATCTCAAAGCAAACACAATTCCAATCCAAACACAATCTAATTCTGAAATTTCAACTCCAAATCCATACTCAAGGCTATAAAAATTCAATCCCCAAGTTCGACTTATATTCCGAACTTCCAATTCAAAGACACAAACCTCGGCTCCAGATCCTAATTAACCTCGAATTCCAATTCAAGCTCAAACACATTTCCAAAATAAAATTTCAAAATCCAAGTTCAATCTCTCAAAATGGATGCCAGGATCATTCTCCAAGGCACGTTTCCATTCAAAATTATATAAGGCAAGTCAAATTTCGGCGCCGGCCCGCAAAACCGAGAAAAACCCATACAAATCAGCAATCTCGAGAAACTCCTCAAAAATGTCACTTTCAAAGACGTAAAAATTCATTCCTTAACCTCCAAGCAAAAGGGCGGAGAAGGTACAAGAGCATCTTTTGCAAAACCGCCAAACGCACAAAAGGACAAAATAGTTGTCCTGGTGCCAACAACATCTGCGCCTGGGACACCCCCCTACCTGCGCCTGGCGCCAATCCAAAGCTCCCATCAAGTTTTTCTATAAATACCCCCCATTTTCCACGAACAAAAAGAGGCAGCAACATCCAATTTCGAGCGACGAAGCTCTGCCTATTTTCGAAGCCCTTCCATGTTAAATCTTCAAGTTCTTCAAAATATAAGTTCAATGTTCTAATGCCTAAGCGTTGGGAGTCCAAGCTTAGAAATTAATCAACACCTAAGTCTAGGTAAATTTCCAAGGACTTTCTCAAATCAAGTTATCTACCTTTCTAGTTTACAAAATCCAAGGATGTTCATGTGAAGTTCATACTCACATGAACTAGGATATGCATCAAAGGAGTAATCTTCGAGGGGATTTCATACTTGAATCTCCCTTCAAATGATCTTCCATACTCCATTTTCAAGTTCAAAGCTTCAATCTTTAATGCTTGTTTCAGAAAATCATGATTAGTAAATGAGGTTTTCGCTCTTGAAAATGCTCTTTACAACAATCATCATACAAATTTTATAAAAATCTTAACTTTGCAAATGATCAAGGATGTTTGAAGAAGTGCAATTTCTTCTTCAAACTAGAACTCATGAACTTCAATATTCAATTTCAATATTCAAAGTTCAATGATATTTAAATGAGAGCAAACTCTCTTTAAATTAGAACAAGTTAAAGTCTGGAGCATATCAAAGATGAGATATTTTGAGCATAAAAGTTCTAACTTTTGAATAAGAGCCTCCTAATTTCACTATCAAGTTCTATATTCAACTTCTAGTTCAATATTCAAGTTCAAAATCGATGATACTTCTTGATGAGGTGCTTGCATGTATGTAAATCAAGTGGCACTATCAGAAATATAATGAAATGATATACAATCTAAAAGTTGCATATACAACCTAATTGATATTTTAAAAATGAAAAATAAAATAAATAATTTTATTATAAAAGACAATGAATATTTAATATTTAGATAATATATTTATTAACATATCTCTTGATATGTTTTTGCGAAATTGAATGGGCGGAGCTCGTGGAGGACCGGTGGGTGTGGAGGGTTAAAAGAATAAAGATAAATAAAAAAATGTAGGGTGTTGAAGTTGAGAAACTATACGGTACCCAAAAGTGCAGCAAACGGGCATTTCCAAAATCGAAAAATCCAATGCCTGGGCATCGCTCTGTTTGTGCGGTTTCTCGTATTCTCCAATGTCCTCCCAAACTGAAAAGTTATGCTCCGATTTCATCCGCCTATTTCTCCACTCACATCGACGTCAATCACCCAATGCTGGTAATTGTTGGTTTCTCTCAATCAATCAATCAATTCAATTCAATTCGATTCAGAGGAGTATACATGTATAACAATAAATAGATAATCTGGGATTATTACATTTATTTACAGGTGCGTGATTACATACATGCGGCGTTGTATGACCCAGATCATGGTTATTTCTCCAAAAGATCGGGTTCAGTTGGAGTCTTGGATACTAGTATTAAGTTCAACCACCTTCAAGGTTTGCTTATTCTTCACATTCTATAATAATTCTATTCCCAGTTTTCCTTTATTTATTTGAGTTCATTTGCTTTACTTTCCAGGCAGACAAGCTTATTTGCAACATCTTAATAAGATTTATAAACAAAGTGAGATTTCATGGTTTACTCCTGTCGAACTCTTTAAGGTTTGCTTCATCGTTTTCTTTTCTTTTTATATTTTTTCCTGATTTTAGATACAACCCTAACTCTCACCTTTATTCTTTCCATACAGCCTTGGTATGCCCATGGGATTGCGGAAGCCATTTTGCGTACTGCTAATCTTTCCGTTCCGTTAAAAGTGACTCCCTTTTACTCCCTCCCTCTCGCTTATTCACTTACTCCCCTCGTTTCTGAATGAATGCCTATCACTTGGACTTTTGCACTATTCATAAGTATTAACTTAGGACTTGATATTTTACTAAAATATTCTAAATTAAATATTATTATGGTATATGGATTAGTCAAAATGTGTATTTTCATTGTATCAACTTTTTATACTCTCTCCTCTTTTTTTTTTTTTTTCTTTACGTTTTACTTTTTGGTTATTTCAAAATGTTCTTTACATTTTCTTTTATATTATCACGTAAATGACTTAGTATTCTATCAAAATTTGTGTCCAATTATTTAATCTCTCACACCTTTTCACTGGACATTAAAATTTACTCATTTCTCAATATCAGAATTTTGATAAAAGTGAAAACATTATAAATAAACGTTATTTATCTTGTTTAAATAAAAAAATTGAGGAATCTCGATGCAAATTAATTAATCGTTAAAACGCGTGAAAAATACCAAACGTAAAGAACAAAAAGAGACGGAAGGAGTAGCATTTATTAATAGACAATTAGAGATATTAGTGGTAAAAGTAGTGCATTGACAAGTGTTTCGGTCAAGGTGATGCATTTATTCAGAAATGGAGGGAGTGCTTCTCATTTGCTAATTGCTGCTACAGTAACTTGTATATTTATAACCCGTTTCGCCCACTCTTAGCTTATTTAGATGCTTGCTATTTTCTATTATTTAAATTCAGATCTATGAAATTGGTGGTGGATCAGGAACTTGTGCAAAGGGTATAATGGATTATTTAATGTTGAATGCACCTCCACGAGTTTACAACAACATGACCTACATGTAGGTATATAATTGTGGAGATCTTTACCTTCTTTGCCCTCTTGCTGGATTGTCTATTGGTACTCACTTATTTTTCAGCATCTTCTTTTCTGTTTAACCAGTTGTGCAATACGTCTCTGCTGTCAATCTTTGCCTTCTACTCCACAATGTGGATTGTAGTATAAACTTATTAGCTAATGTCCTTTGTAATCTGGACAGAGGAAGTAATGACTAATGAGTTAATTATACGTAATTGTGTTAAACTTCTCACTAGTTAATTATCATTATCCTTATAGTTATACTCCCTCCGTCCCGGAATACTCGACCCGGTTTGACCGGCACAAAGTTTAAGGGACTTGAATTGACTTATTTAATTTAATAGGTAGTAGTTGATAGTGGGGTATTATTTTAATGTAGTTAGTGGGAGGTGGGTTAAGAGGTGGGGTTGGGGGAGAGCAGGGGTTGAATTTTTAATTATTTTTTGTATGGAGTAGGGAGTAGGTGGGTTAATAAGGGTGGAGTGAGAAATAATATAATATGGTTAGAATATTTCCATTTTTAGAAACAGGTCAAGTATTAAGGGACGGCCCGATAAGGAAAACAGGTCAAGTATTCCGGGACGGAGGGAGTACAACATAAACAGTTTGCAATTAGAGTAAATAATTGTGACGAATTTCAATTAAAAATTTCTACCTAAAACAGACTTACTTGTGTATTGTGGTGTTCCCATATTGGTTCCACTCTTCCACATATCTGAACAAAAACTAGGTAACATTGGTTTTGGAAGATCACAATTAGTCTTGGTCCTCTTGGACATTGATTCTAATCCATCAAACAGGGATGTTGATGATATCGATTTTTTATTGGGTCTTCTGGTATAATCTTTCTCAATGAATCTGGTTTTCCGATTTTTAGGATTGATCTCTTATGAGTGTCAACAATCACCAAATTAAAGCTGCAAGTTACACTTTTTCGTGTTTTCATGTTCATTTGGAAGGTAGGAGCTTAACTTTATTGGTTGAACAACAATTTAGGATCTGGTATACACTCTTCATAGCATGCTAATGACAGAAAGCCATCTCTTCCCGGTGATTAGTTGTGTTATTTTGTGATAATGGATGACATCAAGGAATAAGGAGGATAGTTTTCAAGATTGCGGATGAAAGGTGTAGGGAGCTTGGCAATAGTCTTGGTGTTGTTCAAGCCATTATATTATCTACGTGTTAATCCAGATTGGTTGTTAGTTTGTCAAACCATTATGTACCGAGCGGATGAAGGACTTTTACATTTTGTGCAGTATGACCCGTACAAGGCCTAAAATAACCTGTAAAAGGTTGATGTGATCAATATATAAGTCAAAATCATGTCATTGCAACTGTGAGTAACTGAGTATATGATCCTTTACCTTTCACTTAAATCTTGTCCGGTATCTTGTGTGACTATTACACAATAGCTTCCCTAACCACAATTAAATAAAAAACTGGACAAATGTAAGATAGAACTAAGAATTAAAGAAAACAAATCAAGAAACCACCAATCTAGCTAGGATCTAGAAATGGAGCACATGTAGATTGGGTGAGGCTAGCTATACCCTCAATTTTATGCTTGTTTGTTTGTTTGTTTATTTGTAGGAAGATGCATTTTCTCTAGTTATCAAGCCACCCTAACAGGGATAATAATCTTGGAGCCATACACAAAAAGTAATTAGGCGTGCTGGATAAAGTACTTTATAGCAATGTTACTTAACCCTCTGTGTAACACAGCTTGATCCCAATATGGAAGTGCTTGATACTTTGATTCTAAACAGATTTGACTATTGGATAAGTATTATTCTTAAAGGGCTTTCTTGAATGGATTGTTTGTGGAACTCCAACAGTAGATGGAGCAACTCATTTGTTCAGAACGAGTAGAACCTTGGCTGAAACACAATCTTTTCTGTTGATCAGTGTTCAGCTCAAATGGGACATAATAGTGGTTTTTCTGTAGCTCGCTCAACTTGTTGG
This sequence comes from Spinacia oleracea, assembly GCF_020520425.1. Classification (NCBI taxonomy): domain Eukaryota; kingdom Viridiplantae; phylum Streptophyta; class Magnoliopsida; order Caryophyllales; family Amaranthaceae; genus Spinacia; species Spinacia oleracea. The sequence continues at coordinate 1,304,523 of NC_079487.1, read as the reverse complement.
ACATATGATTTAGATTCCGTTGTTCGTTTATGGATAGAGCTAATTCAGGTTGGGTTTTTTTAGCAGCATTACGTAAATCGGGTCCATGTTAGGATTGGGTTGACTTTTTGCAGGATATGAGGTGACTATATGCAATGAACCAAGTGTAAGGGAAGGGCATAATAGGTAATGAGTGATATTAGGTAGAAGACAAATTAGGTAGGTGTAGTAGAATGGTTATAAATACTAGCACACTAGGTTATGAGAGGTATGTTGAGAAATTAGTAAAGCTTAGGCTTTGGAGAGTGTCGACCTCAAGTCACTAAATCTGGAGATTTGTGGCCTCAAGTCACTACCTTTTGTATCCCCTTTTATGTTCATCATCTTTCTAGCAAATTAAATATTCTTTAGCCATTAATTTTCTGCCCAAAAATATCAGTTCATTACACTTGGTATCAGAGCGATACAGTTCTGGGAGGGGTAACTGATCTGATTTTCTGGAGGAAACAAAAAAAAAAAAAAACAAAACAAAAAAAGAAAGATGGTGTTTACAGATCAGAAATCCCAAGAGAAGTGGGATGAGATTTTCCCAAAATGTAAGGAAGATCTCGTGAAAAACATTATGGAAGGTCTTTCTCCGATCTTTTCTTCGTTCCGGCAAGAATTGAAGGAAATCGGAGAGAAATTTACTGAAATTAGAGAAGAGATACTTGAAGAGGAAGAGAAAGAAGCTGTTGCTCTAGAGAACCAAGCAGATTCGGAGGTGGTTGAAACGGAAGGCGTGGAAAATGCAGATCTGCAGAAAAGTGGATCCGGAGAATATCCACTTTTCATTACCAACGAAAGTACGGTGGCACTAGGTGGAGGATTTGGAAAAGGGGTTGCATATGGTAGCCCAGGTGGTGCTGAAAACATTTTTTGTGGGTGGGTCCAGCAAGGGTCAGCGTTGCATCGTCGACATAGGTCATAAGGATGATGGGAGCCGAAAGGAATCTCCGTCGCCAAGGGTGGGGGAAAGACATGGTGATTTTGCTAGAGGTTTTAGCGGCGGAGGACGAGGTGGTCTCGCCGGCCAAGTACGGCCAAGTAGGTGGTGGTCCTGCGAGGGGTTACATAAGAGGGCACAATGGTGGTTGTCAAAACCTCACTGGAAATAACCACAGGGGAGGTGTTTTCGAAAGAGGTGGTGCGAGAGGAATCGGATTTGGCGGAGGGACGAGTGAATCATACCACATCAGATGTGAACCAAAGAGAAGAGTATTTGAGCGAGGTGGTGTCGGAAATAGTGGATCCGGTGGTGGTCCTGGTTTCGTCGCCGGTAAGAATTCCGGTGGTCGAGTGCAGCGGCAATCACGGCGGTACTGGAACTTGATTCCAGAAGAAGAGGTGTGTTGGAGAAGTTTTAATGGGTTACTTGTTGGCTTGGAAAGGAAGACAAAAGATATCATTAAGGGCAATTTAGTAAATGCAAAAATGGCTAACACAACCGATAAAGTTAGGCTGCAAACACGTGATTTACATTCAGGTTTGAATATAGCTATTGAAAGAGGAGTCAATTTGGATTGTTTTCTATTCAATGAGGTCTTGACTGATTTTGGGCCTACAAACTCAAAGCCCAATGCTAGTTGTAATCCCATCTCTTCAGCCCAGTCGTTTGAAACCAATAGTTGCACCCATTTTTTTGAACCCCATTTGTCTACCCTTGAACCCACACTACCACCGAATTGCAAAACCAAGTTTCAAACCCTTTCATCCAAAACTAAACCCAATTCAACAATTATTAATCTCAGACCATCTACCACATTAATCTATCATTACCCCCACAATTTAGACCAACATCCCATTGTTAATTTCCCCAACTTACAACCTTACAATTCCAAGTCAGAAACCCAAACCTTACTTCCAGCTTATGACAGCTTCAAGGATAATTTCTTCTTAGCTACACTACCAGAGGAGGTACAAGGACTTACCAATATTGAGCTTGGGCGCCAATGGAAACCGAACGTCAATTTCAGAAAACAGAATGGCATTGACTATTGCTACCGAGGCTGTGAATTCTCTGCTAATTACTACCCACCTTGAAGACAAGGTGGAAGTTTAGGGGGCCGGTATTGCAATGAACCAAGTGTAAGGGAAGGGCATAATAGGTAATGAGTGATATTAGGTAGAAGACAAATTAGGTAGGTGTAGTAGAATGGTTATAAATACTAGCACACTAGGTTATGAGAGGTATGTTGAGAAATTAGTAAAGCTTAGGCTTTGGAGAGTGATGACCTCAAGTCACTAAATTTGGAGATTTGTGGCCTCAAGTCACTACCTTTTGCATCCCCTTTTATGTTCATCATCTTTCTAGCAAATTAAATATTCTTTAGCCATTAATTTTCTGCCCAAAAATATCAGTTCATTACACTATACATGCGATATTTATGGGGTGGGTTTGCTTTCTGTGGGATACAGGGTAAATTTGGGATGACTTAGCCATTTATAGAATAGTATAGTGATGTGTCAACATGTTGGATCTTGCATATATGGATTATGGAAGCCAAGCTCTCTATGTCCATCCCGCTGCATTTTTCTAAATGTTATGCTGGCATATTAAATATGAAATTCATCAATTTTATTGGTGCAGATCAGTGGAGATTAGTCCTTCTCTAGCTGAAAAACAAAAGGAAACGGTTGGCCAAGTTCAGAGTCACAAATCAAGATTTACGGTTGAATGTCGTGATGCTGCAGATCGAAATGGATGGGGTGTGATCTCTCTCTTTTTCTGCTATAAGTTATAACTAATACAATTTTCATATCATTATTGTATGAAAACCTTAATCATACTTGATTCCACAAGGAGCATATGAAGTAGAATCCTCTAAAAAGAATTTTGTTGTTCTTAATATCTCTTTCAGAAATTGTGCTATGTATGTTGTCCATATCTGAAGAAATATGTTTCTAAGCATTTAGAGGAACAAGGGGTACTGTTTTCAACTTGGGATTTTCCAACTTAAAGCAGTGTTTGGCCAAGATCTTGGATTATTTTCTCAACTTAAGGAACCTAGATTAGGCCTAACAGGGGTTGCTAGAACTAGAATCAAATTCCCCAGAAGCCCTAAACTCTTTCGGGCACTTTAATACATTGGAGCTTCTCAATTTGTTTCCCACAGAGCAGTTTTCCCATTTAACGAGATTTTTTTTTGGGGTATTAAAAAGCATTCCCTTTTTCTCTTCCAAAACCTGAAATTAACTACCAGTGGTCCTTCACTGCTTTTCTGTATAATCTTTGTGTGGTACTCTTAGGGATGGTGCAGTTTTTGCTTCAATTATGTACTCTCATCACTGTTAAGATTATCACGTGTGTGTGTGGTGGTGCATTAAGGAATAGCTTTATTCTTTTACAGTACATGGTTTGCATGAAATTAATCCGATTTATGATTGGCTTCTAAATAGAAATTTAAATAACTTTTCTTGTGCACTTTTGTGGTTTTATTCCCATTAACCGTCTAATGTAAGTGGATGTGATTTTTCTGGCTGTGAGTAGGTAATGCTCAACAGGAGCCATGCTGGGTCATAATGCTAGAGGTATTTCAAATTCAATTATTTGTCTTGTAGATTGTAATAACCTTTTATTTGTTGTCCAATTTAAAATCATTCCAATGTTCTTGTTTTCTAGTTACAACATGGGGGGTGGGGAGGAACACATTTTAAGGAGCCTCTGTCACGAGGAGAGAGATAGATAGTGTTGAAAAGGAGCCAATGTGATGCGGAGGAAGATTGGATTACAAAGGAGCCTTTCGCCCTTGTGATGCGGAGACATATAGGGATAGTTAAAAAGGGGTGCTAAGTTCAACCTTGCTTGACCAATGCAACCCGCCACCCCCCCCCCCCTCTATTTAAAATTTTATAAGCTAAACCCTGTGTCCTCCTTCCTTTCTCTTTGTCTCGCCTGTTATATAAGTGATTAATTAAAGGAAAAGTTATTGTCCCTTCACTCCCTTGTGACATGAGTACAAGAATCAAAGGAAAAGATGTTATGGCCTTGCAATGGATGATAATTTTGACATAAATAACTTCGAATTTCATGCTTGTTTGTCAATCATTAATATTTTTAACTTTTCAACTTAATTTCGTTAAATTTGTACAAAATATATACTCCTATTTTGTTTAGAGAAATGTTCCTACTAAGTTCCCTCGAGTTCTCAAGTTTTGAAAACTGAAAATTTGACCTTCGTGAGAGTTTTGGGCTTCATTGGTCATTAACTTGAAAAAAAACATCAGAATTGACTTTTGTAAAATCTTTGACTTCTTTAAAATCTTTTTGGTACTTCTTTCATTGCAAATAACGATGAGTTGTATTTAGCTGAATATATATATGGTAATGCGTTGTGTATTAGTATTAAGTAAATGTACATATATTATATGCATATAGAATTGTAGGTTAATGTTACTTGTCTTAGAAAACTAAACATTAAGGCTTGTTGATTGCTAGAATTTAGCAACTAGAAGAAGCCAGACCCTGTTCATAACCTTCTTTTAAGTAACCCCAGTCTGGCTTGGCTCAGCTTGTTATGGTGCCAACTCAACATGTAGCATGAGCTCAGCTGTTAGCTCAACTCATTATCTTTCCGCCCATATAGAAAAGGTGGGTAAAAGGACACGCCATGGGACCTACCCATATAGAGTTATAGGTTGATATTACGTGATTTGCAAAATGAAAACTCAAGAATTGTTTAATGCTAACATATATATGGAGTAGCAATTAAAAGAAGCCATTCCAGTTCATGAGCCTTCCAAGTGGACCCTAGTCCCTAGGTTGGCTTCTCAGTTCGTTATGGTGTTGAATCAACTTGTAGCATGAGCTGGGCTTCTATACCGTTTAGCTGAACTCATCATCATCGTAACCTGTATACAAAAGAATGGGTAAAAGACATACTGTGGGGCATAAGAACTGATGATGATGTTAGCTAATGAAGACAGAGTGTGAGAGTCTTGTGTCTATGGGTCTATCTAAACACCTCTGTTTTGAAGTCTTTTATAGTACTTTTTTTCTCTACTCCGCTTTCACGGGAGCCCTTACTCTTAGTTTCTAAAAGCATACTTCGGAACTCGGAAGGTGCATCTAACTTTTGGCTTTAAATTGTAGATAATAAGCCTCCTGTATATCGCAGTTGAACATAAGATTTGCACCACCTATCTCAGATCTTGTTTTTCATTCTAGATCCTTAGTGATGTTTGTTTGAAATTTGGAGCCACCTTAGAAATACTACATATCAAGACTTTTTTTTTCCCCCTTCAGGTGCTTGATAATCTTCCCCATGATCTTATCTATGCTGAAAATCAAGCTTCTCCTTGGGAAGAAGTATGGGTTGAGAAGCAGCTTGACAGGTAGGCATCAAATTGCAAACTAGAACTGTGTTTGTTTATAAATTGTGAGTTAGATGCAATTCCATACAAGACAACAACAACAAAGCCTTAGTCCCAAAATGTTTTGGGGTCGGCTAATATGCAATTCCATACAAGAACTATCATAATTATAACCTTGTGGGAAACCACGTCTCTTTGCATTATTACCCATAAACCTATGTAAAGTAGTAGAGAAACTCCGTATTTACATGATATTCCACACAAGGGGGGTATAGCTGCAATTTACCACTTAAATTTTTTCTTAATAATGGTTTGTCCAAGGCATGTGATTCCATGGTTACTCTATTACGCTGCCGGAAACTTTTTGTGTAAATATTGTATGTTGTTGCCTTGTGAAATAAAATATTAGTCCACAATGTGTAATTTCGCAAGAATGCATAAAGGGTCCAACTACCCTCCATTATGCATTAGAGTAGGCTGATCTAGGAAGTGGATTCTAGAGCCGCACGACGTGAAAAGTTCAAGATACAACGGTTGTATGGTGAAGATACTTTTGTTTTTCCTAATGACGTTGAAAATAATTTGTTTATTGATGCAGGGATGAGGACTAATGTGGGGGTTGTGGAAGGATTTAGATTGACTGAGAAACAAATTCATTATGTGAAAAAACAAACTTTCACCTCCTTCATAACAGTTTCTTTTATCAAATTTGCAAAAATTTAGAATATTATTAATGAAGTGGAAGCAAGAGATGATGAGTTGTTCCGGAGAGAGATTGTTTTTAGTGCATACGCCTTTCAAAAGATTTGTGTAGGGTTAGTCACCAACTTGCTAAATAACTCCATGATATGAATATCACTATAAGGGACACATTGGAGGAAGGAGTATCTCAAACATCTTATGTTACTCAAACTCGGGTACCCATGTCGGACACGGGTACGTGTCCAAGTGTCCGACTAAGCTATTTTGTGAAAAAGAAATCATGATTTTGGTCCAAAATGAAGTGTCCAGTGTCCGTAGCCATGTCCGAGTGTCGAGGATCCGACACGGGTACTTGACGTAAAATGAAGAGTCCTACTAACATAGCAAGCATCTACTAGCGTATTATAGAGCCTTGTGCTGCTTGTCAAAAAGGATTGGTCTTGGTATTTTTTGTTGTTCATAGGACCCTCATTAGGGATATGGTGTCGGACAAGTATTTAATCCCCATCATTGACAACCTTAACAAGGATATGGTTCATGGGTTATTACCATGTTGGACCTCAAGTCCGGATATCACCAAATATGAGTGCGCAAGGACAGTCCCAAGGCCATTACGAGTTCATCGTGGACCCGTTTGTTCATATGACATTTTTGTTACAAGAGGTTTAAAGAAGAAAGAGAAAACGTAATGACTAGATACATTTCCCTTCATCCTCTCCCTTGTTTATACTCCAATTCCTTACTATCAAAAAAATCTATGAACTATATTTCACACTCTGTATAAACTAACTTGTATGCAAAATCCCTGGAGTAACCTCAACTTCTTCTTCAAGCAATTGCAAAACAGAATCATCTAACTTCAGGGCATGTTTTTCTCATTAACCTGTTGGGTGCCTTGTATATGTGAGCTGAATAAGAGGCCTTTGGTGAATATTCTGATTCATGACAGCATGCAATCAATCTCATATGATCCTTATAATCTCAAATGACTTGTTCCATGAAAACAAGGCTAGTCCACAGTGCATGGCGCCCAGATTCTCCACTTCCAAAACATAAGAGTTGAGATACACTAGGAGGCAAATACTTGTGGGGTTTTTAATTTTGCAGAATATCATTGGTTTTGAGCAGACAGCCTTGGGGGTGAGGGCTTGTTACAGGGGGGCAAAGGAGATGGGTTTTCTCCTACTAAAACCAATCATTAGTAGAAGATTGGTTGGACCTGTTGGTCAGAAGGTTATAAAAACCTTCACAGGGCGATAGACAAGATGGGGCTAGAACTGAACCTACTCCAATTGTTTACTGTACGAATAAATATTGGAATTGGGAGCTTTAGTATTTTAAGAATGGCATTAGTTGTGTGGGCCGGTCTTAAAAGAGTTTTTCTTTTGACGATTGGTCCAACTCCTGTAATATTTATCCACTCTGGGAAAGGTCTAAAGGATGAATTTTGAATGGAAAATTTCTATAAAATAACCAAGATGAAGGGATAAGAGGGTACTAAGAGCATGTTTATCAAACATCAAGAATTTGGACTTCAATCTAATTAAATATAATATTTTATCTTTTCTCTCTCCCCAACACCAAACCCAACATTTAACAACATTTATCAAACACCATTTCTAAAATGTCACTTTGCAACTAAAAAAAAAATAAACAATATTGTTTGATCCCCCATATGCCACATGTCAAGCCCTCCATGCAGGAAATTGGTGTTCATGAACACCAATTCATGAATGGTCTCACTCTCTCTCATCTCTCTACCTATTATATTGTCTTTTATTCAATTCTCTCTCTTTAACACAAAATGTTGGTGTTTGAAGAATATGCTCTAATTTACTAAGGTTCTTGAAACCTGGGCTCTTTGCATCCAAAAGTTATAACTCCTTCAAATGACCAACAAGGAGCGATGGATGGATGCCCAGGTATTGAGAAAAGAAAGACACTTTCAGTGGCAAAAGGCCATGGGAAGATATCACCTGGATCCATAGCCAAGGTTTGGCTAGTCTGTCTTCTTTGGATGTTTCTTGTTGGTGGACTTTTGTTCTTTGCTGCTTTGTGCCCTCCAAAACATTCTTACTAAGGGAAAAAACTAAAACCCCGAAAACTGTATTTAGTAATTGGTGATATTTTATTCTAAATTGATATTGATATTGATATTCTATGTCTTTTAGGCATGTGAATTTGTGGTCAACCGTTAAGTTATGAGCTTAAATCTCAAATCCAATGGTAACCTGACTAACTTTATTGTAATCAACAGGGAAATTCCGTCTGAGTCATACAGACCTTTACAAGATCGTCTAATAACACTTTGCATTGAGATATTGGCTGAGGATATTAATGGCCCAGCAACTGGAGTAGCATCAGCTGCAAGAAGTATTTTTTCTAAAATCTTTCCTAAGCCTCGGCGTTGTTGGCTACCAACAGGCTGTCTGGTAAGCAAAATTCAATTTCGAACATCTTCGTCACCTGCTTTACTGATGGCTTGAAGATTAAATTGCTTTCAATATTCTATCAGAAACTTATGGAGGCTTTACATAGTGCCCTACCAAAGATGTCGTTGATTGCATCAGATTTTAGTTACCTACCTGATGTGAAGTTACCTGGTCTAAGGGCTCCACTGGTCTCAGCAAAGGTAATTCTTGATATTGAATTATGCACAGTTTTCGATTCTGCCTCAGTTATCTGCTTGTGCTACAAATTTCTTGAAACTGGCAACCTTGTTCCGAAAATTATGTTGAGGTTGTCTCGAATGCATTGCTAATGAAGAGAAAATTTTTGGTCTCTATATGTTTCTGTTGCTTATGACAATTCACACTTCCTTCACATGCTAAGCTACTCCCATTTCAGACTGACTGCGCTGCATTTAGTGATTTGGTACATGAAAATGGTATACTCTTGACTAATTGCTGAATATGAAATGATGATTTGGGATCTAGTTTCCAGTTGTTAGAATTGAATTGATGTGGGTTCATTACTTCATTATCAGATTTATATCTGTTACATGGTTGGTTTCTGATGTAGTTTGCGTGAATCTTCGGCTTATTTGGCGCCATATCTCATGATCTGATACGTGCAATTTATGTGTTCGAGTCCATATTCTGTGATCCATCTTACCTTTAGTTCTGACTATGTCAGGACTTGGGAAGATCTAAAACTTGCAGAGTCCTGTAAAATTTACTTTACATAGGAGTTATGCTACAAACTGGCTTTCTGGAATTAGTGATGGTAGTCTCCATTTTCTGTTAACTGATTCCTCAATGTACCCTTCACCCCCTAAACGATCTTTGTGTATGATTCCATGAAATCATTGCTTTTGGCATCATTGCACCAGATTTCGTCCATTTGTGAATGGCATAAATGTTTGTCAAAAGATTTTCGAAAACGAGGAATGAAATTCCAAACGACTCCACTCAGAATTACAGTGGGAAGTCTGAGTGACCTGCAATCAAAAAGATCATTTTGCATAAGCTAATGACATTGTTTTGTACCGTTTGTGCAGATCGATGGCTGCAGCGTAGATTACAATAGCTATCTGGATGCAAAGGTTTGCTTTGTTTTTTATGTTTATTTTTTTCATCAAGTTCAGGTTCATTACAATTTACAAGTACCTTTTACAATTTTATCAAATTATTCCCTACGTATCATTTGAAAAAAAATAAAAATCATTCCACCCCGCATCTTGCAGTTGCAAGGTAGGAGGCTGGAGATGCACTATTGTGCCTGATCACAATTATCTCGTATATTGTGGTTACTGGTTCATGTATGAAAATGCCTATGTTCATGTCATCCACAAATGCCTATGTTCATGTATGAAAATAGACGCACTGCTACTTGTGGACGTTATGGCATAATGCGTCAAATGATACTAAGATGATATATTATGACCGGGTTTATCCGTTGGATTCATTATGCCGTACATGGAACCCCTGCCCCCCCCACTTCACCCCTTACTACCGACAAACGAGTGGCTGAAAAAAAAAATGATATTTTGATATAAATTCTGAACTATGGAAAGTAAATGATGAGGAGAATAGTAATCAATTTCTTTCTTGTCTTCATGTTGCAGGGTGATGCTGATATCTTTTTCCCAACAGACTTCTGGCTTTTGGAACGCTTTGATCATTATTGCTCAGGTTGGCTGGAAACATGCCAAAAAAACCCATCCAAAGAAAAGAAGAAGAGGCGGACTTTTACAGTAAGCAGCACATCTGACTTCATAGCTCTTGCAATTAAATTTATATCATGTGGGTTGATAAGTAAAGTTAGCCTTTTCCTTTTTCTGTGAAGGGATGAGTAGTTGAGTACTGTTAGCTTACCTTAACTCCCTGCATAAGTTCCTCGATGCAGAGTGAGTAATTTATGTGGATAACATGCAGCTATGAAGATTGGGAGAATTTCATAATCTTTAGTTGATCCATCTTAGTAAAGAAAAGTACGTTTGTAATATTGTTTGCAATCTCATCTTCCTCCCTTAATAACTTTAGCTTAGGAGAATATCAGGATTTTGTCAAGAACTTGATATCTTAGAAAGTGGAAAAATAAATAAGAATAACTTATAAAGTGTCCGATTTAACAACTTGGCATCATATTGGATGTGTGCCATATGCTTCAACATGATGATGGATGGGAAAACCTAAATTGTTGCTTGTGGTGGATGGGCTATTGGGAACCTGTAGAGAATGAAAATGAACCAGAAAGAAGATGCATTGCATGTTAATAAGCTGCATAAGGGAAATCAAGTCTTCTGGTTTCGAATTAAGTTGTTTAGGTGGCAGTCAATAGATATATTGTTGTAACAAACAGATTAGGTAGAGTGGTTTGCATGTTTATTTGACTCAAGTATGTTGTCCCTTCTCCTAGCTTAACCTAGAAGCTCAATCTGTGGAATTGAATCGGCTGATTATGTTCCAATTGCTTGGGCCTGTTAGCTTGACTTGTGTATAATATAGATTTTAGCTTCCTGGTTCTGCAACAATAGTTGAGCTTGTATACTTTCCTAAGGTAGTAATTTTCTGAGGAAAGTAGTGCTTTCCATTTCTCATTTTGAGTTCTTAAGAGGGTAACTTAATATGTCACTGTACTTTCATATCTTTGTTGACTCAATCTGTCAGTTCCCCTTCTTTCTCCTGATGGATTTTCTGCGTTTCTATTTAAACCTTCACCATTTTGTTTGCAGCTTGATACATCTGCTTTCATGGAACAATTCGGGCTGCCATCAAAAACAAAAACCAAAGATGGTTACAACCCACTGTTGGATGACTTCAAGAATACCAAGTTCTATCTGAGTGTGCCAACTTACAATATCAAATAGGTGACGGGCCTAGAAACTCGAAGGCACTAGACAAAACAGTGGCCTTCTAAGATGCTGGGTTGTTACTCCATACCTAGCTATAGAAAAGAGAATCAGAAAGCCTGATAGAAGAAGTAAGAAGTGGGGAACTAAAATGGCAGTGATTTAAGCAATCTCTCCTTTTGACTTTATATTGGTGGTCAGTTTGAAATTTTGTTGTGTGTTGGGTCAAGTGTTCAAGTCTTATGACGAGGAGAGAAGACCTCACACGAATTAAACCAGGTTCCATCATAAAAGCATAAGAAGTACTCCGTATGACTATAGAAGTAGACTACTAGCCTTATCAGTTGTTTGTTTGTAAGTTGTTACCCTCCGATATTTTAAAGTGTTACTTTGTCCATCATATACAAGTAATTGTTACGGAGTACTCATTTTTGGAGATACCCTAAAAAGAATTGTGCCCTAATATTGATTGAATTGATTACCTTCAAATTCTATGCAGATGACATGATGGAATCCCTTTGTTATTATTATTAAAACCACAAAACTGTAAACTTGTTCTTATATCACTGTCTTTTGTAGGCTGTTGTTTTGTTTTGTTTGTTTTAGCTTTGTTAGTCCTTGTAAAAAAAAACCTTCCGGCTATTTCTCGGGTACAGGTAAATGTAGGTGTATAAGTGTATCCAATGACTTGGAATGCCCAAGAACATAATATATTTTATACAAAAAGAAAACAACCAATCATAATTCATACCCAAATTCTTATATGAGACTGTCCTCACCATCACTGATGGTGAGACCAGTTCACACTTGCGAATTTAGGTATGTTACTTCTATAGTTTAGACATGTTATTTTTTTTTTATAATTTTAGAGGAGGTACTTTTTGTTTAGGTATGTTACTTCTATAATTTATACATATTACTTTTTTTATACGGAGTAGTTTTAGGGGAGATACCTTCTTAGTTTAGGTATGTTACTTCTATAGTTTAGACATATTACTTTTTTTATACGGAGTAGTTTTAGGGGAGATACCTTCTTAGTTTAGGTATGTTACTTCTATAGTTTAGACATATTACTTTTTTTATACGGAGTAGTTTTAGGGGAGATACCTTCTTAGTTTAGGTATGTTACTTCTATAGTTTAGACATATTACTTTTTTTTGTTTTTATAATTTTAGAGGAAGTATTTTTTTTAGTTTAGGTATGTTAGTTCTATAGTTTATACATGTTACTTTATTTATACGGAGTAGTTTTAGGGGGGATACCTTCTTAGTTTAGGTATGTTACTTCTATAGTTTAGACATGTTTCTTTTTTTTAATAATTTTAGAGGAGGTATTTTTTTTAGTTTAGGTATATTACTTCTATAGTTTAGACATGTTACTTTTTTTATAATTTTAGATGAGGTACTTTTTTAGTTTAGGTATGTTACTTCTATAGTTTAGACATGTTACTTTTTTTATAATTTTAGATGAGGTACTTTTTTAGTTTAGGTATGTTACTTCTATAGTTTAGACATGTTACTTTTTTTTATACGGAATAGTTTTAGGGGAGATACATTTTTAGTTTAGGTATGTTACTTCTATAGTTTAGACATGTTACTTTTTTTTATATATAATTTTAGAGGAGATACTTTTTAGTTTAGGTATGTTACTTCTATAGTTTAGATCTGTTACTTTTTTTTATAGTTTTAGGGGAGGTACGCTATTGGTTTCGCGCTCGTCACACCATCAAGTTGATGGTGTGACTGGTCTCACAGGAGACGCGCTGTAACTCATAAGGTTAGGTCAAGTGCGAAAAGGCTACATATACCCTCGGGGTATGAAATAGTTTCATACCCTTGACTGTGATGGGTCTAAAATTTCAAATTCAAGTACCATTTGAAATTTTAGATTTAAATTTTAATCCCAAGTGAAGTTGCTTATGTGACAACAGCCAATAGGAGCTTAGGATATGTTACTATTTGATACCTGGGATACATGTAGCCGCTTCCCTAATACCGCCAAGAAAGCAAGGACCCCTTACTTTCAATCATGTTAACTGACAAGTCAACGCACACCCCTGTCGTCATACAGGTGCCCGTTGACCTTCTAACTCGAATTCTTGCTTTGAACCCATTTGACATTTATTTGCAACCCTACGTCATTTGTCTCATTTGTCTCTCTCTTACTTGATCGCCTAATATTATTTGTATGTAGTAAGTGCCCATTTCAAGTTTGTCGAACCCAGGATAAGATTTGATTCGCTATATGCTTCACAAAATTAAAGGGTCATAAACTCATGGACAACGTAAATTATTAATAATGAAACACCAATAGTATGTATAAGTAAGTGTATAACAATTAACAAGAGTTGGTTATAAGAGTTATCGATCTGTACTCCTATACTACACACATAATATATAGTATGTTCTAGAGTGACTTGATCAATTTCACATGCGTGTCTGTAAATTGTAACTCTGTATCTATCGAGAAATTAAAATTTTGAAATTATGACATCATAATAACTACTTTTAACCTTAAATAATATTGGTATTAGCATGAATGAAAGTGAAAATCTGCTGAACAGAAGTAGCAATATCCTCAGCAGTAAACCGCGCTTCACTAGCAACCTACAAAAGATAGATGCATGTAAAAAGTATTAGTCCACTAATTTAGTGGTATAAAATGAGTTTAGTAATTAGTATTAAAGTATTAATGTACCTTGACATTGAAAGAATAAAGAACAGTCTGCTCAATGGTAGTGATGTTGGTGTGGAGAATATTGAAATGCAGATCCTCAAGGGCAGCAATGGCCTTAATGAGTTGGCCATGCCTTCTGCGAGAAAGGATCTTAATTAAAGCATCGAAACCTAACACTTTGACTTCCACGTCTGCAAAGCAAGACTTGCTTTCGGCTGTTTCTTCCTGGAGCAATCCTCCTGCAAAACCCATAGGGTCCAACTCATGGTTTCCAATTGCACTCATACTCATACTCATTGGTGGTGGTTGTGATGGTGGTGGTGGTGGTGGTGGTGGTGGTTGTGGTTGTGGTTGTGGTTGTGGTTGCGGTTGTACTAATTGTGGCGTTTGCTGAACTACTCCGAGTACTGTTGATGATGCTGAATCTCCATAGAGTCTCCTCCTCTTCTGGGACTCAAGACACTGTAGGAGTTGCTCCAGTTCTCTGACAAACTCTATTGCTCCTCCTATAATTGATGCTTGATCTCCCTACATTTTCATACTTGATAATTAACATGAAAATTTAGTAATTACAAATACAAAAACAATGTAAGGTAATGGGGTTAACTGGTTAAGTACCCTGTGGACATAGGAGCTAGGCATGAGAGACCTTAAAACACGAAGGTGTTCATTCATTTGCTTTCTGCGGTTTCTTTCAACAGCAATATGAGTCATCCTTTGACTTTCCACTTCCTCATTTGTCTTTATACTTCGAGGCCTTTTCCTCTTGCTGCTGCTGCTGCTGCTCTTATTATTGTTATTATTATTATGCCCTACTACTCTTCCTGTTCCTGTTCCTGTTCCTGTTCCTGTTCCTGCAAGATTTTCATCATTACTGAGAAAGTCAAGCTGCACCGGATTACTAAGATTGTTGTCATCTTGTTGGTGGTCGTAGCTATATCCTCTCTCTCGGAAAGGATCACCAAAACCTCCATCTTCATCTCTTTCGGTAATACTTTTGTTGCTATCATCATGAATACTACTAGTATTACCATGACCATGATGATCTGCCACCATATGTGAATGTGAATGTGAATGTGAATGTGAATGTGAATGTGAATGTGAATGTGAATTACTACTAAGCACAGGGAATTTGAGGAAATAAACAGGGTCTATATTGTGATCTGTTGTATGGCTCTTCTCCTGCTGGAAATGGTCAAGTCCCAACTTTGGCCCAAAATCTGCAAACTGCATAACATCTGCAAAGCTGAGTGTCCTATCCGCATTAATGGGAATACCTCCACTTATACAGTTGATGCTGCTGTTGCTGTTGTGCTCATCCACCACAAGGGGCTGTTGTTCCTGATAAGATGTTCTTGATGGATTGTTAATAATCTCAGCAGAAGGGCTGTTTAACATGTAATCCACCATAACTGATCCGCTCCCCTCAATTATGGTATTATCACCTTGAAGTTGAGGTTGAGGTTGAGGTTGAGGTTGAGGTTGAGGTTGAGGTTGAGGTTGAGATTGATGATAAGGCGGCAATGACCCACTTTGATTAGGAAGAACGGAAGAACAACTATTTACATTGGCAGCAAATTCCCCTGTGGCCGCCTGCACAAGTAGTGGACACCCAATAAATAACATAGTTGATAATCAAAGGGTAACTGCTAGAGTAGAAACAAGGTAAAAACAATAACATATCAAGTACTAAAACAACAAGCCACAACTTTTATTTTGTTTTTGTTGTTTAGAATCAAATTATCAGAGTGTGTACCGCGTACTTCTCTTCTTTCTGCATCACACTTTATATATACGTCACAACAACTAGGACCGGACCTAGCTAGTTTTCTCATGCGCATCAAGACAATATCCTATCCTGACATATATAACTATGAAAATGTTACTAGTATTCTGCAAAATACCAAATGGTTAACATAGACTACTCCCAAGTTGTCTTGGATGAGCAATCTAGCTAGTAACACTCTGGAGAGGTGAAGAAATGGTATACAATACAATACAATACAATACATACATACATACTCATGAATGATACATAGATTATTTGAGATAGATATATAGTCACATGTATAAACAACAAAGAAAAGCGCCATTAAATTCAGAGATTTGACTTTTGTCAATACATTTGGAGCCTTTGAATACTAAATATCCACCACCCAGTTACCCGCCCATAAGTTTTATTGGGCTGGGCTGGGTCTTTGCTTTCTCATGATTCTAATTAATGTGAATCACATTCACAGCCCAACTACGCTCTTTTTACTTTCTCATGACTTTAATTAATAATTACAAAACTATGAACATCACTTAATTACAACCTCCAATCCTTTCAAATATTCAAACTTGCTTTTTTGAATTCTTTTACGTTCTACTCAGATCATGATGTCCGTGACATTCAGTGAACATCCTTATTCCTTTACAATTTTACTAATCACTAATGCAGAACCTTAAGATTTTGAAACAAGGTAGGACTCGTAGTCTCATAGACTGTAATAATAATAGTGTCAATGACATAAATGTAACACGAAAAGATTATTACATAACTGTCAATTAAAAAAAACCTTAAACTACTTGTAAGCTGATGAAATCTAGCTCTAGGAGCCTGGTTCAAATTGTAACGACAAACATGGAAATTGAGGATAAGCGAAAGGTATCTTCATGTATTCTTCACCATGTAAAATACAAGTATCATTTTGCAAATAGATTGACACAAAAAATTCTCAAAAGAGAACCAACTGAACAATTACTGGGTCCATAACCAAACATTTCACTGACCCATCAATATTATAATTTCTCTCTGAAATATCTACCCCTTCCTTAGATGATTGTTGGCAACCAAACAAGCCTCGCGTTCAACTGACCCACCAACATCATTGACAATTATGAGGTGTACTCAAAAGGCTGAGGGGGTTGGGGCTCCTCATCAACAGCCATGGCAGCAACAGTTCCCTGTTGCACTGGTGCAGCAACAGCAGCAGAATTTGTTGTTGCAGAAGCAGAAGCAGGTGCATCAGTAAGAGACAATACCTCTGGTTCTTCAGGACGTAAGTCTTTCAGAAGTACAAAACCAGAAGCGGCCAACTTCACAGGCATATATCTGCTTCCCTCCAGAAACTTGATAAACTTCTCTTGAGCGGGAACTACCCTAGCAGGATTTGTTATGGTTTCAAAACAAGGTTCCGCCTCAGCCTTCTTTTCTGGTAGACTATCAACCTGCCACGCAATGAAACAAACCAAATAAGATTACCTGGAATTCTAAACGAAAAATCAAGAGTAGAGCATGAATGACATACGAGCATAGAGTCTCCCTCCTTCTCTGTAGACGATTTTCCTTTCCCACTGGCAGATGTGGAAGCTGAAGGCTCTGACCCTACAGACTTGTCTTTCTGCTCTGCCTCCTTTTTTGCCCTGGCTTTGGCCTTTACTGATGTTGATAATACAGCGGTCGGAAGTTTCACAGCTGATGCAGTGGTGGGCACAGTAGTTGGCTTTGGGTACTCAAACAAGGAAGGTTTTGCATGGGACAAAAAGTCAAACTTTGGAACTTTCAAGTCGTAGTTCAGCCCAACAAAGGCTGTGGGCGAGAATGCCAAGCTTATGAAATATATGAGAGGATACCAGTACCAAAACTGGCTAAAAACAGCAAGACCAACCACTGCTGTGATTTTATCGTGTTTCGACTTGGAAAGCAACCTAATTGTCACATTCCTTCCACCAGCATCAAGAATTCCAGACGCTAAAATGGCTCCCATCTTGCTCATGGTATCTTCATGCTTGTCAAGTATTATCTTTTCCAATTGCCGCCTAAAACAGAATAGTAAAAGACAATGAACACGAAACTGAGCAGAAAAGGACTATAGGAGCTCTTAGCTACAAGCCTACAAATATTACCTGAATGTGCCAACCCGTGAATCCATAGCTTCGGTGATTTGAACCATAACCATGGCCATAGCAATCAGGGCACCTTGCCGAACAAAATCAACAACGTCCGATGTCAACGGTTCTAACAAAGATATAGCCTCACTTAGACCAGTGCCAGCGCATGAAATGCCTACTGCTAAGGCAGCACCATATCGTACATGTGGATTGTACGACTCAGACAGCAATGATACAATACGGGGAGTCTGTCAAGAAAAGAACTCAAATGTGTGAAAGTTGTTAAAACAGAAAAACAACATCAACAGAAGACCATACACAACTATACAAGTCATCGAAGTGTTCTGCAGGCTCATTCCGTTCATACTATAGTTTCTCACTTCAATCCCCAGAGATATTCAGGGGCACCAGTTCAGTAATCAGTAGCGGGGGAGATACTTAAGTAAATTTTTCTTTTAAAAGCTTCAAAGGTTACACTAGTACTGTAGTACATAACTACATATAGATTAACGAAAATATCAAAAGATTCACGAAAATATAGATTAACGAAAATATCAAAAGATTCTATCTATCCTCTTATCATTGGTGCTTTTTGCTTTGTGAATTGTGAGTCACTTATGCAGTTAGGATTAGTAAAGAAAGGACTTTTCGAAAACCAGCATTCTAGGCTATTCTTTAGGTATTGTTAAAGCAATGGGACACAGAGGGCTAGTGTTAGTAAAAGAGTAGCCTACCTCACTGACCTTTGCTGCTACCCAATAGGGATGTTTCCAAGGTTTTCTTTTAAATGATATCAAGCTTTTTTCAGTACTAATTGTCCTCAATCTTCATACCTTTTTTTGTCATAAAAACAAAGGATCAAGAGTAAAGATGAAAACCAACCTGTTCTGGTTCAGAATACAAGACAAAACCTAGAGCCAAAACGGCAGTTCGCCTAACATCATCGCTCACATCCGACACTGCAAAGTGTAGCAGCTGCCGGATAGCCTTATTATTTGATGTTCCTCTGTAAGCCAAAGCCAACGCATACATACCACCATAACGCAGAATAGGATCTTGGTCCCTAGTCATTTGCTCAATAAGTGTGTCTGCTTCCTCCTCTCTTCCATAAACTGTAAGAGCTATACCCAATGCCAATCCCCTGAACATGCCACATAGCCATATGAGCCAAAAGAAACAGCAAACGAACTAATACACAACAGAAGAAACATCTAGCTTTACCTAATGATCTTCTCATGCTGGGTTTCGTGTGCATAAGCAAGCATCTCACCGGCCTTCTCACTAGCTGTACCAACCATAAGCAAGCCCATACTGATGCCGGCAGCTTCACCCGCAACAGCACTGTCCGTGTAGAGCACATTTTTTATGTCTTCAAATACATCTTCATCTGCAGTTCCAAGAGCTGCTAATCCAAGCCCTAAACACGCACCATGTTGTATGACCTGCAATGACGAGATTGACACACAATTGTAACACAATAAATCAGAATATTATATACGAAATCCAGAAGAAAATTACGTATTCTTTGAACAAAACACCACACACCTCAACATTAGTACTGCGTAGGCTATCACGAAGGAACTGTTTGATACCCTCCCCATGGTTAGCGTGGATCAAACCAAGAGCATACAGTGCTCCGCCTTCAGAGTATGGACTGCCACCGCCTCCAGCACCACCCTGTGGCAAGTAAGGCGCCATTAGTGACCGGCCCTGCTGCAAATGGCCCCTGTGAATAACACCCAATCCAGCAGTTGCACTAAACTTGGCCCAGTTGGTGGCCCTGCTTAGCCAGTCCTGACAAATGAAATCAAGAGCGGTTAGTAAGCCATATTTCCTCATCACTGATATCCTAATTGCTATTGGGAAAAAGATGAAAATATTACCAAATTCTCCCTTAAAAAGGTATCCACTGTAGTACCAGCATGCATAATTGCATTTGCATATATTGTTGCACTGTGACAAACACTATTCCTCATCTCAACAGACTGCTTTATGGTCTTTAGAATAAGGAGGTCTGACCTACATCCAAATAAAAAGAGATTTAAAGCAGACCTTAGTTGGATAATACATAAACTTGACAAATGGGAAAGAAAATGCAATGCCTCACTTGTTGTGACTATATAAAAACTGCAAAGTCAGCTGTATGGAAGTCTCTCCAGACAATATGCCTTTAATTTTGGTCAATCTTTCAGCATATCTAGCTTCAGTAGGATCCATTTCACCCACAACTGCATCTGAGACACGGGTCTCATCAGACATTTGCACATCTTCGGAAGCTGTTGTATTTTCAGTCTGAGAAGATTCTGGTTCCGTGGATATGGGCAGCTGTGAAGAAGATTTGGGCTTTGAAAGGCGATCCCTCACATTTAACAGAAAAGCCTGGTGCTCGTTTTCTACGAGATCAAAAGCTATTTGAAATGAAAGCAAGGTATCTTCCAATTTCTCTGCACGGAGAAGCTTTTCCAGAATGCTTGCAACAGCTTCGGGTTGATCCAAAAACATTAAACACTGACAAATGCTCAAATAATCAGGGGATGGCAACTTCTGATACACTCTGACAAGCAGACGAAGCACCTGAAAAGGCAATATAGGTTAATAAAAGGAATAAAACAGTGGCCCATTCTTCCTTTCCCTCCTTTTTTCAATGTCGGGTATTTCTTGACATCAATATCAGCAAACAAGTTTTTTTCTTTTCTAATAGTACAAGAAAATCTCTTCTATAATGTCTAGAAGTGGAAACTGCATAGAAGTACAAGCTATACCAGGAACCAACCATAGAATTTAAACAACATAAAAACTATAAAAGATGGGTATTTAGTATTGCTGAAAGCATGATTTCTAAGTGCAAGCTAAACAATGAAGATCCTAAAAGAAGCAAGATGGTGTCTCAGCCAAAGCCGCAAAGGTATAGCCATCACATTAACAGATAAATTTGCACGCAAATCCATATGAGACTAACTTCTTCGTATAAGAGACACATGCAACAACAGACACCTCGGAAATAAGATACCGTTCAATAACAGAATATACCAAGCTACAGAAGTTCAGATTCTACTTGATGAACTACAACCCCATCTCATATCAAAGGAAAGCCAAATCCGAACAATGTAACTGCTCGTTTGGTTGACAAATAAAAAAACATGGGAAGTTGATTTTCCTAGAAAATGAGTATATATGCTCTTGTTTGATTGACAACATAGGAAGTTCTATTTCCGAAAAACGGAGGAATCCATTTACCTCCCCCAGCCAAATGGAACTTCCCATGGGAAGTAGAAATTCCTACATGCAACCAAACGAATATTGGCATTTCCTAGGAAATAAAGTTTCAAAGGCATATTATGACTAAAAAGTATTGCGTATTAAACTATGACATACTATTACTAAAAGTACTAAACTGTATTACTAAAAAGCATTTGAGTATTTGAGTTTAAAGAGAGAGAAAACACTTCAACTACACGCCATTTATCTAAGCTCTTTCCCAATTTTACGATTATGAACCATGGAAAGAAATCTAATTATTTAAAACCCATGTAAATGAATAACACTGTACAACAACACTTGAACACTATGATTTGGTTTGATTAGTACTAGTCTCCTTATCAGCTTGAATTGCAGGCAAAGTACCACATACAATGGAGCAAGAAAGAAAATTGACCCTATGGTTACAAGCCTGTACATCAGGCCATGCAGAGCTTGTGATGAAAAACAATAGCAGGTTCATAAAGCTGCACAATCAAATATGATGAAGTCCCAGCTTTGTATGACAAGCATGAGAAAATGCTCACCTCCTGCCGATACTCTCTACGATTAACATAGGAGTGGGAGACATTGATACAATATGCCAAACTTCCGGGAGCATTATCACTCCTCATGATTGCCTCCTCGAGTTTATCTAATCTTCGGCACTCAATTGCCATCCCCATAGCTTGTTGATATCTTCCATCCAAAATGCACCTAGCCCAAAATTAACAGTAATTTAACAAGGAACATACGTTTAAGAAATAGAGCATAATATGGACAAGAAGGAAAAATCATACTTCTCCAACATTCTCTCCACAATTGCCTCTAGTCTGGGATCAATGTTGACAGCTTCTTCCTTTGACTCAGCTGATTTGTTCCTAAGACTAGCATACTCATCAATGGCTTTGTCTGAGAGAGAGAATAACAATAAAAATTAGTCATGGACTAGTCTGTTCCAGCTATCTCCAACAACAGTTTATGATTTACTCAAGATATCCCACTAGTCACCAAGAATTATTACTACATACGAAGTATAAGAAAAGATAAGCATACATACCGAGAAGTGTCCTAACATAATCAGAATCCTCTGAAACATCAAATAATGACCCAGCTCCAAGTGCATATGCTAAAGAATCATTAAGTTCACCCAAGAAATAGAAAACCTGCAAAGAGAGAAACAATAGCACATGAGCACGGCATCATGCAGCAAAGGGAAACTAACAAAGGGCTATGCAGAAGATACATCTCCAAACACAACAGTCTCAACTCATTGAATGATGAAGACATAAATCTTTCTCTCTCTTTAGTCTATAAATACAAACACACACACTGACAAGGGGATTTTTGTATGAACATATGGTATTTCGCACTTGAAACAGACATGAAGCCATTAGCAATTCTGAATTCATTTATGGTGTGCTTGGTAAATCAAATACAAGAATTGGAGTAAATCAAGTGTTCGGTAAGTTTCAGAATTTAGATCAAATCCATGGCCTTCCTAATTAAAATAAGCCCACTGTATGGAATTTCAAATCCACTTTTCATACATGTAATTTGAAATCCTCAGAGCCTTGCCGAAAAGAAAACCACAACAAATTCACGACCTCCTTATCTCTCTCTCCTTCTTCACCTTCATTTTGACAATCCACCATTACAGCTAATTGTAGAGCTGGTTTTTTTCAATAAAAGAGTCTGCTGCTCTCTCTCTCTCTCTCTAGACTGTGATTATCATCCCAATTTAAAACAGCATTAAATGGAAACAGAGTCAAGAGAGGAATGGAGCTAAATCAAAAGAAAACGGTGACTTAATCCATCAATAGTATTGTCGGGATTCGAGGAGTTGGGTTTGATTTTTTTTTTTTTTATCCCAAGTTTGATTAACTGTTGTTTACAATCTGATTCTGATTTTCTGTAATTACTTGTCCCTTGTTGATTAATCAAATAATTCCATTAATTAACATAAATAATTGTTGTGGATTTGGTACATTTTTGTTCAATTTAGACTA
Source organism: Spinacia oleracea (assembly GCF_020520425.1). NCBI lineage: Eukaryota > Viridiplantae > Streptophyta > Magnoliopsida > Caryophyllales > Amaranthaceae > Spinacia > Spinacia oleracea. Next base: position 1,281,402 of record NC_079487.1, on the reverse strand, counting down.
TATGTATTTTTGGTGGATGTTGTTGCTACACCATTGTTCTTGATGTTAATTTTAATAAATTAAAAAATTCTATTGAAAATAAGTAGTGTATATGTCAAGCGGAACCGAAATTCTAATAGTTCAATTGAAATTATTTTGATTCCCAAACAGCATATCAAATTTTGAGATTTTGGATTTGAAATTCTCATGTTTCCCAAAACACAAAATTAGGAATTGAATCGCAAAGATTTCAATTCTGGAAATTGAATTCCATTTTTGAAATGAATTCCATGTTTCAAAACGCAACACTAAGTCATTCAGCCAAACAATACTCAAGAGCTTTGGTCCCAACCAATTTGCACTCACACTTAATTTGACATGCAACTACAGCTTAATATTATAATCCTAATAATAAAGTATGCTGGAGCCGAATTCTTGAATGTACTACGAAACCCTAATAATCAAGTATGTTTAAGATTGAAGATTACCTTAGAAACAACTAATGCTGCCAGTGGTCTCTGGGAGAATTCTTCATCTTCATATAAACTTTCTCTGAAATTTTAAAACAAAGAAAATAATAAAATGACGGAAGTTTTTCCCTTTTGCAATCAGATCAGAGAAATTTTCAAAAGTTTATCAATTCATCAACATACAACAAAAGGGACAACAAGAAGGTGTGAATCTGGATGGAATTCCCGCAAGAAAAGTAAAAGTAGATCTGAATGAATAGCAGTAATAGAATTGAAACCCTAATAATAATTTTTTTTTTAAATGTAGATCGAAGAGAGTGAAAATGGAAAAACATACAAAAGAGGGATACTAGTAGATATCTCTGGCCAGAGAAATTGAGCGTAGACATTGAGATTGGAGAGAGCATGAAGCTTCAGAGAAGTTGAATGCTCGCTTAGCATGGCGAGCATGCCGCCAGCTGATGTAGCCAAATTCGCCATTAGCGGCTGAGAAGAAGAGGTGGTTGGAACTTGGAAGAGGTGCCGCCGCCGACTGGTTTTGTTGGAGAACTTGAGATAGAAAAGAGAAGGGGAGGGGAGGGGAGGGGACGGATAAAAGGGGTGCTCCACTGCTCTAGCCTCTAGGTGGTGGATTCTTCGTCAAGAAAGATTGGAGGGGTGCGCGAATTCAAGTCAGAATGGAAAAGAAAGGTTATTTGGGATGGCACACCGGATTCGATCTCAAGTCTGTGTAATTTTTAAAGTTGTTTGGACTCATTTTTATTTGACTTGATCTTCTATTTAAAAATGCGGTACATACGAGTCAAAAAAGAAATAAAAAGTTAAATAGCGGTTTATGTGGTTAACCAGGTAACAGTATCGAAATCAAGGTTAATCGTTTAAACAGTACGGGTACGGTTCATGAAAATGCCGAACATAAATTTACGGTTACCGGACCAATCAAGTTTTGGGACGGTTAACCACCACGAACACTCCTAAATGCAACCGGGGCATTGCTCGGACCACAAACTAGTTTTAACTACTTTATATGGAGTAAGAACTTAACAATTCGGATTATAAATGCAAATATTTTGTTATACATAAGTGATGTTTGGTTGTAAGTAAATTAGAAGGGGGAGTTTGAGTTTCTAGAAAGTGCATATATATCAAGTTGTTTGGTTGGCATGAAATGAGTGTAATGGAGGAATTGGAACTTCCTTGGGAAGTTGTAATTCCCAGGAACATGGGAAGTGACTTACGGACTTACCTACCCTCCCCTTGGTAAGTTACAATTCCCATGAATTATAAATGCGCAAGTTCAGCCAAACATCATCAAGTTATTTTCTAGGAAGTTAACTAAAGAATTAACTTCCCGTAAAATGGAACTTCCAATGGAAAGTTACTATCCAAGTGAACCAAACAAGCACATAGTACTTATTTAGGTAACAACTTAACTATTTTCTTATGAGTGCAAATATTTATATTATACTTTAACTAACCATGGGGTATGTAATAGGGTTGCCCAAAAGTATTCCATTCGACTGATCCGATCTGTGATGCGGTCGATCCAATCCGGAAATTTGGATAGTCGGTCCGAGTTTTCCACTTTCAGATATTTCGGATCGGATATTCGGAATTTTCGCATCGCTACTTTACAATTTTTAGAAATCCGAAATATCCGATATTTAAAAAAGTTACTTTCAAAAATCAAAAGAAAACCCTAAACTATTGTTGTGCCGGTTCATTCACCATCCTCTCCCGCAACCAACAACCCCTCTTTCACATCTCTCCTCTATCTGCAACCATGCTCCACAAGCTGACAGTAGCATAATCGAAAGTATTTAATTGATTTTTTGGCAGCTACGACTTGTTTTTTAAGCAAGAATTCTAAACTGCATCAGATTGGATATTCGATGATCTGATCCGCCATTTCGGATATCCGATTTTTTCGGATCGGATTCAGGTCCAAATTTACCGATATGAAATTTATTCGATTTTGGACAGCCCTAGTACTCCATCTGTATTTGAATAGGAGATACACTTGTTAGGTTATGATACATATGACAATTCATAAATCATGCGGAAAAAACCATTAAGCCAGGAATACATATTATTTACACATAATCATATAGCATAATTTAGATGCATACTCTTTGTTGCGTGCCTTCCCTAGCTGCGCCCGAACCGAACAAGAACAAGTCTTTAGGACTCCAAGTGTCGTCCCTCCGTAGATAGTCAACAGCACGTCCGGATCCGCCTTAAGATTGACCAACTAGAATCGCCCTTAAGGTACTATTATTTTCGGCTAAATGGGCAAGAGTTATGGCTGTTTTTCTGCTTAAAAATCCTAGTTTTGAATACTTGAAAACTTATGTATAAATAATGACCCCTAGGCCCTTATTTATAGAGGTATGGAAAAGGAATTATAATCCTACTAGGATGTGGATTTGTTAATTAGAACTTTATTAGGACTCTAAATAACAAAGCAATTCTAATAAGATTAGGATTTTAATCTTCGCACGAATCCCAATAGAATTAGGATTTCCGGCATACGCATCGCACAAGCCGTGCACCCGCGCAGGCCTTGCGGCCCACAACAAGCGCACAGCCCATGTGCGGTGCTGCGTGCGCGCGCGCGCGCGCCCTTGGCTGGGCCTGGCCTTGCGCTGGGCCTGGTCGAGGCGTGCGTTGTGTGCGGCTCGCTGGGCGATGGCCTGGCTTCGTGCTGGGCCTTCGTCTAGCGGGCCTCGTCCGATGCTAATTCGTACGATACACTTCCGATTAAATTCCCGATTCCGGAATTCATTTCCGATACGAACAACATTTAATATTTCCGATTCCGGAATTAATTTCCGTTTCGAACAAATATTTAATATTTCCGTTTCCGGAATTATTTTCCGATTCCGATAATATTTCCGTTTCTGACAATATTTCCGTTTCCGGCAATATTTCCGATTCCGGCAATATTTCCATTTCCGATAATATTTTCCGATACGTACCATGTTTCCGTTTCCGGCTACATCTACGACTTGGATAATATTTATATTTCCGATACGATCCATATTTCCGTTTCCGGCAATATCATCGTTTCCGGAGTATTCATTTCTTGCCTGTGACGATCTCAGCTCCCACTGAAACCAAGATCCGTCGATTCCGAATATCCATAGATGGAGTATTTAATGCCATTAAATACTTGATCCGTTTACGTACTATTTGTGTGACCCTACGAGTTCAGTCAAGAGTAAGCTGTGGATTAATATCATTAATTCCACTTGAACTGAAGCGGCCTCTAGCTAGGCATTCAGCTCACTTGATCTCACTGAATTATTAACTTGTTAATTAATACTGAACCGCATTTATTAGACTTAACATAGAATGCATACTTGGACCAAGGGCATTATTTCCTTCAGTCTCCCACTTGTCCTTAGGGACAAGTGTGCATTTCCTAATTCCTTTGTCGCTCGATGCTTGCTCTTGAACATAAGGTAAGAGTTGTCATCCTTATTATGTCCAGAGGTGTTTCTCGGTTTCAGAGTTCAACTGATCAAATAGACAGATAATCATAGCCTATGATTCATCCGAGCACGGCCATGCATTTCACAGTTTCTAGCTCTCCGAGTGGCCTTGTACAACTTTTAAGCATCTCATCCCGATTTATGGGAGGACAATCCCAATCTTGTGATCTTGAGATTAGACTTCGTTTGATAGGTGATTACCTGAGCGTTGCCTTTATAGCCTCCTTTTACGGTGCGACGGTTGGTCAACGTCAAAGCAACCAGTTCTCAAACAAGTAATCTCAAATCACTCAGGTATTGAGGATTTAGTGTCTAATAATTTTAATGAAATTTACTTATGACAGATTTTCATCTCTTACAGTAAAGTTTCATAGGTCTTGTCCGATACTAGTCTTCCCAAAGTAAGTATCTATGCAAATGATTATGACATTGCCATGTCCACATAGTTCAAGAAACAGAACTACTAGTCATCTTGCATTCTAATCGTCTAACGTTTTCTATGCGTCCAATTTTATAGAAAACTCCGACTAGGGACCATTTTCAACCTTTGGCATTCAAGTTCACTTGATAGACATTTCTTAGTCACAGGACTGGTCCTGACAGTCTATCTTGAATATATCGTCAAATTGAAGGGACTCATCATTTAATAAACCACAAATTAAATGGAAAAATGAATTCTTTTCATTTATTGTGAATGATTAACCAATAATGTTTTACAAAGATTTAAACTCTAAAACTTTAAAACATTAATCAGAGACATCAAAGCCATTCTCCAATATGCTTGATTCCCATAGCTGCAGTGTGCGAGTTGTGCTTCGCCTGCGGCAGAGGTTTAGTTAATGGATCTGATATGTTGTCATCAGTACCAACTTTTCTTATCTCGACTTCTTTTCTTTCAACGAACTCTCGTAGAAGGTGAAATATACGAAGTACATGCTTGACTCTCTGGTGGTGTCTAGGCTCCTTTGCCTGTGCAATAGCTCCGTTATTATCACAATACAGGGCTATTGGTCCTTTAATGGAGGGGACTACACCAAGTTAACCTATGAACTTCCTTAGCCATATAGCTTCCTTTGCTGCTTCATGTGCAGCAATGTACTCCGCTTCAGTTGTAGAATCCGCAATGGTGCTTTGCTTAGCACTTTTCCAGCTTACTGCTCCTCCGTTGAGGCAGAAGACAAACCCAGACTATGATCTGAAATCATCTTTGTCGGTTTGGAAACTTGCGTCCGTATAGCCTTTAACAATTAATTCATCATCTCCACCATAGACCAGGAAGTCATCTTTGTGCCTTTTCAGGTACTTCAGAATGTTCTTGGCAGCATTCCAATGCGCCTCTCCTGGGTCTGACTGGTATCTGCTCGTAGCACTGAGTGCATACGCAACATCCGGGCGTGTACATATCATAGCATACATTATTGAACCAATAAATGATGCATATGGAATCCCATTCATTCGTGTACTCTCATCAAGTGTTTTTGGGCACTGAGTCTTGCTTAGAGTCATTCCATGAGACATGGGTAGGTAGCCTCGCTTGGAGTCCGCCATCTTGAACCTATCAAGCACCTTATTGATATAAGTGCTTTGACTAAGTCCAATCATCTTTTTAGATCTATCTCTGTAAATCTTGATGCCCAATATGTATTGTGCTTCTCCTAGATCTTTCATCGAAAAACATTTCCCAAGCCAAATCTTGACAGAGTTCAACATAGGAATGTCATTTCCGATAAGTAATATGTCGTCGACATATAATACTAGGAAAGCAATTTTGCTCCCACTAACCTTCTTGTATACACAAGATTCGTCTGCGTTCTTGATGAAACCAAAGTCATTGACTGCTTCATCAAAACGTATATTCCAGCTCCTGGATGCCTGCTTCAATCCGTAGATTGACTTCTTTAGCTTGCATACCTTTTTAGCATTCTTTGGATCTTCAAAACCTTCAGGCTGTGTCATAAACACAGTTTTTGTTAAAACGCCGTTTAAGAAAGCAGTTTTGACATCCATCTGCCATATTTCGTAATCGTAATATGCAGCGATTGTTAACATTATCCGAATAGACTTTAGCATTGCAACTGGTGAAAAGGTTTCATCATAATCCACACCGTGGACTTGCCTGTAACCTTTTGCAACCAATCTAGCTTTGAAAACTTCAAGTTTCCCATCCTTGTCCTTTTTCAGTTTGAAAACCCATTTGCTTCCAATGGCTTGGTAGCCATCTGGCAAATCGACCAAATCCCATACTTGGTTTTCAGACATGGAGTCTAATTCAGATTGCATGGCTTCTTGCCACTGCTTGGAGCTAGGGCTCGTCATAGCTTGTTTGTAAGTCGCAGGTTCATCACTTTCAAGTAATAGAACGTCATAGCTCTCGTTCGTCAAAATACCTAAGTACCTTTCCGGTTGAGATCTATATCTTTGCGATCCACGCGGGGTAACATTTCTAGATTGACCATGATTCTCACCAGATTCTTCTAAAGATCTCTGAGTTTCATCCTGAATGTCATCTTGAGCATTCTCTAGAGTTTGTTGTTCGACTCGAATTTCTTTGAGGTCTACTTTTCTCCCACTTGTCATTTTGGAAATGTGATCTTTCTCCAAAAAGACACCATCTCGAGCAACAAATACGTTGTTCTCAGATGTATTGTAGAAGTAATACCCCTTTGTTTCTTTTGGATAGCCCACAAGGATACATTTGTCAGATTTTGGATGAAGTTTGTCTGAAATTAATCGTTTAACGTATACTTCACATCCCCAAATCTTAAGAAAAGACACATTTGGAGGCTTTCCAAACCATAATTCGTATGGAGTCTTTTTTACAGCTTTAGACGGAGCTCTATTTATAGTGAGTGCAGCTGTATTTAGTGCATGTCCCCAAAATTCTAATGGAAGTTCGGCCTGACCCATCATTGACCTGACCATGTCTAGCAAGGTTCTGTTCCTCCGTTCCGACACACCGTTCCATTGTGGTGTTCCAGGAGGAGTCAATTCTGATAGAATTCCACATTCTTTCAGATGGTCATCAAATTCATAGCTCAGATATTCACCGCCTCTATCAGACCGCAGTGCCTTTATCTTCTTGCCTAATTGATTCTCTACTTCACTCTGAAATTCCTTGAATTTGTCAAAGGATTCAGACTTATGCTTCATTAGGTAGACATAACCATACCTACTGAAGTCATCAGTGAAAGTGATAAAGTAGCTGAAACCACCTCTAGCATTTGTACTCATTGGTCCACATACATCTGTATGGATTAAACCTAATAGTTCATTTGCTCTTTCTCCAACTTTAGAGAAAGGTTGCTTTGTCATTTTGCCAAGTAAACATGATTCGCATTTACCATAATCCTCTAAGTCAAATGGTTCTAGAATTCCTTCATTTTGAAGTCTTTCTAAGCGTTTCAAGTTTATATGGCCTAATCGACAATGCCACAGATAGGTGAGATCTGAATCATTCTTTTGGCCTTTTTGGTATTTATGTTATATACTTGTTTGTCGTGATCTAATAAATAAAGTCCATTGACTAATCTAGCAGATCCATAAAACATCTCTTTAAAATAAAACGAACAACTATTGTCTTTTATTAAAAAGGAAAATCCCTTAGCATCTAAGCAAGAAACTGAAATGATGTTTTTAGTAAGACTTGGAACATGGAAACATTCTTCCAGTTCCAAAACTAGCCCGGAGGGCAACGACAAAAAGTAAGTTCCTACAGCTAATGCAGCAATCCGTGCTCCATTTCCCACTCGTAGGTCGACTTCACCCTTGCTTAACTTTCTACTTCTTCTTAGTCCCTGTGGATTGGAACATAAGTGTGAGCCACAACCTGTATCTAATACCCAAGAAGTTGAATTAGCAAGTATACAGTCTATAACGAAAATACCTGAAGATGGAACGACTGTTCCGTTCTTCTGATCTTCCTTTAGCTTCAAGCAATCTCTCTTCCAATGCCCCTTCTTCTTGCAGTAGAAGCATTCGGATTCAGAAGTGGGTTGACTGACCTTCCTCTTTACAGATTTGGCGCCAGTTTGCTTAGTTGGGCTGGCCTTTTCGCCACCTTTCTTAGCATTCCTCTTCTTTCCAAATTTCTTGAACTTGCCCCCACGCACCATAAGCACATCCTGCTTATCACTTTTGAGCGTCTTTTCAGTGGTCTTCAGCATACCGTGAAGCTCAGTGAGCGTTTTGTCCAGACTATTCATACTGTAGTTCAGTTTGAACTGATCATACCCGCTATGAAGAGAATGGAGGATGGTGTCTATAGCCATTTCATGAGAAAATTGCTGATCCAGCCGACTCATATTCTCAATGAGTCCAATCATTTTGAGAACATGTGGACTTACGGGCTCGCCTTTCTTAAGCTTGGTCTCAAGAATTTGCCTATGAGTCTCGAATCTTTCGACTCGAGCCAGATCTTGGAACATGTTCTTCAACTCACTGATGATTGTGAAAGCATCTGAGTTGATGAACGTTTTCTGCAGATCCGCACTCATGGTGGCGAGCATTAGACATTTCACATCCTTGTTGGCATCAATCCAACGATTGAGGGCTGCCTGAGTGACCCCGTCGCCTGCGGCTTCGGGCATCGCCTCATCTAGGACATACTCCTTTTCTTCCTGCATAAGAACTATTTGCAAGTTCCTTTGCCAGTCAAGGAAGTTTTTCCCGTTCAACTTCTCCTTTTCGAGAATTGATCGAATGTTGAATGAATTGTTGTTTGCCATATTAAAAACTACAATTGAAAGGAATAAACAAATAAATAACCATTCACAGTTTCTCTTAATAAACTTAAATTCTAGCATACATGCATAATTCAATGTTTATTAAGCATTTTATTCAAGTTATGTGTTCCGGCAGGTGTGAATAAAATGATTCCAAGATCCTAAAATCATTGAAGAACTAAGCACAGTTTGTCGACTTAATCCTAAAACATCTTAGGTAAGCAAAATCCTTTTGCTAATAGTCTAGAAACTATTCTTGGTTGATAGGTACGTCTAAGAACTTATTAGGTAAACCTATCGATTTTGCCACGACATAAAAGGACTCCTTACTTATATCGTTGAGTTTCACCAAAACTAACATGTACTCACAATTATTTGTGTACCTTGCCCCTTTAGGACCAATAAGTAACACCTCGCTGAGCGAAAACTATTACTAGATTGATGTAAAGGATATCCAAGCAAGTGTATATTTTGGCATGGCACCTTTTAACTCAATTTTTAAGTTTGGAACTTAAGGCTCTTACTATGTTGGTTAGATTTTAAGTGAACTAAAATCCTTAATCATGCAACATAATCAAGCCACAATCTTATGCATAATTAAGACATATTTAAAGCAATAAATAACTTAAAGCATGCATAAGATAAATGTGATCTAGTATGGCCCGACTTCATCTTGAAGCTTTGACTTCAAAGTCCGTCTTGAAAATCTCCGTGGGAGGCACCATTTTCTTCAAATAGGATAAGCTATAATTAAAACTAATTACAACTATTTGATGGTACGCAGACCATATTTGAATTTGAAAAACAACTTTGGTACTTTAGACCAATTACATTCAAATTAATGGTACGCAGACCATATTTTCTATCCTATTTGGGCCATACTAGTCACTTCATAACCTGCAAAACAGTACATATACAATATATACCATTCACCCATTCATTATCATGAATGGCCCACATAGCTGGTTAGTTAAAACACATTATGCATCACGTAAACATTTGCAGCAATTAATCAAGGGCACCAATAATCTACCAATTATTCAGTCCTTATTAATTCTAATCAAGTTGTTTTAACCTTAAGGATTTGTAGACCTAATCAAGAGTTTATGACTAAAAGCGCTCCCACTTAAACCAATAAATTCATATGCTTTACAAATTTTAAACATAAAAATGTATTTCTAGTCTAACCGGAAACATACAAATTTAATTAAAATTTAAAGCTCATATTGAATCCAAAAGTTTAATTTAATTTCAGTCGTGTTTAAATTAATTCATGATTTTAATTTTAGTAAAATAATTAGAATAAATAAAATTTATTATAATTACAATATTCAAAATTAAAATCCAAGAAAATAATTTAAATTATTAATTTTAAAATTAATTAAAATTACGTAAACTGAAAATTTCAAATTAAACATTCAAAACGATCTAATCGCAACGCAAACACCCTACGCATCGCACGCCCATGGGCCACACGCACACAGCCATCGCTGGCCATGTGCGCGCAGCCCATGCGCTCGTCGCATAGCTGCTGCATTTCCCCATCGCAAGCCATCGCACAAGTGGTGCTCGCTGCGCGCGCGCCAGCGCTCGACGCACGCGAGCCATCGCTCGCTGTGCGCGCTCGCCAGCGCTTGCTGCGCGCGCTTCAGCGCTTGATGCACGCGAGCCATCGCTCGCTGTGCGCGAGCAATTGCGCGCTGCGCGCGATCAGCGCTGGGCGCAGCGCTCGTGGCACGCGAGCTTGCGCTCGCTGCGCGTGAGGCTGCGCGCGCTTGCGCGAGGCAGTGCGCGTTGTGGCGCAGCTCGCTTGCTGCCCACACGCGACTGCCATGCCTTGCCTTCGCCCATGCCCATTCATCCATAGCTCGTGGCCCACGACACAAGGCAGGGCTGCTGCCTTGTGCTCGTGCACCATGCCCCTGCTCATTGCATTCGTGCCGCACGGGCGACGAGCTCCCTTGCTCGTCGTCGCATGCCCGCACTATACAACACCCCTTAAGGGTAACACGAAGCGTCCATTGCTTTGTGCGTGCAAGTTATATGAACGAATCGCATAAAAATTTAAAACTTATATTTAAAATTAATTACAAATTAATAAATTAATATTAATTTCACAATTTTAGGGCGAAAAATCGAAAATTTATTATTCAATTGATTTCCGATTATCATGGATTCAAGCCTAGGTCATAAAAATTTAAAATTTATCATAAATTTACAATTTTTATGGTGGTTTTTAATCATAGGTTTCTAATTAAATTATAATTAATTATGAAAATCAAATTAATTCTAAATTATTCTAATTTTCAACAAATTAATCATAATTACAAATTAGATTGCATAATTAACAAGGCTAGGCATTCAAACTTGTTAAACATATACAGTAGGTCAATCAAAAATTCAAGATTTATCAACAAAAATCGCAAATATTTAATTTAACATCTTAAATTTACGAAATTTTGCATTCGAAAAACTAAAACCTTCGAAAAGTCATAGTTAGGCTTCGAATTTGAGAATTCTGGGTTCGGCAGAAAAAAATTATTTTTGTCAAAATTTTAGAATGCCTTTTACATGCGGAATTGACACAAAAATCACTCGATTTGGATGAGTAACGAAGAAACTGCCGAAAAACTGCGTACGTATAATTAAATAAACGCAATTTGCAATTAATTAACAATTACGAAAATTAATCACCCCTTTTAATTCTTGCAAATTTGTAATATTTAACCATGTTCATG